>NC_090212.1:18220238-18535238 GCF_033026475.1 Channa argus
CTTTAGAAGACGGTTTAATTCCTGGTCTGTTTCACTGATTTAATCTGAAAAGCAGAACACCTACTGAGACAGACACATTTTTTTACTTACAAACGCTTCTATTTGTTTTTGAAATAAATTATCATTTTGGGGGTGGGGGGCTTTGCTTTTCCTATTAAAACATGTGGCCTGTTAAATCCTGTTGTGTTTGTGTCTTCAGTGTTGCTTGAGAGTTTTTTTCCATGATATGAGTGAATTTAGTTAAATGCTGACAGACGATAACAAACCCATAACTCGCAACATTTACAATATTTACTGTCATTTTAACTACAGTCTTTGTTGATACAGCTTAAATGTATGGGTCATATTCATTGATTTCTAGGTTATTGATGGGTAAATAGAGACTTTCTAGTGACAAATACATATCTGATTGTCCCTAAGGAACTTGTAACCTGGATTGAAATAAAGAAACTTCTGCTCCACTGTAGCCCCTTTTTGTATCTTGCTAAACAGAATGTAGAAGGCTACTTCACTTTTGTACAATTTGAGTTTGCACTGTGACTTTTTACTTTTACCCCACTTAATTTTAAAGGGTAAATATTTTGTTTAAATCCGTAGTGTGTGACAGCCAGAGTTACTTATTAATTTACAGATAACTATTTTACGTTGAAAAGCACAGGACACTCTTCTAAAACACAATGCACAGTTAAATATTAATCGAGTTGTCCCCAGATTTTAAACTTGTATGACCCCTTACAAAGAAGTTCTAATTGTGATGCCTCCTTACTTTTCAGATGTCTTGAGTTGTCTGGGCTTCCAAACGAAGAGAAATGTCTGGAGTTAAAAAAAAAAATCATCTGATAGTTTTTTTTTTTTAAATAACTTTTTGGAGACCCAAAATGTACAAAATAAATTAGTTTTACTTGTGCTTTGTATAACACTCTTGACTTGTATGTTAAGCTTACAGATCGGTATGCATTGAGACTAACATACTGTATTTTTAGTCGTTTTTGATGGTTTGTAAAGCTGCAGAATTTGACATGGAAGGGTTTAATCGGCAGGTGTCGCCGTTTCGTCATGTTTAGGTCGAGCTCCTAATTGCCTAATAAACAATTTAAAATCGGTTGCGTTTTCTGTCATCATGTTGATTCATATTCAGGTCAAACCTGCATACACATACATACATACATACATGTTTTCGTCATTGGGAAGAAGAGAGCGAAAAACAAAGCAAATGTTCGTTGTATATATGTACGGATGCAGTGCACACCGTTATTTGTGGCTTCCAAGCTACTGCGTTACAAAGCCACGAAGAAGAACTATCTCGCAGGGCGTGGTGGGATAGGAGTCTCCACAGTGGAGGACTGAAACAGTGCCCCAGCTGGCTGGCTAGCTGCAGAGAAGATGGCTGCAGAGGGGATTTTCAGGCCAGCGTCTGAAAACAGAGCATCGTTTGTCATGTTCAGCGACAAATAGCCAGCGTGTCGCCCCGGTACTTCCGTCGGTCGGTCCTGTTCGGATTTATCGGAGGGGAATAACGACATGGGGTCGCAGACTCTACAGATCCTGAGGCAGGGGGTCTGGGCTTCAGTCACAGGCGGATGGTACTACGACCCCGATCAAAATACATTCGTCAACGCTCTACATCTCTACATCTGGCTGTTTCTGCTATGTTTCCCCTTCACTCTTTACATGGTGAGCGCTTCGGTCATTTTAAGCCCAATTTAATGTCTTTATTAATGTATTTGTCATGAGTGTTGACAGCGCAAGTTAAACAAACCAAGTGTCCGTTAGGATACTAACGGTCGGTCTCAGTCTATTATCTGGAGCGGAGACAAAGTGAAGGCTCATTAAACTAACGAAACGTAACGCATTATTATTACTATACTAAATATATCTCCAAAACCTAAAAAAAAAAAAAAAAAAAAAAATCGACGCATTTGTTAGCAGACGACCTTTATTTAAGGAAAGAAATGGACATAATCGCCTCCACAATGCCCCACTTTAACTGTGCTAGCCATCAACTAGTCTGGACCCAGACTGCTCTCTTGTTTCGATGTATTGTTTATCCAAGTGTTACACTTAAGATCCGATTGGATATTCACGGTTGATTACACTGTGCCAGGCTGCAATCAGGGAATTTAATTTCCTCCTCTCCTTCATCTACCGAGCTCCTGTCGGTAGGGATTTGTGGTAATGGTATCACCAGTTCCACCAAGCCACCAGCTGTGACTGCAAGAGCACAGCTGACAAGGATGTAACAGTAATCTGGCAATTTTAATGTCACAGAGTCAAATGACTGGCTGCCTGCTTGTTCAGTTCATTTACTCACAGGTTTGTTTGCTTGTAGGCACGACCAGTCCGTACTTTTGTCCTAAAAGTACTCGACACAGAGCACAGTTGGACTAAGACTGAAGTCCAACTGTGCCTGTTGCTATTAGGTTGTTTGTCAGATAATTACACTTTATTTAAAAAAAATAAAACTTCCTCACCCACATAGGCTACAGACCAAGTTGAAATCCCAGTGACGGTAATTCCAATACACGCCTGTCAAAGTGCTGATCTTTGGAAATTACGGTTTGTTTAACATGTAAACTTCTATATTCAGAAGCTGATGTTCCATATCGGTTTGTGGTTTCCGTTCTATTTCTGGAGTGGAAATCTGCCGGTCAGCTCTGTGGTTTATATTGAGCCACAGGTTTGAGCTGTGCTCCTGTTTGTAATAACTGCAAACAGATGCAGCAGAGATGCAGAAGCTGAAGTTCAAATGTGTCCCAAGTAATAGATGCAATCCATTAAGCTAATTTTCAGCAGTGTTTAGGAGTAGCTAACTTGGATTCACACTTTCATGCCTGTCAGCAGTAAGACTGTAACTAATGGTTATTTTGAAGATTTGTTAATGTGTTGATTGTATATAAGCTTAAAGGGAGCATTTTTAAAAAAAACATTTTTGAATAACTGAAACTACTGACACCCAATTAGTTGTAGATTCTGTCAACTGACTAACTGTTCAACATGTGATCAGCTGTCAGAATGTTTTGCAAGCAAGACATTTGTTAAACTTCCTTGTCTCATTCTGTTTTTGATTAAAATGTCAGTTATTTTTAATGTAATTTTCAAGAAAAAAAGTGATCGTAAATTGAGTATTGAGTATTGAGTAAGTATTGTTAGTGGGAAGGGTGGGCTGTAGTTTTTACCTAACACTCTTTTAGCTATTTTTGAAATATGTGTATAAGTGTAGGCGCACACAAACTTATTTTTTGGACCAAATAAAATAAACTGAGCTGATAGCCAAACCACAACCTTATAATATGGCATTACAAACCAGTCCTTTTATAAAGGCTATGAAACCTAAAAACATACATGCTTTACAACAAAAGCATAGCTTTCATCCCTCTGCAGTATTAGTTGTCCGTGTCTGCCCGTATATGTTCATTTCTGCTTCCTCCTCTAATCCCAGGCGCTGCCGCCAACCATGGTGATTGTGGGAATCTACTGTGGTGTGATTGCTGCCATGTTTCTGCTGCTGAAAATGGTGAATTACCGCCTCCACCATGCCCTGGATGAGGGGGAGGTGGTGGAGACCCAGGCAAAGGAGAATCAGGGCAGCAGAG
Organism: Channa argus; assembly: GCF_033026475.1. Lineage (NCBI taxonomy): Eukaryota > Metazoa > Chordata > Actinopteri > Anabantiformes > Channidae > Channa > Channa argus. The sequence continues at coordinate 18,223,832 of NC_090212.1, forward strand.
GTGGAACTGAGGGGGCTAATGATGGAGGTGTTACCCGTCGGGAGGACAGCAATGGCCCGGGGTAAGTAAATGTCATAAAGCTTGATTTGGAGACGTGGGATAAAGATGCTCAATGAATGTGACTAAGTTGGTATTAGCTTTTGTTAGCATTCTCAAAACTACAATTTAGTTAAGTGTATCTAACTAAAATGCATATTGAGTGACCCTCCCCATAAAGTATTTTAATGTCTAGCAGTCATTTTGCAATCTTCTTTTTCTGGGCCATTGCTCTGTTTTTTGGGTGCATTACCACCATGTGTAGACCTCATATTTACTGTGGTGTGCTTGTGCATGAGAATAAACAAACCAAGGGGCTTTGGCCTAGAGCTCTATCACTGGTCAAATACTCCACAAGGTAGCTTTTAAATGACAACTTCCACTTGTACACATACAAGCGGAGCCCTGCATGCTGAACAATTTGTATTTATCCCCACTTTTGTACTGATTCGTTGCCATGGGCCATGTTAAGCTGAACCTTACACTGTTAGAGTTTTATTTGTGTCTCCTGTGCCTGAATATTAATTCAGAAAAGCACATGTTAGAACTTGGCGAACCTTTTTTATACCACAAGATTAATTTTTTATAAACTACATGATCTGGCAAGATTTTTGAGAACCTAACTGCAGAATTTGTAATGTTTTGAAGGAAACAGTGCACATTACGCAACACTCACAATACCAGTATAGAGGTTAATGTGCTAGGAATACTCTGAAACCCTGTTAAAATACCCTGATAGGACAAAACTGTTCTAGGGTTTCTTGCCTTTCTTAAATTCCACAATGCTCTTAATGCAGAAAGGTACAGGCTGCAGTTTGCATTAATTATTAAAGATGTTTGTTGACATTAAAGTATGTGCTAATGAATGCTTCTATTAAGGTGATTAATAGTCATTAGTATGAAGCTTACATTTAGTATGGCTCTTGGTTTGTAGGACAAGTACTTCCTGTTTCAATTCACAAAAACGAGAGTCACATCAATAAGTTGTCTTGTTTTTTTTTTTTGTTTTTTTTAGCTCTTATTAAGGCAAGAAAAAGCCACTGAGTTTCTAGCACTTTATTGCTTATGACGTGAAGAAGTGGCTCATATTCGCATTCCTGAGAGACTTCTTAGCAGGACGCTGAGAGAAGGGGAAAATGGCAAGTTCTCGACCAGAGTAGCAGTCACAGTTGCAGCTTTGCCCACACATCTGGAGTTACATTCCAGGTTGTTTGAGTTTACAGCAGAGCAGAAAAACCAAGCTAAAGTTGATAAAGGTGGTTTTTTTTTTTTTTGGTTTACATTAACTCCACCTCCCCTTCTCCTTTCTATTCCCTTTACCAGTTCTTGTTAATCTTTGTGTCCCTGTTGTAGTTCATTACTTGTTGTTATTTTTGTGGTTTGACCCATTATGAAACATTTTTTGGCATATGGAAATGATTTATAGACAGTTCCTGGCAAGTTGTTTGTTTCTACATACCAACTGGTTAAACAAGCACATCGGGGCTAAACATAGGCCTGGAGAAAATCCACATGGATACTTTCATCTGTTTTTGGTCTTTTTAGTTAGGTTCCCAAACCGATACACAGGATGTAAAATAAAGGCCTGTTTTATAAAATTACGTAAGGCATATTTTTCCTGAATTTTTCTGTTTGTGTGACTGACGTCAAAAGGATGAATGAAATTCAACATGGCTGAGAGTCCAAAAGGCCTGGGCAGGACAAATGGTACATTTTACTGGGTTTTCTCCTTGGAGACATAAGTCAGGGAGTGAACTGTCCCTGTGCTTGTCATGCAGGTGTGAGCATGGGTTTGTCTGTCTTTTCAGGGATCCTGGGGGGGGGATTGAGATGGCAGACTTGATCAGGCAAGATACTCCGCCAGTTGACTGCAGTTCCAGGAACTCCTATATTGGGATGGCATCTAACCAGCAGGTAGGCAGAGCACTGGTGTGCTGCATGCAGCATGTTGTACTGGGCTGAATATAAGATGACTCTGAATAAATCATCAACTCGTTCCGTTTTTAGGAAGAGTGGACAAATGTTATTTTTACTGTATCTGGAATGGCTCCCTGTAGATTTCTTTTCGGCAAACAGACAAAATGTACAGTATTGTTTGCATCACATGTATTTTCTCACACATACAGCACATACCTCACAAGATGGCCCCCAACAGTTAACACAGTGTGACGTAGCTTCACATTCTCAAGTCTTGTTTGCATCCAAGAACAGCTCCATAGCGCCTTTTTTTTTTTTTTTTTTTTAAACCTTTAGGCATATAGGCTATATGATTGATCATTATATTAAAAATGTGATCAACAGATTTAAAATGAGTTAAAAAAAATCAAATATTCAGCGCTAAATATAAGTGAAAATATTAATATTAACAATAGATTTCTGACACAGCCTAATTACGCAGTTTCAGAACCAATTAAACAAAGCATTCATGAATTCTGTGTCCTGTTGTGACATACAAGACACTGGTGTGAAAGCTTAATCCTACTGTAGAAATTTAGTTTCATACCTTTTATATAGACATTTTACTGCCCTAATGAATGAAATGCTCCTACATTATCAACTGAACTACATCTACATTATCCAAAACGTTCACTTGTAAAGAAAACACTGGTTTAGTCCCAAAAATCTATTCTGTAATTCACTACTTGTTTTACAAATGATGCATGCTAGTAAAGCACCACAAACCATCAGGAGCAAAGACAATCATACCACAAATCTCATGTCCAAACAGCTTTTAAACTTCTATTCATTTGTATTATGCTCACTGTAAGTCATATACATTGTATGACAATTAGGGGGAAAACGGTGACATCAACCTTTTCATTCTTTAAATGACTAAGAGAAAGGTCCTGTTGGTGTGTATGTGTATAAAGGGATGTTTTCATGAGGTGTTATGAAATCCTAGCTTGCTGCCTGCAGATATCTGTCTTTAATATTCAAAGTAATTTAGCACTTTTATTCTCTGAGATAAATTTAACCCCTGAATCCTCATGGGGGTTATGTTCTATGTCCTTGTGCTTTGTGTCTGTGAGTCCTTGTAGTGAGTTGAAGGGAAGCCAAAACTTTACTGTGTGATGACATTTGCTTTTGATATTTTGCATTTTGTTTTTCAAAAGATAAATGGCCTGACTGTTTTTATTTTATTTTTTAAATTTTAGATCACGTCCTCTCATGGAAGAGCAACAGTCACCAAAGGTAACTACTTAATATATTTTATATTTTAATAATCTTCCAATTCACTGTTCTCTGTGTCTGTGTATTTCCATACATGTAAACAAGAAAAGAACCTATGTCATCTTTGTGACTTCATAATGCATTTTCCTTCTGTGTGATCACCACATCCCTGACCATGATCACTCCAGCTGCCCAGAAGAAGTAGTCTGACTCAGCATTGCTGTGTCCTCATCTGTGTCACCAAGATGAGGCAGCTTTAGACATCCTCTACTCATATTTTAGTTTTTTTTTTGTTTTTTTTTCGGGGGGGATCAATAAGGACTAACATGCAATTTGTTTTTTAAGAGTTCTTCATGGAAATACTGAAACGAAGACAATAAATAAATTGCACTCAGCCCATTGTCCTTGAGTGTTATTTAGGTGGCTGTGTCATTTAAATAATTCAGTGTGTTCTTTTCAGTGCCATTCTAATTAGTTGGCAGTTGGTGATGACAAGAAGTGGTCTGAAGTAGGACAAGGGCTCTGTTGGAGTTGAGCTTTTTAATCTTCTTCTTTTCAAGGATTCCAATCACTCCATGTGTCTATCACAAACTCCCCGGAAATACAACCACTCTGAAAAAGACTCGCAGGATTAGAGAAACTCTGATTGCAAAGGTTAATCTAAAGAGTTACCCTTTTGTTCACAGGTGCAGCCACCACAGTATTAGAGGAATCGGTCAATTCTGTTCTCAGCTCATTTAGTTATTCCAAGTATTCAACCACGGCCACCTCTCACGAGCAGCATTTTTAAGAAGGCAGGGCTATCTGACACTTTATAATCTGCAGAGGACATGTATTTGTGGGCATCCAGAAATAGTTGTTGTTAATATAGTAAAAATTGAATAAACCTGTCAACCTCTTAATTGCTTTCTTCCTATGTTTGCAGGAGATGCGGGAAAGCCCTCGGATGACATCAGTCTGACTCTTGTTGAGAGCTGCAGTCATGATCATGGTAGACAAACTTGGCCTACTCATAGAAATAGTGTTTTTAGTGTTAGTGTGTTTCCATTTTCATGCCTTCCTGCCTTAGAATTTTATTTCTGTGTCCGTTCAGATCTGCTGTCAGATACAAAGATGTACTGCCTTGTACCCAATGACTCCTTCGCGTCCTTGCAGCCGTCAACCTCGTTGTGTCCTTCAGAGCTGTCCAGGGAGCCTGGTGATCTTTGTAACTCTGCTGCTTATCACTTCAGTCTGTCACATTCCTCCTGTGACACGGAGGTGACCACTCATGCATCCATGCAAGCTCAGACCTTTAGAAAGGAGCTCCGTTCGAGGGGTCTCCCTCGGACCTCTAGTTCGGCGGGTTCAGCTTTTCCCGACCCATGTCTGCCAGATTTTGCTCACTACCCTCCACCCAGAAGAGGTGGACTTGATCCTGTTTGCGAATTGGACACAGCGAAGCCACACAGGCCAGGAAGGTGTGACAGAGAGGGGGCCGAGCGACTGTACCAGCAGGACCAAGCTGTGCCCTCTACTTCTGGAATAGAGTGTTACAGGCACAAAGAATCCCGCAGAGTTGCGCGGTCTGCCTCCAGGGAAGCAGGGGAAGGGAGCTCAGGATTGTATCAGGTGGAGATGGGTGGAGGTGGTGGGAAAGTCTCCAGTGGAGGAGGAAAGTCCCACGCTGGGGAACGCAGTGCTGATAGTCTGAGGAGCTTAAGTACGCGCAGTAGTGGCTCCACAGAGAGTTACTGCAGTGGTACAGACAGGGACACCAACAGCACTGTCAGCAGCTTTCACAGTGAACAGACCAGCTCTACGCATGTAGAAAGTCTGCTCTCACTTTCAGGGGATGAACATATACGAGACAGTGGAGATGCTGCATCTGTTCCTGCAGACGACAGGACTTCTAGCCTCTGCAATATTAGCTCTCGAGGCGTCAGCAACCTTCCCTCCAGGGAGGCCAATAAAAACCCTCATGCCAATGAGCTGACTACTAAAAAACCCACAGACGCAACATCCTCTGAAACCCAGGAACTGGTAGAACCTGTCAGGTGCCTGGAAGAGCCTGGAATCAGGACCTCTGCTGATGGTTCAACAGGTGTAACTGCCATAGAACGGGAGAAGGTGAAAGATGACATTCAACCAAAGTCAGGCAATATAGTTCAGAGGACTTCTTCCCTATCAACGGGGCACGGCAGATGCCGTCGGACTGGCAAGAAAAGGGCAAGCAGCTTTGATGCCAGCCATCATCGGGACTGCATGTCCTTGCGTGGCATGGACAAGCCTTGTAGTGCTGTGTTTACTGGGGGTGGAGAGGAGGTCTTCAGTGATCAGAGTGAACTCAGCTGTGCCTCCAGTCTCCACTCCACCCACCATCTAAGCACAGACAGCTCATCTAGTACCACCTCCCGCTCCTGCCACTCACCAGAGGGCCGCTATAGGGCCCTTAAAGCCAAGCATGCTGCAGCCAGTGCAGCGTCCTCCTTCTCCACAGTAAAAGCTGCGGCAGGTTGTGAGGCAGGAGTGCGAGCTGGAGGGAAGCGGCGCACCTCGCGCCGTACCCCCAGCACGGGCAGTGCCAAAACACATGCCAGAGTGTTGAGTTTGGATAGTGGTACAGCTGCTTGCCTTAATGATCCCAGCCGCCTAGGAGCTCCAGCTGGGCCTCGGCCCCTTACCACCTCCAAGTCAGACCTGGAAGCCAAAGAAGGGGAAGTCCTTGACGCAGCATCCCTGCTGGGTCGGGCCTCCCAGCTGGAGTCGGTGACCCGCTCCAGAAACAGTCTCCCTAACCAGGCAGCTTTTACTGAGCCTCAGGATGCCACTCCTGCTTCCCTGCAGGGTATGTACTACAACACAGCATAACAACATACTGAACACACTGTCTTCTCTCAGGTGTACTACTAGCGTTTGATGACTTGTCCACATTTGACAAGTCACATGTGACTCTGAAATTTAATACCAAGGAAAGTTGTTCAACCCCGTGCGCATTTAAAATATGGCTTACCGGACTTACTTAGAAATGCAGACCTATAATTCAAATCACATGGTCACAGACTGAATAGACAGTACTGTTAGTCTGGTTGTGTTATCTTGTTGCTTATTTTGCATTTTATGTTTATACAATAAGTGAATGTTTTTTTAATAGAGAGAGAGAGAGACTTTGCTTGAAACCATATTTCATGCTCACTTTAGTGGATAGCAGCTTTGTAGCATAGAAGCAGGAGTATAATATTAGGAGAACCAACAAAATTGAAAATGTTGTGGTTGTACTCTTCCAGACATTAGACTTCATTATTCACTTATTGCCTGTGTGTGTGTCTGTGTCTGCTTAAGAGACGTCTACCTTCCTCATTCAGTGTAACCATGGTGAGTTTCCATGGAGTGACTATTCTGACCAAAGCCTAGTGTTCCCTGCGTAGATCACTGTTAGCATGATAGCACAGCGTGTGCTTTGTGCTGAGGTTAGACAAACAACTGCTCACTCATTAGTGTCATACACACTGAGTCTAATACGCATTCCTCAAACTTCAGGGTAGTTTTGAAATGTCGTGGTTCTTTGGCTTCTGCATGTTGTGAACATTTTTATGAGGTTCCTTACCTTTCTAGAGTGGATGTTCATACGCCTGGACTTGGCTGAAAACATCTCATAATTAATCATTTATTATCTTTGGATTATTTTGTTATTATTTTCCTTCTATTAGCCACACTGTGAACCTGCCAACAATCAGTTCCATATGAATGCATTCACTGGAATTAACAACAGTCTCACTTGTGGACATGCAGCCAGTGGGTAATGTTAGATCCATTCAACTAGAGTTGGCCTACTGTGGAGTTAACTCGAGCCTGCTGAATCACATTGCCGCCTCCAAGTCTTCTTTCTCTGTGCTACTCTTACCCTGTGTTTTAGCATGTTACAGGTGACCTTTTCAATGGATCAAATTAGAAGTGAACTCTGTCTCTGCAGCAGACGTGTTTGTTTTCTCTTGCTTATGGTGTTTTTACACCAGCTGCCTTTATTCAAGCTGCCCATTAGTAGCTTTTCCTGAACACCGACTACTGTGACCACGAGACTCTTACTTTCGAATTTAACTCTTTACTTGTATGAGTGTGTTATTTCTTCTTTCAAAAATTTCTAGAGTCATCGTAGATTCACTGAGAGGCTTTCTCTCTCTGTCAGAGCACATTCTCACAGGTACACACCTGGAGGCTGCCCAGTAAGACCACAGTCTGACCTGTACTCACTGAGCTCTGTTCCAGCAGTCACGGAGAATTTCATGCTGTCGGTCCAGCGACCACCGACCTCTCAGCAACAAGCTCACTCCTCTGATCTCCAGGCCACTACTGTCCTGAAAATGGTGGCCTTAAAACAGCTGATTCAAGACCGCATTGAAAAAAAATTAAATGTAGGGAAATTCAAAGTCCTATTACCACCTCAGATCCACTTGTGGCCACAGTGGGTGCTCTACAGGAAAACATGTCACATATGTTTTAGTAATGTTCTATGATTATATAGGAATCATTAAACAAATTTGCCTTTGTTTGTTAGTGATGGATACTGACACACAAGGAGAGGCATGATGTGTAACACAGGACATGCCATGTGGACATAAAATAGTATTGTCCAACAAAAGAGAATGCATCCACTCTGACTGGCCAATGATGTCTCTCACCATGACAGCCCCAGGGAGCGAGGAGACTGTCATATTTCGGCGTGAGCGTAGCACGTTTCGTCGGCAGGCAGTGCGGCGGCGACACAATGCAGGGAGTAACCCCACCCCACCCACCTCTCTTATTGGATCTCCTCTCAGGTATGCCATGCATGGAGCAAAGTCACATCAGTTGTTGTGTTGCCTGGTATCAGGTGGCACTTTTTTCCTGTCTCACTTTACACCAGTGTTTTTATCTTGTGCCATTCATGACATCAGGCAAGACATTAACATTGGAATGTTGTCTCTGCATGTGGTGTCTTCCTTTTCTCAAGACTACACTGTTTTCATCCTGGTATCAACTAATCTTTTAAATTCCACTTTCTGAGCATGGATCAAAGAATAGAGTTCTTACAAACCGAAAGGCACAAGCCCACAGGGTCTGACTAATCCACTTGGCTCCCTTATACTCCCCTATCAGAACTGTGCATGATTTCCTCCCTAATACAGACGTCCTGCTTTATCACATTGCTTTACCCTTTTAGCACTAAAGACACAGATACAGATAATATTGATCATTTAAATGTAAAGCAATAGTGTGTTTTGATGTTTTTGCTTTCCAAATAACATCCCTGTTAACAGATACACATTTATAATAATTAGTAATTTAGTGTTGAGTGTGTCTGTTTAGGTTTCCGTTCCGCCCCTATATCATTCCTTTTTCCAATGTTGTGTTGTTTCTAACCTTGGAAATCGGAGTCCTCTTTAAACTGCATTTTAATCCCTGCTGTCAAAGGTGACAGTGACCTGACATGATTTACCTCTGCCCTGCAGAACACGTTAAAGAAGCTGTCATTACTGAGATTATAGAATGATCATAGAGACCATGCTGTAACTGTAAGGTCACAGGTTCTGTCATAAAGACACAATACTGTTACTGTTACAGACCTTAAGGTGAATGTTTATGTTCCGTTGGCCTTATGCTATATATCAGGTTCTTTTGACGTATCCTTCAGTTTTTTTGGGGCAAATGCCAACAGACATTGACCTCTAGCCAAGGAGCTAGGTTTTCCTGTATTTATTTAGCAAGGTCACATTTTTAAATGCTGAGCCTTGAAAACTGTTAAGCAAGGAAAACAAGTGTGCAGCCTGCCAGGGGTCAATAAAGTTGCAAAATGCTAAAGTTCCTTCTTCCACTGATGCCTCCACACTCCTGGATACCTTGTGTTATTTCAAAGTTGTTATTATTTAAACTTTATAAAATACTTTGAGGGTGGGGGATCTTTGAATTGCTACTCTGAATTTACTCACAAGCTCCATAATTTGAGAGAACCTATGAACATGTTCTAATCAAAATTGAGAAGAGCCAATTTTTTTCTGTCTCACAGTTTCTATATACTTGTTAGAAGTACCAAAAACTCCTTCTACACATTTCTTGTTTTGTTATAATCCGCATCACAGATCTCATCCATCTCTGGTGCTATATTGTCTGATTGCTGTAAGAATATGAAGAAACACTAGTAAAACTACTAGGTAAAGGTTGTTGTGATGTTTTAGATAGGTTTTTGTCTTAAATACTCAAACAGATCAGACTCTATCAGGCATTAATAAAGGCCATATAAAATTTGTAATTAATGTGAAAACTAACTGGTGATCAAAACTGTAAAAGTGACAAGCTATAATTAGCTATAATGTCTGTAACCTATATGTCTTTAAGACAGCCATCCTATTCCTCCTGGCTTGTATAATATCGTTGTACTCTCCAACATTTTTAATAACCTCCCATTATCTGCTCGACAACAGTCTTCAAGAGGCTCTCAGTCAGGCCTCCCAGCCTTCCACTTCCCAGGTGAAAAGTCAGCCATCCAGAACCCCATCCCAGGTGACCGTGCTGAGTGCAAGCGCCTCCCTGCTGGCCAGGAATGGAAGCACACACCTGGAGGGTTCTCAGGATAAAGCCTCAACTGTTGGCGCTACCAGCTTGCAGGATGACTTCGGTAAGGCTGAAATCATAAGACAAGGGAATTTCTCAGAAGAGTTTGTGGGGAGGTGGATTTTCATTACAGAAAATTGCTTTAGCGGCTTTGTTGTTCAGAATTTCTTGACTAAAGCTGGTCATATATATTACTGTTGCAGTCAGTCACAGCAGAGTACTATTATCTACGGTCAGTGGACTGTCGCAGTCCGTCAAAGCCGAGCACTATTATCCATGCTCCATTTATCTGTGTCTGTAGCTGTGTTTGGATGTTACCCTTTGGTCACAGCATTCCTACCCCTAGTGCTGACATCAGATTGTTACTGATTGCTGTGATGTTTAAGTAATGTCCTTAAGATGTCAATGAAAATGATTATGGAAAAAAAAATACAGGTTTTGTAAAAGTGGCAGTTTGTCCACATCCTGAATCCGTGGTGGATTATTACTCATAATTTTGCCAGGAGAAGATTTCTGTTTTGAGACACTTTGTGGTGTGAGTGAGTGTTTGTGTGCTTATCTCAGCATTAATTATTTCTGTCTATTGGCTGTAACATTTAACTGGTTTTACAATGTCTACATTTTCCATACACCCCTGATGCCTTACTGATCATGTTGATAAAGTTTTTAAAGAAAAGGTTTTATTATGTTCTGAAGATTTCTTCATAGAAGTATTGCACAAGAGGTCACGTCCTTATTAAATATCCATTATAACTAGAAGTGTTGTAACAAATTCCAGAAAGTCAATTTCCATCCAACAACTTGCATATTTTTTTTTCTTGTTGGAGCATTTGTTTCTTCAGATTGGGCTGTATTTTTGGGTCGTACCTGTCTGAGCACCAAGGTTTTCACTATTTATTTTATGTTGCTAACGACACGTCTTTTTAGGTCAGTCAAGTTTAGCCTTGTTTTTGTCCTTTTACCCAACATTTCTTTGATAACCACACTAAAAACACAACATAAACAGATTGGAGTCAAAGTTAGAAATAACCTGTTACCATGGCAATATATAAATCCTTCCTTAGCGTGAGAACTGTGCTGTCTCTGTTTATCTATACATTAGTTTGAAAATAAAGAATAAAACTGAAAGAGAAGCCAAAAAACTTCACTTGGCTAAGCAAAGGTTGCTAAAGTTTTGCTTAATGTTTTGTAATCTGAGAAAATGTGTTTATGAATTGTAGGAAAAAAAATTCTATAAAGCTTTTTTAATTACTGTAGTTGTCAAGCTTCATGGGAACTACTTTTGTTATCCTACTTTTTTACCTCGTGGCAGGATAAAGTCTAATAAATCTCCACTGAATCAAAATAAATACATTCAGAACAACCTGACTCCCTACCAAGACCAGCAGGAAACGACAGACTTGCTTATAGCATCTTTGGGAGGAGGCACATTCACTCAGTAATGCCAATAGCTCAGATGAGCACAGTGAAATTGAAAAAGCCATCTATTTCTCTGCACATAAACATGAAGTCTAATGAAATTATTCCCACACACAAAGTCACGATTTGCTTATGATTTCCATGGACTGAGTCTACTTCTCTCATTTCACTCACAGGAAAGCTCACGCCCTCCTTGTATGAAGCTGGTGGATGTGACTTATCCCTGGTGAATTTTGAACCTGCAACGAGACGAGCATCGAATAATGTATGGTTAGTATTCATTTATCATTCGCTGATGTGTAAACGGGAACTTTACATTTAAAAAAAATAAAAAATAAAAAATTTCTGTTGTTGTTTTCTTTAACCATGTACAACTCTCTGCCCCTAACTTTCAAGTTATCCTCAGCAGGAAATTGATACATTTAAACAACAAAACATGTATATGCATACATGTGATTGATTCTTCTTTATCTATCTTTTGGGAACTACTGCTGCATAAGACCCTATATTATTTTTCTTACTATACTTTCTTGGGGGTCAGTTAATAGAAAATGCAACATAATGACAACTGAAATACTTGATTAATTGATTAGTTTGCTGAGAAATAATGTCATTTTAAAAACATATTGTCACAACAAACTGGATCTAGAAATTGCAACGTGTGTTTTTACCAGTTACCCCAGTTTAATCTTCTCACCATTGGCTACCAGTAAAATCCAGCATCGATTTTTAACTTTTGATTTTAAGGCTGTGAAAGGTCCTGGTCAACCTTATTTATCCGACCCCCTAAAGCCATATAAGCAGTCTAGATCATTGCACTCTCAGGAGCAGAGCCTACTGGCAGTCCCTCGCACCAGATACAAAAGATAGGGTGACCATGCTTCCTCTGTAGTAACACCTACTCTCTGGAACAATCTTCCACTACAACTGAGTCTGGCCCCAGATTTAATGTATTTTAAATCAGAACTCTTAAAGCACCTTTTTAAGCAAGTGTTTTATTTAGTGGAGCAGTAAGACACCATACCACCATAGTTCTTTTTTTTATTTATTTTTTTTTATTGATTGGCTTGTGTTTTCTTTTTTTGTCTTGCGGTATTTTAATGGTACGTTTTATTTTGCGTGGATAGCTCAATTATTTTATCGATGCGTTAGTTTTAAATTGGTCGGTAGATTTTCATTTCCTTTTAGTACTTAAATCATTTATCAGTAGTTCTGTAGATTATTGTGTTTAATTGCGTCTCTGCATTTTATGCATTTTAAATCTCTTATTTTGTATTGTAAAGCCCTTTGGTCAAACTGTTGGTTGTTGGAAGATGCTATATAAATATTTGATTTGATAGAAATAATCATGAAAATAATGGTTAGACATCTTGTATCTTTATTTTGCAGATAATACTCTGCTGTAGCTTAAGTCAGTGTTTGATGAGCAATTCTGCTTTAACTCCCAGATGACCTGCCTTGAGGACACAAAATCCTAGAAAGCCGAACAAATTTAAGCTACTTTATTTTGAGAGGTTAAAGCTATTACTGTCTTTTATGGATTTAGAGCCCATCAGACATGCTTAAATGGCACTTGGTCAACAGTGAGTGCAGCAGATGCTTTTCTCTCATCAGTGTTCTCATTTTGTCTAATGCCCTGCAGGGACACCGACTCCCACCTCTCCAGTTCTACCTCAGTTCGCTTCTACCCTCATGACCTGGTGAGCCTCCAGTCTGTGAGCTGCTGTTATGGTTTGGTGTGTGTGTGTGTGTGTGTGAGAGAAAGGAAAGGAAATAATTAGCTTCCATCTCCTGGTGTATGTCTTAAGATTGGGGCTTAAGAATTCCAAGCAGAGAAATATTTGCAGTTCTTTAGTTGTAGTCAAAGTTTGTTTACATATTCATGATTATTATGTTTGGCATATGTGTAACAATTTTTGTTTTAAGTCATAATTTTTTTGTTGTTGTCCAGGCTGCCATTACCCTCTCCATTTTCTTTCCTTCTGGTTATCTGAGACAAAAAAAAATTAATGTTACACTAATTTTAAAAGCACTTTATCGGTTACCATTAGCTCCTGAACATTTTCTTTTATACTTACTGGATTTCAAAACCCTTTACAGGCGTGCACCTGGGTGCTTATCTGATATGCTTGTTCTATATGAGCAAGACAATAATAGTCAATCAACTGGTTCTGCAATGCGAATCCAGATGGCCGGGAGTAGGTGGGGTGGCTGTGGTCCAGCCTTTACTCTATGTAACAGTCAAAGGTGTTTTCAGTAATATACAAAAGGCTATTTTGTCATCATTATCATTTGTGTCTCTTTGTTTAAATATGTAGGTTGATTGTTGTTTAAAATCAGGTGGTGGCATCATTTTAACAAATGCAGCATAAATAAGTTTAACTAAACATGAGAAACCTCTCTCTCCCTCAGATTCGTCTGAACCGTCTGTTGACAATGGACCCAGAGCTGCTGGACCAACAGGATGGAGACCTAAGCCCAGAGCTCCAGGATGCACCACTTGGACAAGAGGACCCTGCAGCCACAGCTGCTGCCGGCAAAGCCAGGCAGTACTACCGTTTGTGGCTTCTCCCATATCTGTGGGTTGGTCTGCACTTTGACCGGCTCACACTGCTAGCACTATTTGACAGGTAAGACAGCAGAGGCAGCAGTCACCGTCATTTTCAGTAAAAGGTTTATATTTAGATGCCCCCAAGTGAGACATGTAGAGTTTTTATAGGCTTTGTCGCCCATGAAATCTATGTTTGGTTTTTCAAACAAATGGAATGTAAGTCACTTATGCAATTTGTGACAAATAGACAAAGACAACAAGTTAGCAGATAACATGCATAATTATTTTTGCTTAATTTGTCTGTTATTTTGTGCATAATGATAAACTTGTTTCTTCATGTTTCATACAGTACCTGTGTCTCTATTCACTGCTGGAAGCCAAATTTATTATTTAGACTAATGACACGGGCTGCACCTTCTGAATAAAATTCTGCCCAGCACAGCATTAATGCTTATTTAATCAGGTCAGTCCCATAAAATCAAGGACAGGCCAAGATGGCTGCAGCACAGTTCTAGATAAACTGCATGTAAGTCTAAGGCAGTGACACACCAAAATCATGCAGTCCTTAACAGATTATCTTAAATGTCAGTATTTCTTTACAATGAGATAAAGTGGTCTTTTTTGCCCAAACTGTTCTGACTTTGAATACTAGAAATCAATTTGGGAGTTCTGTGTATGTTTAGAAGTGTGTGGATTAGTCCAATTGCAAAGCAGAATTCAGAGAAGCTCTTTGTACAGTATGTTTTGCGTGTGTGTGGCATTCAAGGTAATGCCATGCAGGCACATACTTCTTGCCTAAAACAACCGAGAATGAGTTTTCCATATCTCCAATGGTGTATAACTAGGAACTAGGCCCAGCTTAATAACATATTCTTTGGTATGCTGCCATGTGTACTATTTTTACAAAATATAGCATCTTGTTACTGTTACCAGAGCTGCATGGAACGAACACACACACACACACACACACACACACACACACACACACACACACACACACACACACACACACACACACACACACACATACATCTATGTAGCTACATGGCTCCACAGTATCTGGAAGTGCAAACTGGACCACTAGCTGTCCTCAGCTGTTAACAGTAAATGACAACTGGAACATTTGACAAACAAATGAACCTTTTTGCTGGGGGTATTGGAAATTTAAAATCTTTCCCCACGTTCAGGGAATTGGAAACCTAGCTTTTATCTCCTCATGTCTTGATTACTGTAATTCTATTTATGTGGGAGTCAGTAACTTAGCATTGTCTCTGCTGCTGCTCATTCAAAAAGCAAAGATTCTACTGGGACCAGATAGACTACAGTTACAAAACAAACAGCATTATAATAATATTTAGTTACAATTATCATGATAATATATTTCTTGCTTATTTCATAGAACTATATGGATTAGTGCCATTTTGTATCTCAGACGTCTTTGGCTCCTATTTGATCTCTAGCCTCTTAGATTTACTTACCAGACACTCCACATTCCCCATTTAACTCAGATTTTTATTTTTGTTTTCTCCAGCCTAGAACGTTTTGTCTTTTCTAGATATCCTCTTTTTATTGACATTCGTAAATGCAGCCTTAATACGCTTTTGAGACTTTACAAATGATATCACTGCCACATGATTGCTGATATTCTGTCTGTATTAATTGATGGTGCCTGTGCAATAAGCCTTTTTGTGTTTATACATTTAATTTTTTTTCCCCGAGTTTTTCTTGCTTCTCTTGGCATTGGATAAGAAACATTTTTAATCTGATTTCAATACTAAGCTTTGGGGAATTTCAATGATTGAATTTACTATGTTATCTTCACTGTCACAGGAACCGTGAGGTTTTAGAGAACATTCTGGCCGTGGTTCTTGCTGTCTTAGTGGCCTTCCTGGGTTCAGTGCTGCTGGTCCACGGCTTCTTCACTGACATCTGGGTCTTTCAGTTCTGCCTTGTTATTGCAAGTTGCCAGTATTCCTTACTAAAGGTGAAAACTTGAAACAGTTGAGCTTTTACTGGTGTGTTGAATACTTGTTGGTAGTATTTCAAACTATATTGAGTTCTAAGGGAACTCTTGTTGCAGCAAAACAATTTAATACCTCATTCACACTACTTGCACCAAGCAATATTTACATGTTTGTTACAGGGATGTCACAATATAAATGACAAAAAAACAACAATATTAATGAATTAACCCAAGTTTTACTCTGTTGATAGAGTGTTCAGCCAGATTCTTCTTCCCCTCGACATGTAAGTAATTCTCTTTCAAAAATTCAAAAACCATAAAATGGCTTATAAAATTTATGTTTATACTTGAGGCGGCCAAACGGACAATAGATTTATTTCCATCTGTAATATGACCTGTGGTTAATATTAATTTATTTCTGTCTCAGTTGTGGCTCTTATGAAATGATGTTGCATTTCGCCTGCAAGTCTGTGTAGTCCTCTCTCCCTTGCGTCAGTACCCTGCTTTGAAACGGCGTCTTTTATTAATGCTGCTCCTACTCAGCTGCAGGCACAAGCTTTAAATAGCTGGCCAGAGTTTAGACCACAGCTTGCTCTCTTGCTCTTCCTCTGTATCTCACTCTCTCTCTCTCTCTCTCTCACTCTCTCTCTTTCCACCTCTTCCCCTTGTTTCATCCCCTTTTACTTAACCTTACCTCACCTTAACTTAATGTCTTCTTTCCTTTCCATAACATTCTTGACACATTTTGAGGAAATCCTGTCTATCTAATCACCTTGTGGGTGTGTAGGCTGTCAGTCCTCCCTTCTGTGAAAAAGCAGAGTAGCTCATAGCCTCTTGGGTTGAAACCTGCTCACTGCAGATATGTATTCTCCCTCTCCCATTGTGAAACCTTACACTTGATGCTTGTACTGTTTGTACCTATTTTTCTGTCCTCTGGGTTTATGTGACACTTAAACTACTAAAGTAATTCTTTCCTTGTCATTTGAAAAAATGTTTAATGTAATTGAGAAGTGTATATATACATTTTTGTGTGTCATTTATCAGCATTAAGAACACATTTAGAAAAAGAGGCCTTTGTGGAAATGGAATTCTTTAGTGGTTTCTCCCTGTAAAAATTAGAAATGGAATGCTACTTGTAATCTGAATTCTATATACCTGAAGTAACTCTATTAGTCGTTTGTTATTTTCCACATATTCTTTATTTAATATACAGGGTATTTGTTCTAAATATTGAGCTGTACCAGACCCTGATGAGAAAACCTAGCTTCTATAATGAACCATTTATCATACTCCTGTCCCTGCAGGGCCATAATCGTATCATAGCGTACAGCCGGCCTGCCTACTTCTGCCTCTGCTGTGGCCTCATTTGGTTGCTCCACTACACCAGTCTGAGGATAACTTCATCCCGCTTCACCCTCTATGGAGTCCCACTCACTAGCTCCCTAGTACTCGCATCTGCCAGGGACCTTGTTATAGGTAAGCGAGCAGCATTTGGCATAGGCAGTGATAATGTTAACCTTATCACATATATTTTTAAAACTAATGAGCTTGACCAGAAATTAATAATATAATCAGGTTGAAGCTGATTCGAAGACTCTAAAATGGAGGTAATTATTTCTTATTTGTTCTCATTAAGTCACTTACTGCAGCATTCTGTGTAAGTGGCTGACATAAGCAGGCTCTACAGGAGAAAATTAAAACCTACACTTTAATAGTTTTGTTAGGAAAGTACAAACTGTATATGAGCCACAGTCTCTCTACTAAAAGCACTGTTTGTTTGTATAGACAATATTAAGAGTGCATTTTATCAAACAACAATCAACAACTGTAGCTGCAGTTGCCCCTAGAAACATGCCTGTGTGCACCAGTATGAACCAGTAATGCAGAAAATTGCAAAAACAACCATCATCTGTGATATCTGATCTGTAATGCAAGGGAGAGAAATTTAAAATGGAAAAATGTGTAATCTGATCAACGTTGAATGATGTCACTTTCTCAACCTCTACGTGTTTCTACTTGCAGTTTTCACTCTGTGTTTTCCCATCGTCTTCTTCGTGGGGCTGCTGCCACAAGTCAACACATTTGTCATGTACCTCTTCGAGCAGCTGGACATCCATGTGTTTGGGGGCAATGGTGAGTAACTTGCAGATGCACGGTTTCTCTGCAGGGGTGACTTTGACCTCTACTGCATGAGACAACAGACACTTGCACTCTCAATTACACCTTATTTACTATGACATATTATGATATGGCAAGCTCCACAACAGGCCAGAGTGCTGATTTGCATTCTTCCTGGCCCAGCGCCTGTCAGGCTGAGTGGTTTCATTGCTGACATCCTTTCTTTGCCTCTATGCTCTCTGCAGCCTCCACAAGCCTTCTGTCAGCACTGTACAGCGTCCTGCGCAGCATAGTCACCGTCGCTCTGCTTTATGGCTTCTGCTACGGAGCTCTGAAGGTGAGAGCAAAGACAGCCAAGATCTAAATCTCATCAAACTGTAATGTGAAAAGAAGTACTCTGACAGACATATAGTCCAATTAGACTCCCCTCCAGAAAGTAACCTGGATTCGCACAAATGAATTTAACCGATCCTCCGCAAATTCTGTGCAGCCACAGAATTTAAAACATCATAACATTGCAACATGTATCACAATAGTTTTTATTTTATTTATTTACTTTTGAAAAGTGTTGTGTCCAGCATTTTAGGTTGCCTTAAAAAAAGGAATCTGAGTAGTGAACAGCCCTGTATTTTAACTACCACTCACTTTTTTCTTTAGAGGACTTAAAAATTACAATACAAATGAAAATGTTTGAAGTGATAATGATAAATCACATGCTTGACCCAGGATTGCTACTTCAATGATGGAGAAGGAAGTTCCCACTACAGATGATCTGCACTTTGTTGTTGTTTTCGTAGGTCTTAACCATCTTAAACCTACAGTATCTGCTTCCAGCAATATCCGTGTTCATTTTATTTAAGTCTCTATATAGTGCATGTAAACAAAAACTCTTTTCTGACACCACTTCCTATTGGAAGGACAAAGCTATTAAATATCTCAAGTTTTAAGTGGCATTAAATCATAGGCCAGATGTCATCATTCGTTATTTTGCATTATCTAATATTTGTACATTTATGAAGTGTTATTGCAATTTTAGTGCCAGTATGTACTATGTATGAAAACTAACCCTCTATTTTACCACAAGCAAGGTGAACGCAGATATTCTTTGTTTGTGGAACAGTTAATAAATACATTGTCATTTACTGTGTCTCAGGAGACATGGGAGCCTCATCACATCCCTGTGTTATTTTCTGTCTTCTGTGGCCTCTTGGTGGCAGTATCTTACCACCTGAGCAGGCAAAGCAGTGACCCTTCTGTCCTCATGTAAGTTCTCTGCCTTTCACAACAGACCTCAGTCAAGTCAGATAGTGTGTGTAGTATCGGGGTGTGGAGTCCCATAGAAATGAATGTTTTTGTGTTTTTTTATTTTTGTGTGTGTGTGTACAATGTCTGGCACTGATGATCATATGTGTTAAACTTCCATCTGGCACTTAATGGAAAATATTTTTGGTAAACCATTTTTTGCCGACTTAACTACTTGACCCATGTCTCTCAGAGAAATGCATATTAAAGCATAATCTGTTACTTTTCTACTGGTACATATGTTGGGGATTATCTTGGACGAGGATTTTCCAAGCATGTAATGCGCTGTTGAATTAGCTTCAAACTACTTCACAAAATGGTTGTTCTGTAGCAGTTAGTGATTATACAATCCGGGAAATGAATAGTAGTGAATCAGCTAATATCTTTCCTTCTTGGTTTATAGCTCACTGATACAGTCCAAGATTTTGCCCAATTTAAAAGACAAGAACCCAGAGGACCCTCTGTCTGAAGTACAGGACCCTCTCCCTGAGAAGCTGAGGGCCTCAGTGGTACGATGACCTCTCCTTTTATCTAATTAAAGCTAAATGGGTGGAATGATATGTGGCAGGCATTTGGTAAAGCAGTTCATTTTCAATAAAAAGTTTACATTTTTTCCAAATGTTTTTCATCCCGTCACAGAATGAGCGTCTGCAGTCTGACCTCATAGTCTGTGTGGTCATAGCGGTCCTTTACTTTGCCATCCATGTCAGCACAGTCTTCATTGCACTACAGGTACAGTAAATATCTTTCACTGAAATGTGACGCTTCTTTGAGAACAAAAGATTGGACATGGAGGGATAAAATTGATGGATAATGGCAGGAAGTTCTGTTTAAAAGCGTGTTTTGGTTCATTTACCTGAAAACAAGAAGACAGGAACTGTTTGGGCTAATTTATGCGTTAACTTCCAGTTTCTCTGTGTTCCCTCAGCCTTTCCTCAGTTATGTCCTTTATGCTTTGCTGGGGACAGTTGGATTGATCACCCACTATCTGCTGCCTCAAGTACGTAAGCAGCTGCCCTGGTACTGCTTCTCTCACCCTCTGCTCAAAACGAAGGAATACTATCAGTTTGAAGTCAGGGGTAAGTACCTTTTTATTACCTACAGCAACAGAAACCTGTCTCTGAGCGTTACTTATACATACTTTTTCTTTTAAAATCTATTCAGGTAAAATGGCCACACTAAATTAGGAAATAAATAGAATTTTTTCCTATTTATTATAAATTATATAAATTGGGACACTTTTGAATGCAGATTGTAAATACTGACAATTGTTTTTTGCTTCTTTATAGTCATTTCTCTTAACTATGCTGTTTTTGCTTTGACATAGCATAATTATGTTTTTATAACTTCACTACATGTCTCTCTCATCAGACGCAGCTCATGTGATGTGGTTTGAAAAACTTCACGTGTGGCTGCTTTTTGTGGAAAAGAATGTTCTTTACCCGCTTGTCATCCTTAATGAGCTGAGTGGCAGTGCCAGAGAGCTTGCCAGTCCGAAGAGACTTGATACAGAGTGAGAACACTTAATGGTTTCTAATATGTATTTTCTTAATCCTACTTATTCTTTTTCTTTTGTATTTTTTTTTCAACATTTATAACATAACATATAATGTGAAGAGGTTAACTGTGGCATCGTATTTGATCTACTAAAAACTGAAGGCTGATTAAACTATTAGAAAAGGGATTTTTTTCCTGCTTAGCTATGCCTACAATTGACATATGTCTTTCTAACTCAATAAATATCTCAAAATAATTCATATTATTTTTGCATAACTGCTTTTCCACAGTTTCACACACAATGAATGTTTGACGTATTTCCACAAACCAGTCTGTTTTTCCTTTTGTGCTGAAAATGTCATGCAGGGTTGGTGCTCTGATGATCACTGTAGCAGGCTTGAAGCTGCTTCGCTCCTCTTACAGCAGTCCTACCTACCAGTATGTTACCATCCTCTTCACCGTCCTCCTCTTCACCTTCGACTATCGCCATCTGTCTGAGACGCTGCTGCTCGACCTTTTTGTTATGTCCATCGTTTTCAGCAAAGTGAGGGCACTATATAATGAGTTTTACAACTTGCAGTCGTCTGAGACACTACACAAATACTTAATGTCATCTAAAGTATTGTAGTCGTTAAGACCTTTATGCAAAGCGTTCCTACTGCCCCGTCATTTTTGTACTGCTAAAGGAAAAGTCTAACATTATTTTGTTATGCAATCAGAGTATTCTGTAGTTGGATTTAGATTTTGGATTTTTTGATGCTGTATAAACAGAATTTCACTGTATATTCATGTACTGTTTCTTTGTTGTTTACAGTTGTGGGAGCTGTTCTACAAGTTGCACTTTGTCTACAC
The DNA here is from genome assembly GCF_033026475.1 of Channa argus. Classification (NCBI taxonomy): domain Eukaryota; kingdom Metazoa; phylum Chordata; class Actinopteri; order Anabantiformes; family Channidae; genus Channa; species Channa argus. Next base: position 18,245,308 of record NC_090212.1, read on the forward strand.
CTACATCGCCCCCTGGCAGATCACATGGGGCTCAGCATTCCATGCCTTTGCTCAACCCTTCGCTGTGCCTCGTATCATTTTACTGCGCTTTTATCGTAACATAAATGCAAATTGAGTCACCAGTTACACCTATACAGATACAGCACTGCAGTAAATCCTACTTTTGTGAAGCTATATAATAATCGGCTAATGTTTTGCCATTCTTTCAATGGGGATTCAACTATGATGTCCTTTGTGGGTCATAGATTGTATTCAAATATCAAATATATAAACAGTATTAAATATGCTAGGTTTTGTATACTAATTGTGTCTGAAAGTATATTATCAAGCTCTAACCCTAATATATATAGAAAAGAATGCATATTTTTCTAATGATCCTTGACCTCAGCCCCTCCAGACTCTGCCATGCTGTTTGTCCAAGCTATAGTTTCAGCTGTCTTCTCCACTCCCCTCAACCCATTCCTGGGCAGTGCCATTTTCATTACCTCCTATGTTCGCCCTGTCAAGTTTTGGGAAAGAGACTACAAGTAGGAGAAAATGTCAATCTGCTATTTCATATTCAGGAGTAGTGCTGAGTTTCTGTTATATGATATATAATATGTTGCTGAAAGTTGTGATTTTAATTCTGTGTGCAGCACTAAGAGAGTCGATCACTCTAACACTCGGCTGGCCTCTCAGCTTGACAGAAATCCAGGTGAGGATCTGATTTAATTTTAACAGTCACGTTTCCTTTTAACGTTTCTTTGGACAGCATACACATTTTCTATTAACTCATACGCTTCATTTAAGGCTGAACTCTTCACTTCTCTTTGATAATTAGTAATCATTGAGGCAAATTGGGACACACTAATTTTATCCCAATGTATACTGTAAGTAAAGCTCAAAGAAGAAGCTGATGGAGAAGTGGACGCTTCTAAAACATGAATGTAGTCTAGCGATATCGGTCACTAGACATGATGTACTAGACTGTTTTGTCTGGCTTACCTTGTTCAGGCTCCGATGACAACAATTTGAACTCCATCTTCTACGAGCACCTTACCCGCTCCTTGCAGCACAGCCTGTGTGGAGACCTCCTACTGGGGCGTTGGGGAAACTTCAGCACTGGGGATTGCTTCATTCTGGCCTCAGACTACCTGAATGCCCTGGTGCACCTAATCGAGATTGGCAACGGCCTAGTTACTTTTCAGCTTCGAGGGCTGGAGTTCAGAGGTAGGAAGAATCTTGTAAGACAGAATTGACACTAAAGCTGGCATCAAAAAGAAATTAAATCTTTTTACATATTTTACCGGTGAAAAAAGTACAGGTGTTATTGGGTAAAGATCTTAACATTACCAAGAAAATGTATTGCATCATTTAGCAGCAAATACTATTTGAAGTATTTGTTAGTAATTCAAGCACGAATTAGGATTGTGCTGTACCAGATCTTCACAAAGCTCTCTGTTTGTGTGTTAAGTTATTCCTATGTTATTTGCAACTACTTACGTGCGATTGATCCATACAAGTTGTAATGGAGCAACCAGATTACAAACCAATTAAGGTTTTAATATGTCGTGTATAAAGTGGTTTTATGGAAACTTCTGCACCACTGTCCAGTTATAAAGTTGCACAGAGAACCATATAAATAAATAGGGGTAGTATCACATGCTTTACCATGCCTTCTAAAAAAAAAAACAAGTTAACTGCTGATCTCTTACAATGACTTCTCATTTACAGTAGTATTTGTTCACTGTCTATAATTACACTAAGTTGAACTCCTGTTTTCCATAGGGTACAATGATTGCCATATTTTAGTTAAACCTATTATAAAATCAAGTCAGCATGTGATTTACAATGACACTATCTGAATTTTATTTAAAATGGAGTGAAGGACAATTGTATAAACTACTTTATCAACATTCCACCTATGATGTCTGTATCAATTAAACATGCCTGTGTGCTTTGTTGGGGTGAGTTTGTGTAGTTTTTCTATGCAACAAACCTGCAGCATGTGACATGGTGTAATCTCTTCCACAGCGTGTCACATGCAGCAAGTCAATTGGAGACACTCCTCAAAGTATGACACTCATCACTGTGTGTCAGCAACTTTCTATCTTTTTAAAACTAAACCTTTTTCTTACGTTAACACAAATGATTTTATAGCGCTTCCGTGTGCCAACATGAATATTAAGACCATTAGGTGTTTTTACAAAAAAAACGTTTATATTCTGAACTTGTTGATTTCTACTCTTCAGGAACTTATTGCCAGCAGAGAGAAGTAGAGGCTATCACTGAAGGTGTAGAGGAAGATGAGGCCTGCTGTTGCTGTGAGCCAGGTCATCTCCCTCACATCCTGTCCTTTAATGCTGCCTTTGGACAGCGCTGGCTGGCCTGGGAAGTGCTGGTCACCAAATATGTGCTAGAGGGCTATAGCATAACTGATAACAGCGCCGCCTCCATGCTGCAGGTGTTTGATCTACGACGCATCCTCACAACCTACTATGTCAAGGTTAGTGTGTGGCACTTTACTGAAGAGCAACTGTTTAAATGAACATTTATGTCCCATATAAAAACATAAGCTGCTGCATTGTCCTATTCTGATCTCAGGGTATTATCTACTATGTGATTGCTTCCCCCAAACTGGAAGAGTGGCTGGCTAATGAGACAATGAAAGACAGCCTGCGGGGATGTGGCGAGAGGAACTACGTCGACTTGGATCCCATCTTCAATCCCAACATCGACGAGGACTATGACCATCGCCTTGCAGGGATCTCCAAGGACAGTTTCTGTGCAGTGTATCTGGGCTGGATCCAGTACTGCAACTCTCGAAGAGCCAAGGTAATGCTCACTTAAATTTACAAGAGCTCAGATACGCACTGTGTTGTGCAAGCTCAACAGCCGGGATTGGGCAGTTTGGGGGTTCAGTGACTTGCCTAGGGACAATTCAAAATGTGGCCGGTTAAAGTAGAGGCTTGAACCATAGACTCTATGGTTAATAGGCAGCCACTCTACAAACCGAGCCCCTGCCACCCCCACTAAAACACACTAAACACATTCTGCTATATAATTAAATTGGCTTAATTTGAGGTTTGTTTGTTTCTTTGTTTAAAGCAACATTAGGCAGTTTTCATTATATTTGGAGAGATTGTGGTCTGACAATGTCATGGTCAAAATTCAAAAGCCTTTTGAAGCCCTTAAATGCCTTGCAGCAGTTTGATTTTAATCAGACTTTAAAGGATGATGCTTCTTGTTACTTCCCTAAAGGATGCTGTACCTACACCATGTGTTGTCAGATGACATGTTGAATAAAGGCAATGAAAATGTTAGTGCCGATGGTTGTGTTTGTGATACTGTAAAGATGAGATATGAGTTATATGAATCGTTGTTGTCTTTGCTTTGTTTGTAGCCACTAGAGAGTGAGAAAGATTCAGCTCTAGTGCTGCTCTGCTTCGGCCTGTGTGTGCTGGGAAGGAGAGCTCTGGGAACAGCGGCCCATAATATTACCAGGTTATTTAGTAAATTTCATAACAAAATGTCATTTATTCTCTCAGAGTTCACATTTTTATATCAGACAGACATAAAATAAAACAAGTTTTTTCAGAGACATCCATGTTTCCTTTTTTAAAGCCTGTAACGAAAGTCATCTGGTTTTGACCATTTAGTAAATGTGTACCTTCTCTTTTGCCCTCTTATTTCCTTCACAGCAATCTGGAGTCTTTCCTTTATGGACTTCATGCGTTATTTAAGGGAGATTTCCGCATCTCTTCAGTGCGAGATGAGTGGATCTTTGCGGACATGGAACTGCTCAGGAAAGTTGTGGTGCCTGGAATCCGAATGTCTCTCAAATTACACCAGGTGAGAATATGTTACAGATGAGAGAACCCAGATAGTCAGGCTGAAGGTAGAGATGTGTTAAAAATAAAGTTCTTTTTGTTTGGTCTGCCAGGACCACTTCACATCCCCTGATGAGTACGATGAGCCCGCAGTTCTTTTTGAAGCCATCTCCTCACACCAGCAGAACCTGGTCATCGCTCACGAGGGTGACCCAGCCTGGAGGAGCGCCGTGCTGTCTAACGCAGCGTCACTTCTCGCTCTGCGCCATGTCCTTGACGAAGGCACCAATGAATACAAAATCATCATGTTGAATCGACGATACCTCAGCTTTCGTGTCATTAAGGTGAGGATACAACAGTACAAATGACCATTCATTAATTGTCACTTGTTCTGAGACATATTATTTAATGGGAACTTACCTGTTGTTTTGCAGGTGAATAAAGAATGTGTCCGAGGTCTTTGGGCAGGGCAACAACAGGAGCTTGTGTTCCTGAGAAATAGAAACCCAGAGCGTGGAAGCATCCAGAATGCTAAGCAGGCTCTACGCAACATGATCAATTCTTCTTGTGACCAGCCCATCGGGTATCCAATTTACGTATCTCCACTGACCACCTCATACTGCAACTCACACCCTCAGCTCGGACACATCCTGGGAGGCCCAATCAGCATTGGGAACATCCGCAACTTTGTTGTTAGCACATGGCACAGGTTTGTGGTGGAAAACATGCAGTCTGTTGTGTTATTTAGCACTGTGTTAGGTTTTTGACTTTTTTTAAAATCAAATAATACTTTATGATTTTTTTTATTTTCTGTTCCCTCAGGTTACGGAAAGGCTGTGGTGCAGGATGTAACAGTGGAGGGAACATTGAGGATTCAGATGCAGGGGGGATTTCCAGTGGCAGTGGGAATGGGACTGGGGTAGACTCTCAGCAGACCTCAGTCTCACAGGGTGGAACCTCTGTACCTGCCCCCCCTCTCTCTTATCAGCCACACACTTTGGGTGAGAACTGTATTACCTGACAAGCACTAATACTCTGACAAATTACTGAGAGTCTCACTTGAGACATCTCAAATTATGTAAAGTAAGATTTTTACTTATTATCATTATTCAAATGCCATAATCAACACTTTCAATTAAGGGCCCCAACTTCTGCTACACTAATTCTGCCTTCTCCTTCCTGGGTCCAGGCACAAGTCAGAGTTCCCAGTCAGTACAGTCGGGTTTGGTGCGCCATTCTCCAGCCAGAGCTTCTGTTGCGAGCCATTCATCCTCTTATCGCTATAGCAGCAGTCGTCAATCTTCCCTGCGAACCTCCACTACAGGCTTGGAGCCCTGCCGGCGTTCCTCCACCAGCCAGCTCTCTTTGCGCACTCTCCCCACCTCTCTGCAGCTCCGGCTCGGCTCTACCTCTGACCCTGCTGGCCCCTCCGCCTCTCTGTCCAGCCACAGCATCCCTCCCTGCAAACGCCACACCCTGGTGGGCCTCCTAGGCAATGACGGCCTGTGCAGCACCGTGACCGACCCTGTCAGTCAGCATCACCATCATCACCACCCACAACAGCACAACCCCACTGTCTCTACTGTGCGCAGAGATGACATCTCCTACAGAGTGCAGGTTTGTAAATAATAAAGAAAAATAAGGTAAAATGATCTTCATCCAGGAAATAAAAGAAAAAGAAGTTTGGAAGTGAAATGTAGAAGCAGATCATTAGCGTTATGCAAAAACTATATCAACAAACCAAGAACTGTGCCGTACAATTTTATTGTTACCCATTCTGTTGAGTCTGTCAGTTTAGCCTGTCTTATCTTGGTAACATTAATAGCACCAGCAGCAGCAATATAACATCAAAGAAATATTTTTGTGCATTTCTATGCATATAATTTAAACAGGCAATTTCAGTATGTCCTACTTGTATAACTCTTGAGATTGTTTTATTCCTTTTTTATTGAAAATTTTGGAATTGAATGAATAAATGGGTAGACTGCACATATTTCTACTACTTCCCATATTATTGTAACCATCTTAACCACTATTGTACCAGAACACCCTGAAGTAAGCTTTACATAAGTGCCGATAGATGATCAACCAGCTGCATCCTCTCCTCTGATTTTGACTTTATAAAATGTATTTGCATATCTACTCTGGTGTGAATGTTACTGATGGGGATCTGTAATGTTGTCCAGATTGTGGATGTGAGTCAGGTGCTGGAGAACATCAACCTATCAAAGAGGAAGGAGCTGCAGTGGCCTGAAGAGACAGTGAGATTGAGGGCAGGACGGACCTGTTGGAGGGACTGGAGCCCATTAGAGGGCATGGAAGGACATGTAAGTAATTTGTAACACCTGTTAACACATCAGCAACCCCATGTTTACTGATGCTTAAAATGCAACAAGGCACAGAAAGTGAAAGTTTCGATTGTTGGTCTAGATATGATCTTTTCTATTGCTGTAGTTTTCAGCTCACATACACATACTGTCAAACTGACCTTGAATGCCATTGGCATGTTTTACTGTGATTATCTTGTTTGTTCTTGTGTCTTATTTTTATACTCTTTGACCCACCTCCTCTTCACAAATGTGATTGGATGTTTCTTTTCACAAAGCTGCCTCCTCTGTTGCCCTGTGCAGGTGATTCACCGGTGGGTGCCTTGTAGCCGAGACCCAGCCAATCGCTCCCATATTGACAAAACCATCCTGCTGGTACAGGTGGAAGATAAGCTAGTGCCCATTATCGAGACTGGAGTCATTGAGCTGGGCGCAGAGGTTTGAGAAAAGCAAGCACACATGAAGCCAGCCCTCCCTGGCATTTAGCAGGACGCAAAAAAACCTGCAGACAAACAGGAAACGGGAGCCCTCCCCCTCCCCTGTTCCTTATTGCTGATGGGGAAAAGGAAGCCAGGGAAAAGTGTAAGCAGAGGCAGAATATACATTCATCCAGCATCCATTACTGCATTGACACACATCCACAGTATCTGCCTTGCTTTGCTTCTCAAAAATGCTGCATGACAGTATATAACTCTTAAGTTAGTTCTTGCTACTGGGGATTACTTTCTATGCATTTCATCGACTATTTTGTTGGAAATTTTGACAGAGATGAGTGTAAAGAGCGTTTGGAGATTGTTTTGTGTTTTGTCTTGAAATAATTTGCCAAATAAGCCTGGTATTGAATATCTTCCATGGTTTCTTACATGTGAAAGCTTTTTTTTTTCATATTTTTTGCTGCCAAGATAACAGAGATAGTTTTGTTGCAGAGCAGACAAAAGGCAGAGACTTGCTGGTGCTGTGCTCAACAAACTCCTCAGTTTCATTATGTCATTCCTTTTCGATTAGTTTTAAAATTGCAAGATTAGTTTCTCGCAAAGAAAAAAATAACTTGCACTATTATTTTTGTTTTTTAATTTACAGTGCTGCACTACAATCTTTAGATGATAATAATATCACATTTTATTTATTTCAGACTCAGAACGGCCATGGTTACAGATGCCTTGGAATGAAAAAAATGCAATCATCATTCTGTTTTCAGCCATTTATTATTTTATTATTTTATGTTTGATAAACTTGAAAATAACTTTTTACTGTATATTATTATATCTAAATATATATATATATATATATATATATATATATATATATTTACAAATATATATATATATAATGTCAATGTATAAAAGATTTTGTTTTCAATATTTATTACTGTGAACATGGTAATTACACTTTGTTACGTCTTTTTTTTTTCCATTTTGGGACAAAGGTAAATGTATTAAGGACCATTGGTGGAAATCTAGTTGCCAGATTTTTGATGGACTGTTTCACCATTTAACTCAATTCTTTTCTAAATGGAGAAATAAACGTTTGATTTATTGCTGACATCTTTAATATGCCTCTTGGGTGTTTTATTGATCCCTCAACAACAAATTAAACTACACATTGTGAATGCTTGAGTTCAAATTTACAGGTTAAATTAACATGGGTTTTTACTAAAAGAAACAAATGTTGAGGCTAAGAAGAGTGAACTGGTAAGTGATTTGAGTTTTTTTGCTGTGGTGTTTATGACTTGGTTATGGTAGTGAATCACATGATAGATCTGTACTACACCCAGTTTATTAGAAATGAATTGTGAAATATGTTGCAAAACCAGTTTCATATACTGTTGGTATGAAATTTCATCTGCCACATTGTTTTTTTGCAGTTTGTCATTGTTAGTTTTTCTTATCATGGTGGAACAGTGGTTTACAACAGATCTATACATAATCAATACATTTCTATTAACCATTACAACAGCCACTTTTTACAGCCCTTAGATCCTATATGTGCCTTATCAGAAGGTGGTATTCTTAAAAATAACAATTTATACAGTAAATTCAGTCAAAGTTCATTTTTATTACTGTTGAGGTAGGTGTTCCATTTGCTGAAAACCAGAATCTGAAGATGGCTGCAGTGAAGGCCGGGGAAAGCTTCACCTGGAAAAAAAAATGATGCACCTATGACCATGTGCTGATATACAACCAGTGAAACTAAATATTGGAACAGCATGGTGACTGGATCACTTTGTGTACAGTAACTACCATCTTTTTGGTTTGTATTTCAATTACAGTTTATACGTCTTCAACCTAATTTATTTCCTTTACGATTTAAATCGTCTTACTATTTGAAGGGCTCATATTTTATTTGTACTTTGCTGCTCTTATAGATGTTTTTTTTTCTATTATTAATCTGGTGTCAGAAGAAGGAATACAATAAACACAGTTCACAGTCAAATATCGTTGTTATTGTAATTTCTCCGTTTTTAAAATGTTAAACTGTCAGAAAGATGGTAATTTTACTCTCTTTATATTAATGAGGTTGAAGTTCTAACGTCACCCTATTAAGAATGAATGAGGGGGCCAAAACAGAGCATGTTGTATCAAAGGGTAATTCGAGTTAACAACCTCTCATTTGTCAAGAAAAAAAACACATCTGTCCCACCTCTGATGTAAAATAGTTCAAATTAAAGCTGACAATCGGCACTTTTTATGTGGTGCTTATTCATCTCTAAGCTCGGCAACGGAAGAGCGTAATACGTGTAACCATCCAAAAACTTATGCTCACACTGTATATGAAAAGTTGTTTTCAAAGAAACTCGAAGTCTACCTGATCTAACTGATCTGATTTTCACCCTCACCACTAAATCAACAGGCTCCTGCATGTTGTTGCTCTTTACAGTCAAGCCCCGCCCCCCGCTGTCTTCTGATTGGCTGCTTCTGGAGAATTCCTAGCAACGACTATCCCGACGTCACATATAAACGTCCCACTGGCTCGTGCCGAGATGTACAAGTATTTACTTTCTCGCTGACTGCTCCGTTCAGCACGACAAAGAAAAGGTAAAAATATATATATGTAGGTGTTTGTGTCTTTGGGGGTTATTTCGAGTGTGTTTGTCACATTTACTGTTGTGAAAAGCTCAGCTTGTGCGCTGCTAGCTAGAAAGGTCCTGAAACTGGACCCAGTTAAGCTAACTAGTCGTCATGTGACATCCAGCCAGTCCCTTGGGATGATGTCATTTGATATCGAGCCGTGCGGTTTTTGCTATTAAACCTTTATTAACCATTATTCTGACGGTGTTTTCGTTGGTCATTCTGCATGTCACCCCTCCAGGATTGCCACACAACAAAACATGTATCCATCAGTCCTCTTCGCCCTGCTCGGCCTGAGTCTGGGGTTGGTGAATGCATTCCCCTCACAGGAGCCAGACGGTGGAAAACACTGGGTGGTTCTCGTAGCGGGCTCCAATGGGTGGTACAACTACAGGCACCAGGTGAGAGGAACCTAAACAGTAATATACAGTGGCACCATATCAAGCGAAAACCCCGCATGTCTTGTTTGTTTTCTCGTTTAAAATGCCCTGGTTTCTGATAAGGTATTTTTAACCCTCTGATAAGCTGCTTCTCATTCAAAATGCATGATTTGAAAGGTTCTTACAGCCTCCCAAAGTGCTGGTAGACTGATTGTGATCATGTACCCGCTGACATCCACTTATTACTCTTCCTTTCAGGCTGATGTTTGCCATGCCTACCAGATTGTTCACAATAACGGCATCCCAGATGAGCAGATTGTGGTCATGATGTATGATGACTTGTCTCAAAATGAAGAGTGAGTTGGCTTGTTTTGTTTCTGTGAAGCTGACCTGACTTCTTCTTTCCCCTGAAGTGTTCACACACTCCCCAATGGTTTAGTTTGCCGAGTTTCCTTCCCTTGTTAAAGGTTCATTGACTTTGAAAGAAATGCGAGCCTCAGTTATAGTTGTCATTGTTTACAAATGTTGAATAGACTAGAAACTCTTTAGTATTATACTTGCACATTACAGGGTTGTAAACGGTAACATAAGCTAAAAATATTCATCTTAATACATATGATACTGATAAGCGACAAACCAGATCATTTGATAATCTGGTGCCTGATGTGTTATCAAATATGTTATTATTTTTCAATTATAGTTTCAGTGCAAAGTAAGTTAAGTTATTTTCTTCAAACTGCATTAAACTTCGAAGTGCTGCATATAAAAAAAGTTGACGAATTTGTTTAGGATCAAGATATTAAAATGTCTATTAGAATTATTTATGGATGATGGCTGATCATCTGTAAGTACTGTGCAAATGGCTTATTTTTGACCATTTAAACAGTAATTTGGATAATATTTCCAAGAAGTGGCTCCTTACGTTTTCAAACAAATTCTCAAAGTTGTGTGTTTGTGGCTTCTCACCTGTGACATTTGCTACTTTTATTTGTCCTAATGAAACTAGATCTATCAGTTTCAGTTACAATTGCGATAACATACACACAGTGAGACACATGAGTTTTTGACACTTTATGACCTTGTGATTTTGTTTAATGTTGACTTGGGAGAAATTACTTTCTAGTACGTGGCCTGATTGGACCAATTCATTTTGAGGTTTCCTCTGTATATAACCTGTTCTCATGTATGAAATGTTTACAGTATGACTAAATTGAGGCTTGAGTAAAATTCAGTAATAGAAGGATGAAATGGAGACTGCACACTTCTCCAAATAGTCTGCCATAGGTATGCCGCCTACATTTATTTAAGTCACTGAGCAGTTGTTGTTTTTTTCAGTCAGTTGATTACTGTGGTCCCAAGTGTTTAAATATATTGTTCATCTGACCAACAGTCAAAAACCTAAATGCACTCAATTTACAGTTAAACATACTGTATCTACATACATATAGTAAACAGAGAAAAGCAGCAAATCCTCAGATTTGAGGAGATGGAACTGGTGTCAGTTTTGTATTTTTGCTTGATAAGTATCTCAGTGTATTAATCCATTGTAAGTTGTTGCTAATTCCCTCCATTGACTTATCACTTAATTTGCAAATAATTTAAACTCAGTCAACAGGACCTTTTAGCAGCGGCAAGATTGTTTACGTGATAAATAAATCAACAAGAGAAGTTATACATAAGCACATTATATGCAGGTCAGTAGGATCCTGCACATCTTTTGAGCTGCTGATTAGTCTGTCAGCTGTCTCACATTTCACTGTTTTCTGTCGGATATCAGTGTCTGAAAATATTTTTATATTATGTAGGTCAAGTTTAGACGAACATTATGCAACATTAATTATTTCAGTCATGCGACATGCCTTTGTAGGGCTGACATGATCAGAGTCTATTGAATATGTAGTTAATAAATAACTCAAGATGCAAATAGTGCAGCTTATCGCGAAACTAGCAGAGGCATTTTCCAGGTTTACCTAGACAATATTTCATTGATTTTAAAAAGCTGTGTGACAGAGTTTAGTTTTGTGTACATAAACAGCCTTTTGTGTTGTGGAGGACACTCATTCTTCCCTGTGTCACCTGATAAGTGAATCATCCCATCTTGTCATAATTTAAAACCGTTTCGTCAGCCATTTGCACTTCCTTCTTTAAACTGGAATAATTCTTGTTTCCAGAAACCCCACGCCTGGCATAGTGATCAACAGGCCAAATGGTACAGATGTTTACAAGGGAGTTCCTAAAGACTACATTGGGGATGTGAGTTTTATTGTTTAAATAGTTGTACAAGGGTGCCAATCAGAGCTCTCAGAGAATTCAAGCACACTGTTTTAACAAGAACTGTTTTTTTTTTAACAGGATGTGACCCCACAAAATTTTCTGGCTGTACTGAAGGGTGACTCCTCAAAAATCAAAGGTGGCTCAGGAAAAGTGTTGAAGAGGCAAGTAAAACAGTAAAAATGAGAAAACTAGAGATGCAGTGATGAATCTCACACCAGACATCAGAACAACACTATCTTGTTTTTCCAATTTTTTTTTTTTTTTTTGTGACCTTGTTCCTGTTTTGTTGGCAGTGGTCCCAAAGATCATGTGTTTGTCTACTTCACTGACCACGGGGCACCTGGTATTCTGGCATTTCCTAATGATGAGGTGAGTACTTTTTACTTCCTGCTCACTCATGAAATTACTGCAAGATATGTAACTATTTCTCAACCATAAAACGGAAGTAGAAATTAGTAGAAATGTCCTTACTCATGCTTAGCTTGTACACGTATGTTATATTCTCTTTCTCAACATCAGTAATAGTTCTTTATTTTAGCTTATATAGTGTTGCATACAACGCTATGAAGTGAAATGGAACTGAGGCATATACATTACATTGTATACTTAAAGTTAACTTTAAATCTCTAGTAACTAATACCAAAATATTTTTTGATAACCTGTTAATATAATTTTCTACAAAATCCCTGAGGTTTACAGTTTTAATTTAACAAAATATATAATTATTGGATGAATAATCATTTAAACTGGTAAAAGATATCAGTGGTGTGGCTGACATTGATTCATCCAGTGTTAGTCACAATTTTAGCTTGTCCTGTATCCTGTATCTACAAAACGGTGCAAATTTACTGCTTATCGGCAAATGTTGAACTAAGATGGTAAACATGTTAAACATGACATCAGCGCTTTAGCCACTTCATTATAAGATAATATTAGCTCTATAAATTGCTGTGTCTACAGCCTTATAAAGGAGCTTGTAAGGCAGTATACTCTTAGGCAAGTTTGGATTTAAACTAGAGGGTTCATACGTAACATTGTGTTGATACAAAGTTATCTTTATAATATCTTTGTCTGAATTTTTGTTTTGTCCTTTCGGCTTATCCCGTAAGTTTAGGGTCGCCAAAACGGATCATTGTCCGCATATTGATTTGGCACTATTTTTATGCCGGATGCCCCTCCTGATGCAACCCTCCCCAATTTCTACCGGGCTGGGACCGGCACTGCACAGCTGGGGATGGGAATGGGCTGTTAGGGGTTGTTAGGTCTGTCTTGCCCAGAGACATTTCGACATATAGGCGGGACCAGGGATTGACTCTGCGGTCCGTAAAATTGTAATATTTATAATTTAAGTTATAAAATGTCTTAGGAAACAAGTAAGCAAGAGAATAAATTAGACAATAAATAATGTTTTAAACATTTTCTGCTTTTTACTATGGACAAAAATAACCATACTCAGCACTTCATAAATAGTTTGCTAGATAGTTGGTTAGCAGAGAAAACAGTAAACGTAAGGGTTTCACTATTCACAGCAATTATAACTATTTAATGCTATATAAACTTGTGGATATGTGGAAAAGTGTGAAGTACTACGTGTGTAGCATGTACTTTCTGTGAATCTGCAAAATAAAATAAAACTGTTTTCTTCTATTTCTGTATAGCTCCATGTTGAAGACCTCCAAGAAACCATTACATACATGCACAAAAATAAAAAATACAAAAAGGTATGCAGCTGCATGGAAATGTGTATTTGTGCTCTTGTATATAGATCAAGATCAAGATAGAATTCACAGTCCCCTTAGGGAATTTTGTCTTGGATTGAATTGTGCTGTATCACAATTCATTTTAGCTATTTATCACAATGTTACATACAGGCACACCCATTACACACAATAGAATCTCATCACAATAGAATCATTTAAAATAATTTCTAAACAGAACAAATAAAAATATATAAAATCCAACTTAGAGGAATCTCCTCATCTACAGGAGATGTGGAAAAATGACTAAAGGACTAAAAACTACTTTTAAAATAATAAATAATTCAAATAAATGACAACGACACGGGTCAGTGATAGAAGCCGGTCATGTGATAATCTAACTCTGCTCAAGATCAGATTATAACATGTTGGTCTGCTCACCCTCACACAACAGATGGTGTTCTACATTGAGGCATGTGAGTCTGGGTCAATGATGACACATCTGCCTACTAACATTGATGGTAAGTTAAACTTTACTTCATCAGCGTTTAACCTGCCAATAAAGAGTGGCAGTTGATTAACTACTTTAACCCACAAAGGCATCAACTTTATGTTTTTATGTGACAGTCTTACTTCACCACGATTAGTCATGTGAGTTCTGTATAAGAGCTTGCTCAGCACTTGTTTTTACATCCTTTGTCATGTCTAGCCTAGGCTGAGGTCAGCATTGTGGTTTTCTGCTTGTGCCACAAAAGACTCACAATTGATTGTGTAAATTAATGCCTGATTTATCTCAGGTCCAAATGTAAAGCGAAAAGTTGAAAACAAATCAAAAATAAAAACTATTACTTAAATTATTTTATGCGTTAACATAATAATATGTCTGTTTTTCAGTGTATGCCACCACAGCCGCCAACGATCATGAGTCCTCTTACGCCTGCTATTATGATGAGAAGAGGCAGACATACCTGGGTGACTGGTATAGCGTTAACTGGATGGAGGACTCTGATGCGGTGCGTGATGGGTTTCCTGTTGTATTTAAATCGAAGCACCCATTGTTTTTCTTGAGAAAGAAGATGGTTTTCAATCTCCTTAAAAGTTTGTCGCATACATACATACAGTACAAACATTATACCAAAGGGAGAAAGGAAAGCGCTCAATATTAATACAAAATATTATATGTTAAAAGAGATTTGTCCTAATTTTGGAAATGGATTGGGAAAACTTTCCAGATCAGAAATTAAACAAAACATGTTGAACATTGAGTAGCATGATTTAGCTGAATCACACGGTGAGCAAACAGTCAGCCAAGGACTGATAAGTGGGCCACATGTGAAGGGTAATAAAGCCCTTGTGCAGAATTTCCTCCAGCTGCTGACTACACCTAAGTATTTTGCCCTCGGCACCCGGGTCAGTTATCATCTGCTCTAGAAAAGGCTTTTGCAGCTCATGCAAATGGACTGAACTCTAGGGGTCAGTGCCCAGCCCATGTTGATGAGGGCTAAACCAGACAACAATGTCTAAGGAAGGAATGTAGGTGTTCCTACGTCTCCATTATATTTCAAACCATTACAATGCTGCAAACTGACACTTTATCTGCTTTCTCACAATATTTCACAAACCCATATCATTTAACTTGTTTATGGAGTAAACAGTTATGATAAATCCAGTACATTTTCTTCAGAAATAAATATTTCTTTGTTATATTCAGTATGAAATGGTAATTGTTCCACGTTTGTTCTTAGTCTAACCTAAACTAAGATGTCCTATGAAGGTGTATTTGCTTTTCCAAACACCGGATATCAAATAGGCAGAAAAGGAAGTAGTGAACGTTTCCATCAGACACAGTGGTTTGTTTTTAGCCAGCAGATTACCATCTGGTAAGTTTGCATAAGAACATAGTAGTAACTGTGGGCATAAATCATCCTTAAACGGGAACTCGAACATCTATAGCAGAACAAAAATGAAGTACCAATTGGATTGTTTTATTTGTGAGCCATTAAAATGGATTTTACACAAGGCATGTATTTTTTTTACATTTTGTTTCTTATGTTATTGAACTAATCTTGTCTGTCATTGTGCTTCTAGGAAGATCTGACGAAGGAAACTTTGCTGAAGCAGTTCAAGATTGTAAAGAACCACACAAACACAAGCCACGTCCAGCAGTTTGGAAACAAGGTGAGAGAAAAGAGTGATCACTGCCGAGAGAAACTGTACCCAATATGAACCAAAGGTATATTTTGGAGGCAGGGGGTTTCTTGTACTTTTTTTTTAGTTGTTTCGGCATGGATGGGGTGGGGTTATAAAGTGTAAATGACAGACAGCAGAATAGTGGTGAATTGTGAGGCAGAAAACATGAAACCTAAATGTTTCTCTGCTTATATCATTACATATCTTACTTGACCATCTTTTATTTCGTTTTTCTTTCTGTATAGACATTGGCACACATGAAGGTTGTGGAATTTCAGGGCAACCACAAAGCAGACAGCCCACCCGCTCCTCCAATGACTCTGCAGCCAGTTACAAACCTGGATCTGACCCCGAGCCCTGACGTTCCTCTTGCTATCCTCAAGAGGAAGATGATGGCCTCCAATGATATCAGGAGTGCTAGGGGCCTGTTGATGGAAATAAACACCCACTTCAAGGTGAAGAGTGGCAAAGCTCACTAATGTTTTGGCTGCCAGCAGTATATCTAGTCAAGCATCCCATGCAAATCATTCAACTGCATAAACTGATCATTTACCATGATACTACCTATATTAAAGATTGTTATGTTTTCAGGTCAGGGAGGCGATGGCTGAAATTACGCACCAAATAGTCGAAAAGGTGACCGGCGATAAATTCAAGGCCGAGGAGGTTCTCAATGACAGAGCTGACCTGACCCAGCATCAGTGCTACAGGGCCGCTGTTAAACACTACAAATACAACTGCTTCAACTGGAACAAACCTGAGGTAGGGCTGCACAGAAGATTCTTTTTACACTGTTAAACCAGATCCTGTACAAAGTTAGAAAATGTTGGCGGCTTTTGTAATTTGTCACACTTAGGCAGGATTCATCTGTTGCTCTCGGTTGAAACTTACTGCTTCAAAAAGGGAAACAGATCAGTTTCATATGCCAAGAATTACAATTACAGTTCATTTACTAATAAATAGTTGATTGTTATGTATAAGCTTGGTATTTACTCAGGTACTTTCATGGAACTGTATGGTTACATTTAGTAGCCCTTTCTCTGGAAATTACCTTTTCAGTGCCACAATTACAACGGGGGAAAATCAACTTTGGTCATTTACATTTAAGGAACCATTTACTATAATTTACAAGCTGTAGTCGTGACATGTTAAACATGTGATGTTCATTTGTGTTTCAGTATGAATATGCACTGAGACATCTGTACGCTCTGGTGAACCTGTGTGAGAGAGGATACACTGCTGACAGGTATGATTTCATTCTCTCAGTCAGCCACCGTTTTTAACCCACCTGTTTCGTATCTGCCCTGACTCTTTTAGTCATTTTCTTTATTCTCTATGAGAATTGAATTATATATTTAAATTTGTGGAGTCAAAAATTTTGCTAGTCACTTATCCTGATGTTTTTATAGTTTTTATTAGCTACTAATTAAAAAAACTAAAAAATAACAATAAATACTTCTAGCACAATTTTTGCCTCTTTTACTTGCTATCTCTTTCTGTGCCATATTGTTCCATTGTTGCCAAAAATCACATGACGTGCACTTAATTTTATTATGATTCAAATACAAAAGCACCAAATTGCTGGCAGAATAATCTACTTAGTGGGTGTAAACCACAGCAGAAATAGTCGCAAACAAAAACACTCCTCTTTCGAGACATCTTCGCCAAAACATGCAGTGACAAGCTGCTTAAGGAAAATATTGAGCCTTTGTTAAAGATCAGTCTCTATTTTTGAGGGTGTTGTAAGGATGGCCGAGCGGAAGCGTGGGTTCGAATCCCACAGCCTGGATAAAATAGGAGGGTTGTGGCAGGAAGGGCGTCCGGCGTAACAACACATGGCAAATCAAAGTGCGGAACGCGTTCTGCTGTGGCCGCACCTGAAGGGACAAGCCGAAAGCTGTTGAAGCAGTTGACTTGATCTAGTCTCTGTTTTTGAGGACTGCTTTTAAAGTCTGTTACAACGTCCGTGAGTAGGACTGAGCAGAAAGTGAA
This sequence comes from Channa argus, assembly GCF_033026475.1. Lineage (NCBI taxonomy): Eukaryota > Metazoa > Chordata > Actinopteri > Anabantiformes > Channidae > Channa > Channa argus. The sequence continues at coordinate 18,263,045 of NC_090212.1, forward strand.
TTTTCTGGCAGAAAAGGACTGAAAGTTGTTTTAGGAAAAGTTTAGACTAAATTTATTAAGGGCATTGCAGGAAGTTTTAGACAAAAATGGTAAAATGTATTTGTTAAGTATTTTTAATTGAAATTGTTTATTTCTTAAATCTATGTTGTTGTGTGTCTCTGCAGCATCCTGCTGGCCATGGACTCTGTTTGTAAACCCAATAAGAAAAATGGTTTCTTTCTGTGAGACCATTATAGTTTCAGATTAGTCTACTTCTTCGATGTGGGAAACTCTTCTTGGGAAAGAAGACAAATCTTCTCTTTGCATTGCTACAGAATCAATCTGTTGTCACGTTCACGTTATTGATACTATTGGAACTAACACTTTTTTTTTTTAAAGCTGTGATTTTTTTTATTTTACTGAGAATGTTTTAAATTGTTTTATGATGTGTTACACTATTATGCGAATGGTTTATGAATGATGTTACAGCCTCTGATTTTTATGACATAGGATAGATTAATAACATAAAATTTGTGTAAATTCGTTTTGCTCTTACCTTTATTCGGGGTACAAAATACCTCGCATGAATGTTTAATAACATGTAAATGATTTATTAATAAACAATGAGTGTGTGTTGAACCTCAAGACACTATATGTAACATAGGGATCTTGAAATTAAAACTGACAACTACAACTGCTGAAAAATGATCTAATGTTTTTACCTTTATTAAAATTCAGCACCTGCTTTTATTCTTTGATGACATACATTTTCCTACAAACGGAATTGTCCTAACGGAGACAGAGCTACATGCATCCTTTTTTACCTGAATCACTATCAGGTTCATATTTTTAGAATTATTTTTTAATTGACGTTATCTATTTTAGGATGGTATTTTTGTTTTTGAAAAAGAATCTTTAATAATATTTAGTGCCTGCATGTTGACAAAGATTTATGTTTTGATGTTATGATGAGGGTTTTATATAGATTCTATATGTGCTTGCTTGACGCGTGTAGTATTTTGGTAAAATGGGCCACAACAAGTACACGTGAGGCCAAACGTCTTGATTTTGCAGGTGGTTGGTCAAAACCTAAAGCATGAACCCAATTTAAGTTTTGATCTGATAATAGTGACCAGGGGCCCATAGATGTTCGTACAAAACCTTGTTGCAGTTCATTGGATAGATGATGAGAAATGTCATTGGATCCAGTTTGAAATATCTCAACAACTGTTTAGGTCAACTGTCATGAATATTTGTGCAGAGACTTAGTATATAAAGCTTACTGTCTCTGATGAATCTGTCTTTTCCTCTAGCAACTCAGTTTTTTAATAGAACAAAAGGTTTTAAAGTAGCACCATCATCGATTTTAATTTGTCAGTCAAAAAACAAAACAAAAAAAACAATAAATACCTGCAAAATGTAAATAACCGCGAGTGGTACTTTTTGTGTAGTCCATGTACCTTGATTCCCAGATATGCGTGAATGGCACATATATAATTCCATTTTATGTTAGTTTTACTTTTACTCTACTTCAAATCAAAGGATAATTTTCAGATTTTTTTGTGATCGGTTATTATGGATTAACACCTGGCAGTATTTAAAGTGATTTTTCGAAATGTACTTATTAGTACATCACAGTAGGTGAGCGGATTGAAGTGGTACTTCTACTTGAATTGGTGTAATTATTTAGTCAATTACTTAGACTTTTACTTAGGTATTGAATTTGTTTACTCCTACAACCTCTGCTTAAATGATGAAATTGCGACACCTAGCGACCAATCTTTTAATTTAATGTGTGTGAGTGTGTTGTGGTCTCAATTTAGTTGCTGATTGGATTTATATAATTCTGCCTGTGTATTTATTCTCCGAGGATTGAACTATCAATAATTATAATATTTGACAATTCATTGCTATGTGCTTTGCTAAATGATGTTTGATTATACTTAAATGTGATGACCATATACCGGAATTATTTTGCTCTAATGCCAAGTTTCATTTATGAGAAACCACAACAAAGGGCCACATTAACGCTCCAGAGTAGAAAATATATATTTTACTTAATTCATTCACGTTTAGGGAAATAATAAAAAGTGTTTAACTTATTTGTTACTGAATCACTAGATCCTCACACAAGTTTGCGCTGATAAAAACATACCACTGTATATTGTTTTGTGGTACCTCCTCATTGTCTGTGTGTACTCAGATTATGTACTTACATGAACTCACTACCAATAGTTTCACAAATAAAAGCCCCACTTTCATAAATGAATGTAATTTAAATTATTACCTCAAAAAACATTTGAATCACCAAAAGTACTTTTTTTCACCTCACGCCAATGCATATATTGTGGGATCGTAATTATTGATACATTGTTAATGCCACTTCAATGTTTCAGATATTCTCAACGCCAGACAAAGTGTTACGGTCAAAACTGTGCCCCTAACAGGATGCCTCCCCCCCCCCCCCCTATGCGCGGGTAACTTTTCCATTGCGTGACTGAAAATATTTCACAATTTAATTAATTAATTACATTTAATTTTTTATACATGCGCACAAATTTGCATGCATTTAAAGTATTTCTGCAACTGCGTCACTGTGACTCTTCTTTAAATTGAAGAATAGTTGTGCACAATAAATATTTCTTTCGAATTTTAAGCAGGCAACTAACTCTGCTACCTAACACGTCGGGGCTGTGGCCGGTAGGGAGTCGGCGTCTGTTGTGCCTGCCCTCCTGACTCGCGTCCTTACCGCCCACTTTATAAACAGGAAGACGACCGCACTGTAATCTGTCGGTAACGTGAAAACCGGACAGACCGGGGGAAAAAAAATAATCTCTAGAAGATCAGAAAAGGGACTTAATTTTAGCGTTAACAGTTTAACAGTGTCCAGCTGCTTTAGGCGAAGAACGGCTACAGCGAACGAAGCCTCTTTAGCTCGCCACATTAGCTTGTTTGTTAACTTGAACATCGGCATTAATCGAGATTTTTTCCACAGCTGGTGAGGTTGCGCAAGTCCGTTAGCACATCTGCTCGTGTTTTATAACACCCGATAACATTTTACCATGGGATCCAGAGCGTCCACGTTACTCCGAGAGGAAGAAATCGAAGAAATTAAGAAGGAGACTGGCTGTAAGTTACGCCCAGAAAATGAGCTGCATGCTGTTCCTAAACATTACCATGTCATTCATTGAAGTTAGTTAACTTACTTTGACTATATCATTTCCTAAGAAAAATCCACTATTCATATCTGTTGTTGTGTGACTATCACTGCTGATCACTGCTTCTCGATGTGGTCCGTCTGATTTCTAGAAGCGGAATTAGTTATCTTAATAAATACATTAAGTCAAGCACTGTAAAGATGTACTAGAACGTTTCATAAGTAATGTTATGTCCACTCAGTGCTACATTATACTAAATATTATACGAAATATTGTATTTCCTTACCCACTACATTTGTGTTACAGCTATAGTTACGTGTTATCCCAAATAAGAGTTGGTGTAAATACATTTATATGATAAGCTGTTGTTAGATCAATGGAAGCTTTAAACTTTCCTTATTTAAAAAAGTATCAAGTACTTGCCCTTTGTCACAATCAGATGTCTGAGTTGTGAGCAGTTAATCAAGAGACATGCTCTGCAGGCCTGCTATCCCTCTGATTTATTTTGTGACCCTCTGCTGGGGCATGACCAGTTGGTTGCTGGACATTTCTAACTCTATGTAAAGTTCAAACTAGATCCAGCAACTAGATCAGTTAACTGCTCATCACACACTGATGCAACAGTGGTAACACCTTAATAATGTCATATAAATGTATGCAATTCAAACACCTAATGACTTTTAAAGTCAACTGGCGATAATACTTGTGTACCAAGTAGGGTTTTTAATGCAGACCTTCAGTATAATTGTAGTATTTCTACATTAATGTCTGAATACTTTTACTTCTGTAAAGCATTTGAGTACTTTGTTCACCACTGTGGATAATGGTACATCGATGAACCTGTTGATGTATTGATTTTATTTAGGCAAAAGGTTATTTTTGACAGAACCGCTGTCTTCTTCCATTAATTTTCCTCTTTGGTGTCCCCCTTGTAGTCTCTCACAGCCAAATAACTCGTCTATACAGCCGCTTTACCAGCCTCGATAAAGGTGAAAATGGCACCCTCAGGTAAGCAACTTTAACAAAACCATGATTGAGAAGATAAACTTATTAAATACTTTATAGGTGATGTGACTTGTTAGGTATTTTGCCTTAATGAGGTCAGATTGACTTAAATAGATAAGAATAGATAAGCGATTGAATTTGGAAAAAGCTTTGATGCTGTGGGCTGTGATCCAAAATGTCAGCGGTAGACAAAAATATTTCGAAAATGACCAAGTAGGCTATGCTAGATTTCCTTACTCACAGCATTGTAAATTGTTATTGAAGAAATTTCCCTGACATTTGTTCCACTGTGTGTGTTTAGATAGGTTGGTTTTACACATTTTCAGATGTTAAACCTAAGAGCACACAACACAAGTCTAGGACGCTGGATATAAGGAAAGGGGGACTTTTTAATGGATATGTTAAATTAGGTGTTGGTCAGTTTTGCAGAAAACCGTTTTATACAACTGAATAAACATTCTGTAGGTTAGTGCCATTAGATAACAAAAAGCAGCCACAGTTTAGTAGGACATCTGTCATCGACATTACACACAAGTGTACACAAGACTCAAGTCGACCAGCAGTCTGTTGCAATTTCCCCCTCGGATTAATAAAGTCCTTTTGAAATTTCAAAATGTGTGTCATAATGAGTGTTATTGAAATCTTCAGGGGAAAGAGATAGTCCAAGCACAGTCTGATGTTGAGACCTGAGTGAGACCTATCTGGGGCTTTCGATGAATGTCTACCTTTGTCCTTTGTCTGCACAAAACAAATTAGTAAAGCTGGTAAAACCTTGGCTTAAAAGTTAGTTTTCCACAACTGTCTGGTTTGGCTAAAAATTAATTTGCAACAGTAAAGCAAAGCAACATCTCTGTACCGGTTTGCAGAACCCATTCTTATGAAAGGCGTTGTGTTGACATAACAAGTTCTTGGTTCTATCTGTTTGTGTGCTCGTGCTTTCAGTCACAGCACACATTCAGGTTTGTCCTCAATCTTTTTCAAGGTGACATTTTGACCATTCATCAGTTGCCACAACACTCAGTTTACCCTTACCTACTGATGAACCCAGGATGCTTTTCACTGACTGATACGAATTAAGACCCTTGACTAACGATTTGCTTTCCGGCTTTTTTTAAATCATCTGTTGTTGTTTTTTTGCAGTTAGGCCAAATGTTTTAAAATGTTGAACACACCTCATAAGATCTGATCTATTTTGTTGTCATTTTTAAATTGATCATATTTCCTCAGTCGAGAAGATTTCCAGAGAATCCCAGAGTTGGCTATCAACCCCTTGGGAGACAGAATCATCAATGCCTTCTTTCCTGAAGGGTAAGTTGTCAGTGTTATTGGTCTGCAGTCTTGGAGATCTTGCTTTTCACAAGGGTGTGTATTATAGCGTTGAGTTACTACCATCACCGCAGAGCTGAACCAAGCCATCATGCTTTAGTAGTGGCTGCATTGCTGCAGACCCAAGAAGCTCATTTTTTTCTGCCAAATTTGTGTAGAAAAAAACTCGAGTTCACGTGCACCGCTGAGTCTGTATGTATATTTGTCAGTTGTTTGGCTCTTTTTTTATCAGACTGGAAGTTGAAAACCAGATGTTTCCAGATGTATCATTAAAATCCCAAAAAGTCAGATGTGTAGGCGTTGCAATTTTCCCCGTGTCTATTAATAGTTTCCGACGCGTTCTTTTCTTGCATCGATTTGGCTTCTTTGCCTAACGATAACTTGAGCATATAGGTGGAGTGTGTTCAACTCAGTAAAACAGTATTTGAGTTATAGTTGGAGTTTTCATTGTGTCGCCCACACCGCTTCTGTTTCTTCTGAGCACAGAAATAACCTGAACTAGGACTAAAGAATAAGTGGTTGTTTATTCTACGTCTGCTAACCAGAGAGTCTTAGTTTGTCACATTTTGTCTCTTGTAATTTGTCTCTTAGAGAGGACCAGGTAAACTTCAGGGGCTTCATGAGGACTTTGGCTCACTTCAGACCAATCGAAGACAATGAAAAGAACAAGAATCACCCTGCCAGCGAACCTCTTAACAGCAGAACAAACAAGCTGCTCTGTGAGTGTAGAGCTCTGTCACCCAATGATGTGAAGTGGAGCCGATGATCATAGTCTTGAGATTTCATATTGTCGGCTTGCTGTGTATTCTATGACTTGTTTCTATGTTTTTATTTTTCTAGTTGCTTTCCGTCTGTATGACCTAGACAGAGATGACAAAATCTCTCGGGATGAGCTGCTGCAGGTAAGTGGCTGGATTGGTCACATTCAGTAAATACAACGCTGAGTCACTCTAAAGCCTGTGAAAACAGCTCGATAGAATTATTAAATCAGCCAGACAGTAAATAATTCAAATATTGGAGATTTCTTGGAAATCCATTTATTTTAATGCATGAACTTATTGTTCAGTCCACATTTAACAAGGGAGCAATTTCTATTGTACAGGGGGGGGATCTGACTCTATGTCAATGAGAAGACTTTGCCCTTATGCTGTGATGAGGTTATATCTCACCTTAATTACAGGTTGATTATTCCCAGACAGTCTAATATCCTGTATTTTGGTTTCCTCTGTTATTTGTTGTCGCTCTGTGGGGCCATTTTGGCTTCAGTGACATTGTGTGACCTGTAATTGCTATAAGCTCAGTATTAAATGACTCAGACAGATCTCTTGTTTTGCGCAAAACATTTGTGTCGCCTGTTTCATGTGATGCATGAGTCTGTCAGACACTAAATATAAAAGTTGTGTCTATTTTTCAGTAAATGTGTGTTTCCTGATATCTATAAGCATATCATTTCTAAATTAAAGTCTGGCTGCCATTAACTTGCTGTTTACCTGGAAATAATTACAAATGATCGTGTTAAGTGCTAAATGGATGTAGCGCTGGGTTTCACTATGTTGTTTAGGAAAACATTAATACTGTTATTTAACAATTACCCAGAGCTGTTTTTCCACTGGTATTCATTAACCCTAAAGGGACCTTATATTCATCATTTACAGGTCTTGCGGATGATGGTCGGTGTAAACATTTCAGATGAACAACTTGGCAGCATTGCTGACAGGACCATTCAGGAGGCTGATACAAACGGAGATAACTCAATTTCCTTCAATGAATTTATTAAGGCAAGCTTTGCAGTTACATCTGTCATCTAACATCTCTACTGTGCTGTGATTTATGCTATATTATTTTAAGTTAAACACTGAATTATTCAGACTAGACTAGTGACAACATAAATTCCTATTCGAAGGGTGCCCTTAATAAAAGGCAGTACATTTATAGCGCTGAGTGCCCCAGTGGGACATAAAGTAGAGACTAGCAGTGGCCACAAACATGGGGTAAAATAATTCAAGGATACACTTTACACTAAGGGCGGCTATGAATGTTCAAACAGATTGTGTCCGTTTTTGGTTACCATTAAAAAGCACAAGATTTGCAGGATACATTGATTTTTAGTTGATCCAAGCTCCAGTTTTCATAAAATGAAAGTAATAAGAAGAAGTAATAACAACTCAAAATGTTTCACATTGATCACATTTAAAACGGGTTCAATATGCACATACTGTCTTTGTAATTTTACAAAGTGCAAGTTTAATGTTTTGTAAGCTTTAACATTTAAAAACGTGACATTGGCGTGTCGTCATGTTGCGTCCATTTAATATTTAACATCACAGGAAAACAACGTAAAACAGTTTTTTGTAATTTTTAACATTGTTCTGCTTTGATTGTCTCAGGTCTTGGAAAAGGTGGATGTGGAACAGAAAATGAGCATCCGGTTCTTGCACTAAGTATTTTTTTTTTTTTTTTTTTTGGGAGCTTGTCAGTTATTTCAGGACACAACCTCATCCAGCTTTTCAGCAGGCTGCTGTTGCCCACACTACACTGTCAGATCATGCATTTGGCAAATAATGTCATAGATCTTGAGTTTCAGCCTTTGCACTGGTCCATAAACGAAGGGAAAATTTGCGTGCCTTTGGTTGTTTCATGCAATGTCATTATGTATTTTTCCCAATAATGGAACCATATTTATTGGAAAGATTTCCGAGGGTCAAAGTTAGTGCCATTGCTGTCCACATTTCACAAGAAAAATCCTTTTATGGCACAGTACAGCAAAGCTTTTTGCTATTTATTGCAGTGAGTTTTACTCATGCTGGTCTATGGATATTTATCTATGCTGCATTTGTATTCATAAGCAATGGTTAAAAATAAAACTTATAAGATATATGATTACACTTCAGAAGTATTATTAATGCTAACACCAACTTACTACTTCTTTTTTTTGGGGGGGGGGGGGGGGGTCACTTAAGTTCCATGACTTTGGTTCACTCCTTTGTAAACTAGAATCAGTGGTCATGTTTGTGTTTTTAGTTTTTTTTTGTTTCATATGGGTTAATGTAGCTATTTCTTATAGATTGCGATTACCTCGTTCAGTTGTTAGACTGCAACCAAAGTAAGTTTGATATTTCTTCAAAGCCAGTGACTATCACTGATTCAGTGAGTTTACAGTGTGATGCTCCTTATTTTCTTTAGTCATTTGTAACAAAAATTGTGGTGGTGACAATGAAGATTTAATATAAATTTGTGCTATCTCTATGACTAGCATCCATTTTTCCCACTGCAACTCTACTGACAACTAAAGGTTTTGGGGGGGGAGGTATCACGAGGATTTAACTGCCATCGTGGCCTGCATTCAAAAAGGTTTCTCCCTTATCAAGAGTTAATAAAGTCATGTCTATTGTCAGCCGCTTCATGGAACAGTTTGTTGATTTTTATAACAGGTAACCCCCCCAAAAATCGTGCTATGGCATCTACATATATAATCAGTCTCCCTGTGGCTGAGACAAAATGTGCTTGTTCATTTATGCACTGCTTAATGTCTTGCGATTACTTTTGAAATGGATTAGATCTTACAGAAGGTCAACATATTTTACTGTATATGAACTGTAACATAAATGTCTAATTCTTGCGTTTTCAGTGTAACATTTCATTATTACACAAACTTCCTCTTATCAGTTGAGGCATGAAATCCAACTCTACAATTTTATTAATCATATTGTGATCGTCAGACATGATTAATTTGACGATGTTCTATGTATTATCAAAGTGATCTATGAATTTAAATTGAATAAAATAAGTGCCAGTATTTACTGGGAAGAATTTGTGGCCGCCTCTTTTTTTTTTTTTTTCTTAACCTTTGTATCTGTGTTTATTACAAATTGCATAAAGTCGTTGTTGGGTGCAGGTCAGAGAGTTAAACTAAAAAAATGTTTTTTATATGCATAACAATCCAACACACACACACACACACACACACACACAAACACCAACCAGTGCAGGCTTGAAAGGAATTCTTTTAGCCATAATTCTTATAGCTATACCATTCATACATCGCGTTAAATTATGTTACCTTAGAGGAATAAGAGACTACTTAGTCCAGACTGCATAATAAACTTTTATCTGTCAAAATAACATGAAAGCATTTTCTACTATTGCGTCGGAACATGCTTACAATCGCTACGGTATCAGATGAACACGGTAGTAAATTTAGAGGAAAGCTGAGAAAAAGCTGACGGTTTTGTTTCAATAAATGATCAAATCATTTTAAAGTGGATTATTTTTCTGCAAGTGAACTTTCACTGCGGTTTAGCTCATGACAGTACTGAGCAACAGAGAACCCAACAAGCCCGCATAACGCATCCGATTCTTCAGCTGACTTTAATCTACTCCGAAATGGCCTGTTGTTATGAATGAATGGCAGGACATATTTTGTAAATGAACTTCATGAATCGGGAGGTTTGTATCATTTGTGCACACATGCTAACTACAGCAGGTTAAATTCTAACTGATTGATGACTGTCAGGAGCCAAACTTCCGGGGTGTTTTTTATTAAGTCGATGTAACTGATTGACAGGCCTCCGGACCAATCATCGTCCTCTTCCGCTTGCCCGTAGTAGCAGAGCGAAAATGGCGTAGCGCGGAGGGTGTGCAGAGAAGAGGACGAGGAGACCCTCTTCTCTCCTCTGTGGTGTGTGTGCGCGGCGGAGGGAAGAATATGTTTTCGACATGGGGTTTTCGAAAACGTGCCCTTCACCTGTGCGGTTTGTCTTTACAGAACAATGGCGGCATACGTCCAGTTTGGGAAGACCCGTATGTGTCACCTCACAGGAGGAGCCCCCTGGCTTTTGTTTACCGTTGCGTTCAGCCGCAGCGCGAACAACAGTGGAAATATGTCCGCATCACTTCGAAGCAACTCACACCAAGGTCAGTGCTCATGCTTCACCCATCTGTCGGTGTCTGTTGAAACTTTTCCCCGCAGCCTTTGCTCATGTTGGAAATTGGCAGTTCAGTTTAAAGGGGGTCCTGGGTTTTGTCTGCAGGAAGAGATGAAACGATTTATCATTTAATTGATTAGTCTGTGGAAAGAAAATGTATTTAAAGCAAAGCCACCAAAAGTTGCAACTTTCCACTGTGACTGATGTTATCTATTTTATATCAATATAAATATATTGTCTTTGAGTTTTGCACTGTTTGTTGAAACGGTGTTAGCTGGGCTTTATGATAATCTCACAATTTTCTGACAGTTTATAGACTAATGGTTTGATCCATAGAAAAATAATAGTATATAAAAATATAGTCTGCAGATGAACGTGAACTGTACTGTTAAAACAACTGCACTGAACAACAATGACGCTGGATTTTTATTTTAGGATGCATTTTCCACTTAGTGCAGTTGTGAAAGCAGTTGAAGCGTGGGCTGCGAGAACATTTCCCCTCAAATCAGCCCCAGTACCATCAACAGATCCCTTACATCACCATCCAGCCCTGTGGAGGTAAAGAAAAAAGAATCATTGACCTCTTTTGGGTTTTTTTGGGACACGGGTGCCCTCCTTCTGGCTGTTGCTGAGGCAGTAGTCCTTTCTCGTCCACAGCAATCACCTCTTTTCCTGTCCTGTTTCTGCAGCCTGATCACCGATGGGGACATCTTCCAAGATTTTGGGATAGTCTGACCTTCATAATGGAATGGCTGAAAAGTGATAGTCTCTGGACTATATTTGTCTAAAATTATCCACGATTTGGGGCTTTTCAGTCAGATTTGAGTTTAATCCTTATCAGTCTGCATGTAAATGTAGTAACTAATTTCTCCTGATGCGTATTTTAAAAAAACAACAAAAAAACCCACCCTCACTGTAATGTGATCAAAGCAGTTTGACAATTAAAAAAAATCAACTGCTCATGTTTTCTGGGACAAAGAAAAAGACACAAGATACTGTAGCAATGATCAAAATCTGTGATTAAATTAGACTCATAGTGTTTTTTTGTTTTGTTTTTTGCACTACCTCATTGCCACAAGTTCAACAGGAGTAAAATTGGTGTGATCAGTACAAGTAGCTCATTGGTTTACAAGTGCCACAGCAGTTTTATGTAACATTGCTAAAGAAGTTGTTGACATGTGAATTGGAGAAGACCAAGCAACCCACAAGCACATGATGCATGCTGTCATGAATCCATGTTTCAGTTTGACCATTTTAACGAAACACTGATTCATCCAAACTGTGATCTCTGATGCACCTGTTTTAGAGGAAAGTCTCAGGATCATGTTGTTACTGCATCCTTTCGATTTGGATTTAGTGGTTTTGTCAAGTCTGCATGTTTAAGGACAAATTGCAGACAGAAAGAACTGGCCTTATTCCCCTTCAGATGCCTGATATGTGACAAAATATTTAAAGTTGGCCTTTTATTATGAAAGTTTAGTCCTGTTTTGTTTTCCATAGTCTTTATTTTGTCTTTTCCCTTTATCTTTGATTGACTCCCATTTTGTACTTTTCACTCTTACACATATATGCATTTTTTTCCCCCCCCAAACTTTCATTGGTTGCTCTATTTGTCTGTGTTTTCTAACCATAAAGCACATATAAATATATTTTACATAGTGCCTGTAGATACAGATTTATTCATTGATTCCTTTTCAAACATCCTGTTTTATCTGGTGTATCAGTGTCTAAAGTTGAGGTAACAGCTTCCCACCTTGAATTTGTTCTTACCTGAAAGAAGCCCTGATCTAATTCCTTCAAATTTGTTCATTTTTATAGGATTTACACACACAACCACACACACAAATCACATTTCCCGGGATTTGTGCAATATTTGATCTTTTAACTGTCATGTTGTTGACCAAACTGTATATTATATAAACAAGTGACAAGTTGTTTGAAAGCAACAAAATCACCAATGTCTTCCATTAAGATATGTATAGACTCATGTGCATTAGCTTATTTAGCGGGACTGTGGTGCCAACATTATAGTAGCCATGCATGACCAGTAGTAATGCTTGCTTCATGAAGAATAGTGAAACTAATTTCTAAAAAAGGTTGGAGCTCAAAACTGTGGAAACCATTTCAGAAAATATTAAAAGATGATAGATTGACAAATTATAAGTTTTATTTAGACACAGCATTGCCCTAAAACCTTAGACTAAAGCGAGATCTCATTTTAATCCATGTCTATATTGTATAAAGGAAATGAAAATATAATACAATCAGAGTGTGCAGTTATAAACTAATAATTCTAGTCATTTCACATAGGCATAAATGCTTATAAGTTAGTGCTTTACAAAAGCAATGCTGTATGTTCCAAGGATGCTTAAGAGATGTCCCAAAGCGTATTCTTGCAATTAAGCATCAAGTAAATTAGGTATTAAGCAACAGCCCCAAAAAAAAAAAGTCTCATAATGTAATCAAACACTTGTAGAGAAATGTTATGTAAAGAAAAAAAAATGTTATATTAAGAGTACTACTTTAATCCTAGATTTGGATCTAATTGATATCTATCTATAGTTTCTCATTCTTAAGATTTAAGATCTCACCAAGACATTGTATTGTACTGTACATAATACCTCATAATTTTCGGGATTTAGAGAATTATATTTTAGTCCATTAAATTGTATTTCGTTTGAGTTTTAGAAGCAATAACCTACAATAATCCATGAGTTTTAATGCCAGGGTGCAAGTGTTAAAAGGACTTTGTATTGTCATGTAGAAAGGACCCCCCCCCACCTCTTTTCGCCTATGGTAGCTATTAGTCACTTTTTTGGGAGTCATGTCCGTTCCTGTAGCATTTTCACATCGACAAAACCTACAACTTTCTTTAAAGCTATACACTTTCTGTAACTGTGGCTGCAAACTACTCACTGAATGAACTTGACACTTGTTTGAAAAGCACTTTCTCTGTGTACTGACTTGCACCGTCATCAGCATCCTGTCTTAAATACTGTGTTCTACAAACCCTGTGTTGCTCTTTGTGGGGATTTATAATCACAATTTATAAGCAAGTAAGCATCTAGCAACATTGAGTTAAAAAAAATATATGCATGATTTAGCTGAATAATGAATGATCTGTATTGCATGCAATAATCCAACTTTGTAATGTGAATGAGTGTAATTAGGATATTGAAATGTTAATATCAGATGTTCTGTAACGTGATACCAACTTGGTCAGCTGTGTGACACTACAGCAAGCATGATGAAGTAGCTGTGAATCATCAGCTGTGGTTTTTACAGACTTGGACAGCACAAAAAAAAGAAAAAAAAAAGAAAAGAATAATTTTAATGTTTTTTCTCACTCTGTTGTGTCAAACATGACCTTGGCAGTACTGCCACACTTCAACTAGAGTAACATTGATCAACCTTTCTTTTGTTATTAAGAGAAACACTTGGGTAAGATGATTAATGACATTTTGTTGATTAAGTTTTCCATTGAGGAGATGTACTGTGTAGAAACTATGCACTCCAGGAGGAGGAAATAGGCATGCTTATTACGTGTGAGCCTCTTGTCTGGTTTTGTATTACAAAAAAAAGAAAAAAGAATCTGTATCAGAAATTCAGCAATAAAAATGCAGCATGGTGCCAACTGGATAGCTGGGTGTTTATGTGTGAGTGTTGTCACAGAGAGTATGACAAAGTATATCATCTTATCATGTGAGGAACACGCGCTGTAGCCTGTTTTTAAGTTACATGCCAGAAAACACTCAAGTACACATCTTACGTTTAGTGTGGGAAACTTTAATGTAACTTACTTTTAGGCTTAAAGGAATGGTTCAACATTTTGGCACAAAGAAAAAAAAATATTTATCTAGCTTTTTACACTTGGCATAAAGACTGGATGCAAATCTAGGGACAAGTATGGGATGGCTCTCTCTAAACGTCAGATTTGTCCACCAGTATCTCTTGAGATAACTAATACACACTGCAGGCTACTTGTCCAGTTTACTGGTTACACTGCTGTCAGCCAGTCTGCTCTTAAGCTGTGACATCTGATCCAGTTGTGCTTCAAACTCTTGTCTCACCTGCAACGTAAAGAATAAAGTGTAAATTTGTTAAATTTTTGAAGACCTATCATTCCTGGCTAGATTTTTTTTCCTCCGTTTTGACATGTTGGAGAATGGCTACAAATACAAAGGCAACTGATCCAGCAGAGTTCAGGAGACTGCTGAGGCTAATGGGCACTTAGTTTAAAATGATGCAACACAAACTACGGATCATCAGGTCTCTACACCAAGCCATGGAAAACATTCTCACTCCCATGCCCACATTAGTATTTAATCAAGTTTGTCAGAATAAACACTCCGCTATATTTCTTTATCTCACCTCATTAATGCTATCTCTGAGGGGCTTCAGATCAAATTTGAGTGTAGAGGCTTTCACCATTGAGCTGTTGTTGAGGATGTAACTGTGGAAAAAAGGGAATTGGGAAGGTTCAAGTAATATAGCCTACAATCTCTGGATGCAAGCCATTAATGAAAAAGGAAGACGAATCAGGCTAAATAAATAAATAAACTTTAAAATGGCTGTTTCATTCTCTACTCTGAGTTAAAATAAATTGTTATTGCAATGGATAACACCCTTGTAACCCTAGTTAATTTTAGCCTTTCCAGACAACAGTAAATCTGTACACAATATGCTTGGCTGCTCAGCACTAGCAGCAAGACTTACCAATTGATGTTTGCTTTGTGGAGAAGAAAAAGGCAGCGAATATTGGCCAAATGTGATGAAGCTGAGTGAATAATTTTCCCCACAGTACTACAGCAGACTTGACAGTTTAAAGAACTGAAGATGCTAGAAGTTAACAGGAGAAGCATCAACAAAAAGAGTCACAAATATTGAACAAATTCAATAAAAAGGAGGCTCCTTTAGGACAGTCAGTAGCTGGCGGGTGACAGTAAAAAAAACAACAACATTTGTTTTATATGTGACTTCCGTGTATGTATCAAATAGCTGATCCATAAACAGTCCATTTACCTTGTTCATGAAAACATTATTTTAAATAAATCACTTACCAATTAGCCATTTCCTCTTTATGTCCCAACTCTATTCTTTCACTGATGGCCACGTCGTTGGTTACTCCTGAAGAAAAATAAGTTGCAATGTCACCACGTGCATCTTTCAGGTGCTGCAGCTTGAGGACATACAATCTGAACAGATATAATAACAATGTGTAATGTGTAAAATCTTGTGCTACTCCTAATGGCACAAAAAGTGATGGTGGACTAAAGAAAGAGATTCAGCAGAAACAAGTTGGCTAATCACAATTGCAATTTACAAGTAAAGATAAAACAAAGTAATTTTCACAAAAACAAATACATCTGTTCAGCATAAAGGTGCATTACTCGTCATACAGCCGAGTTTATTATCTCAGTCCGACTAAGTTATTTCCATCATCGAGGTGGAACATTAGATGTGTGGGAAAAGTCCACCAAGTTAAAAACATGAACCTTGATTTAGGATTTTAGATTTTAGAAAAAGGTTCTCTTAAAAGTCATTTGTCTCATTTCTTAATGTCCGTTATATACAAACGCGAATATCTTATAACATCAATAACTGTGTTCGCTACCTCAAATCTTTCGCTAAGTCCACCGTGGCGGACATTTAATTTCTAAACATGCAGACGTGCTATTGTAATATTAGTCAGTCATCATGAATCTTACTTAGACACATGATGTAGTCCGCAGAGTTCACACCAATCTCCCCGCAGACACCGACGGAGTCCGCCAAGACAGTGTTACACTGTGCACAGTGAAAAGTCATCTGCTGTTTCACCAGCGCTGCCGTGGCCTGCAGTTTCATATCGTGGATACGTTGGATTAAGAAGCCTTCATCATATTCCATGTTAACAAAGTTTTACTAGCTGGCTGTTTGCGGGAACTTCGCGGTGGCGTTTGTTAATTTGCGCTACAGCTAAGTAAACACTCTTCTTCCCTTGTAGCTCGGCGCGCCGCACTTGGAGTTACACTGCCACCACCTGGAGGAATGTGACAAATGGCATTCGTTAAGATGGATGTAGATATGAACTTGATAAACCGGGTAGATACCAAATCGATGTTTGCCAAAATAATGCTTTTGATCACCTTTACACGAGGCTGTTGAATCAAGCTTAACTGGAGTTCGCGCTTCACCATGGATAGAATGGTAAAAAGGAATCTGTCTCTCTGATTGGCTGCGTGGAATATCCGGTGCCATCCAGGAGCCAATCAAACGACAGTCGCGGCTGTGTTTTGAATCCGAGTTGGTTTAACGGCCAGGCGCGAGGCGGCTTAGTGCTGGAGAGACAAGGCGTGTGCATGTTGGTTTCTTTTCGCTATACGGATACAATCAAGACCCAATATGGATTTGGACTCGAAGAAATATAGTGAGTTGCAGAGCATCGCTAAGGAGCTCGGACTTAAGGCGAACTTGAAGGTAACGTAACTGATTGCTGGTTAACTTGTTGAGGCTTGTCCAACGGTGTTTAGTATTGCTAACCATCAACCACCAACCACAAACGTTTACCCACATTTGTATAACGTTAACGTCGGGTAGTTATCCTCGGTTAAGCTGGCTAACGCGATGTGTTCAAAAACAGGCAGACAAGCTCCTGAAAGCGATCAAGCAGCACTATCAACATGAAGGAAAAAGGACTGAAGAAGAGCAGGTAACGTTAAGTTACTATTGGTCAGTGCTGGCTTATCGTCGCAAGACCAGTCGGTTTTATTTTTCAGTGTCGTGTTTGTTTTTCCATCGACAGAAAGATGCAGCTGCAACACAAGATCGTGCTCAGGAAGATAAAGATGCAACTTGCAAGGAAGAACTTCCTAGTACCGCTGTGTTTGTGAACACACGTCGAGGGAAAGGCAACGGTAACAAGGGGAAGAGCTGTGACGCCGCGACAGTGATTGAGTGCGAAGCCAATCCATCAGTTGCTGCGGAGGTAGGACACCTCACCTCATCCAGCCTGGGTTGCATCCTAGAATGTGTTCGTGCATTAATATCCCCTACTCCTCACTGATATATATTTACAGTTGCTTTTCGGCATGCTTTGCCCCCTTTTTAATAAACTGCATCCAGGAGGAAGAAAGAATTAATTCACTGTTTCTTTAGGGTGGTGATGAAGTAGTTGTGTCAAGTGCGGGTGCTAAGAAGAGAAAGGCGTCTGTTGTCTGTGGTTCTGACGAAGCTGAAACTGAGCCCCCAAAGAAGACGAAGGCCGGTGAGACTGAGCAACAACCTGGTATCAAGGATGAAACCGATGGACATGGGGATACAGGTCTGTTGATTTCCTCTGCTGCAAAAAGCCTGTTTTTTTCTGAATCAGAATGGGTTTTAATGCTTTTTAACTTTAACCGTGATTTTGTCCTCATGTTCTACCATAATTTGCGTTTCTCCAGAAAAGGCACCAAAAGTATCCAAAGCTGGTAAAATACCTCGCTATCAAGCGCTTCAGCAGAAAACCAAGCCAGTGTTGAAGCCTGTCACTCCTAGTACGTTGTTTGTATTTTACCTCCACCTGTAGCATAATAATACAGACATCATATTAAGGGACTGTTTTTGTTTTTCTTATATCCACTAATGTGTATGTATGTTGTTTTTTTTGTTTTTTTTTTGTTTTGTTTTGTTTTGTTTTGGCAGACTTCAAAAAACTTCACGAGGCCCATTTTAACAAAATGGAATCCATTGATTCCTATGTCCAGAGGAAGACCAAGCAGATGGACACATACAGAAATTCAGTGAAAGAACTAAAGGTATTCAAAAGAATAACTGTCTTTGCTGACTTCTTTCAGAAAAATTGCAATATCCGTATGCAAAACTGACTTTGCAGGTTATGTTTTTCCTTTCCTTAAATCTTAGACTCTTTCAGACAAAACTAAACGGCTGCAAGCTGATGGAAAAACCCGAGCAGTGAGTATCTTTACCTCTGTACTGTGCATATATATTTAGTATTTCCAAAGTTCAATAAATTCTTATAATGTTTATATATCTATTCTGCAGAAAGCAAATGACAGTCGTGCTTCCATGTTCAGCCCAATTCCACTGAGAGGAGTGACTGAAGAAAAATGCAAAGACACTTGTCTTTCAGCCAGTAAAGTTCCTCCAAAAAAACCTGCTGGAAAGAACGATGCTTCATTCAGACCATCTATTATTTCCACTCGCAGGATCAATGTTCGGTGAGTCACTCTTCTTAGCTGAAGTTTTAACGTGTAACCAACTTTCTTTTTTTAAGGAATTGCTTTTGCTTAGTAGTATTTAGTGGGACACCAACCAAAGTTGGTTATGTATTGTAACCACAGATATGAGTATAGGCTTTGCCCTCTAAGAGCTGTCGTTATTGGGTTTATGCGTGCGGATAAACCCAATAGCAACAGCTTTGGAGGGCGAAGCCTATATGAAAAAGAACTAAATGTTTTTGTTTGCAGGTTCTCAGAAGCCACTCGTGACAATGAGTATAAAAGGTCCTTGGTGAAGACACCTGCACGCATGTCACCTTGTGTGACTTCAAGCACTCCCCAAAAACAGGCTGGTGCTGTGAAGCCCAACAATGTCAAGACTTCAACTCTCTCTGCGACCAAAACACCAGGTAGCTTCACATGGTAGTAAAATCTAAACTTGTGATAGATAGATCTAGATAAAGAGAGTTAATTATTATCCCCACCATTCTACAGGACCATTTATTTTCACTGGCAACACAAGTGCTACAACAACTCCTGGAACTCAAAAGAAGCAGAGCTTTGATCTGAAAGCGAGTCTGTCTCGTCCACTCACCTACAAGCCTCATACGGGTACGAATAATTTTCTGTTACTTTGTTTAATCACAGAATACTTTAGTATCAATAACAGATCCATTTCAATAAAAGAATTTTTTTTTTGCTTTATAGGTAAACTGAAGCCATTTGGAGAGGTAAAAGAAAACACACAAACAACAGGAAACACATCAACAATCTCAAACTCTCATCAGAAAAATTATAAACAGCGCCAAGTCAAAACCAGGTATGTTTAAAAAAAAAAAAAAAACCACACACATTTTTACAGTATTGTCAGATATTGAATCGTGTCTCCCTTAGAAGTTAAACTCTTGAAGCATGACTTGTTATATTTCTTTATACTATTTTAGAGAGGACAGGAGAGCAAAACATATGGAGGAAAGGAGGCAAAAAAAAGAGACCGTGCTTGGTGCAAGAAGAGGCCTCGTCATGATGTAAAAGTATACTGCATTTCTAGATGTTTGTACAGCCAGTTCAAATGTAAATATTTTTTCATCTATAGCTAATTTGTTTAGTCTTTTAAGGAATGTAGACAAGCTTTTAGTCATAGCCGACCTACTGTAAGTTTTACATTTGATGCATTAGTTGAAGCAGGTAACTAAGTGAATGCATATATGTGCTTCCTGGGTGTTTGATGGATTGGGGGTTAACAATTGATATTGATGTGTGAAGGTTCATGTTTTGCTGTATGTGAAACTTGCAATTTTGTTTTCAAAAATTTGAGTTGCTCTGCAGTTTTTTTTACTATTTTGTGAATGATAAAAAAGACCATGCAAAGAAAGTTCTTGTATTCTCAATTTTTTAATTAAATATTGCTGTTCTTTTGGCCATGGCTATTTTACCTCCTTCTGGGAAACCCTGAGAACAATAATTACTATCACTCACACACACACGCACAGTGGCCAGAGTAGAATCCAGTGTTTTATTATGGCGCATTGGACGAAGGTGGTACATGTATTTATTCACATCATCAGAACTATATAGTTTGTTTATCTGCAGTGTAATAGTTGCTGTCAAATTTCAGGATTCCTCTTGTACGCCTCATAGGCAAACTCCTCAGTGTGTGCATAATCTTTGCTGACACCAATGAAATCAATCTCTAGTTGAAATGGACCATCTGCTTTGTCTCCTAAGGTAAATCCAATTGTGTTAATCTGCAAATAGAAATAAATGATGTGAATATAAACCACAGACCAATGCTACAGTTGCAAGTAAAGAATTTTAAGCAAAGATAAAACATGTTATGATTTATGTATTTGTCCTATCACTGTAACTTATCTTATGATTTACCTTATCCAGCCACAGAGGATGTTGATCATCTTGTATTCTTCCTCTATGTGTGAGGAAGAACTTAGAGAAAGGGATCTGGAAATTAGGGACAGCCAAGTATTAAAATGGCTTTTTAAATTTCATATAAGACAGTGGTTAAGAAGCTATTCCTAAAATCTAGTACAACATATGCTGCTAAAACCAAAGACATTTGTTTCGTTACATATTTCTAGACCGTATACCTTGATATCTTGCCAGTATGGGCCTCCTCTTGTGTACAGAAAGTAACTGTATATGTCATCTTTCTGGTGAGAGAAGTATGTTTCTGCTGCGATGTTGATCATCCAAGGCCGGCCATCACCTCGAACACGCAAGTGCAAAGTGTTGAAGCTGGACCAGTCATAGTGCTTTTTCCTATCGAATGAAGCCTAGGGGAGAAAAAAAATAAATGTTTGGTGGTTAACTTTTCATGTATGTTTAGTACGATTTAGCTAACACCACTATGATTTTAAAAACTGTCGAACTTCCAGATTTGAATAGGAATTGATTTGCAAGTACAGCTGATGTAAAGTTTGTTTAGAATGATTTCCAATAGTACACAGATGTGCTAAAATCCTCCATTGGTAGTAGGTGTATATAACTTCACATAATGCAACCATTGCACACTATTGTTAAAATTGTACAGTAAGGAACTTTCACAGACGGCTGCAAACAAACTTTGACTGGTAAAACATTCAAAAACTTTAATGTACGTGTCCTACATTCTTTGTCCAAGCATTCTGAGAACTGAATGTACGGTGCACTAACCAGCAGTTGTTTTGAACGCATGGTGCAGTAACCGCTGTAGCGTGTTTCTCCATCCCTTGGAGGAGTAGAGCTCAGGGTCCCATACAGAAAGCAGGTATTGCCGTTTTTGCCAGGTTTCAAGTAAACTTCACTTTGGCCTCCTATCTCTTTATCTGACGACACTATCCAATGCTGCAGGCTCTCTGCACCTCTGAACTCCCATATCACTCTATTCTGCTCCAGCATGTGCTCAATGATTGGTTTTCCTTCCGGACCAACCCAGCGGTCAGAAAACTCTTTTTTCAGCAACGTGAAATGCTTCTTGATCCCTTCCAAACCCTTTGAGAAGTCGAAGTTAATCCCCTCCCATGGAAACTTATCCTCCTTAGGCTGACCAGGACGTCTGTATTTACCCTGAATCAAAGCTCTTCTGGGCACAGACAGTGGAGTGATGGAGGGGAGCAGTTGCTGGTGGAGGTGGTTGATGATGAGCAGCCTGGCCGAGGGGAGGCGTGTGAGCTTTGGCAGGTACATATCGATACTGTAGTGGATAAGTCACAGCTGGAATAACATCACACAGAGAAAGTAGTGTTACTACACCTGAGGTATATGTTGACATTACATGGAATTGATCAGCAATACGAGTAAATCCTATTCATTGACTATACATGTTAAAATAAACACGTATACTGTGTGTAATATCACTTTTCAATCAATTCTAAAATTTCATTCTAACAGCTCTACTAAACGTGTAGCTAGAATACACTTATATAACAATTAAAACATTTCAATCCATGATAGCTTGGTTTACATTACTCTGGAGAACTCGAATACCATTGTCAGGACAGCTAGCATAACCCTTTACTACTTACTCTGAACATGTTGTAGCTACCAAATCTGAAGCAAAGGATATTTCTCCGACTACGGTTCGTGTACGACTAGGAAGTTAGCTCTTGAAAACAGTGTTTTCCATTACAAACGGGTTATAAACTGATCGTGTACACTCATTTACAAATCCAATATTGCCCGAATCCACACGGAAGACCAGACGGAAACATCGGGTTTGCGTTCAGTATACACACAGATAGAAGAAATGAACAGACTCAACACATGGGACATATGATTTTTACAACAGTTGGTTGTGCACCTTGAATGTAACACTAGTGCTTCAAAAATTCTCATCCTGAACGAAACGCTCACTCTAGACATATAGTTCCTATCTCAGCTGTCAAACTTTTAGTTTGACAGTTGGTCCTAGTTGGCTGGCTCATGTTGTATTTATATAACTTGAGTATTAAAAATGATAACTACAAGCAAATATCATTTTAATTTAACTCACAGATATATAAAATCCATTGGTAACTAGGGAGCCAAATGAGCGCGCATGCTCAGTAGTGCCTTTGTGTGGTTGACTGCAGAGCCAACTAGCTAGGTCTTAGCAACGGCTAGCCTCAAACACTTAAGCTAGACGACACAGCGGTAGCTAGCCAGTTAGCCGTGCAGCTAATCATGGTGAGTGTAAAGAAGCGGAAAGGTCGAGTCGTGATTGACTCCGACTCTGAAGACAGTGCTAGCGACGATAATTTAGATCAGGTAAGTTCCAAATTTTCTGATTTTCCTGACAACGCGTCGTCTTTGCAACACTTTGTGATGAAGCTAATGTGTGCTAACCAATTGCGCCGTGCTTGGCCTCGCTAGAACGAGCTGAGAGTGGGCCCATGTTGTTTATAATCACTGCTCCTTATTCCGTAGTGAATCATGTTTCTTGAAGTCCAACATTTAGTCAGGTATGTCATAAGAGTTGCTGTGAGGTATTAGACACTAGGGAAATCGTTTGAGGTTAGACAGAAAGCAGTTTCTTGGCATCAGCGACCTAAATTACCTAACGTTAAGGTTGCATTCCGAGAGATGCACTCAGAGCGAGCAATCAAGCAGTATATGTTGGCACGAATATGTCGCACCATGGGCCTGAGATCAAGCAGCAAGCTCTACTATGGTCGTAGCACGCTGGGACGTTTTGTTTGTTTGGTCTCACACTAAACCCGTGAAGGACGACACTGTAGTAAAGTCGGACTTGATTTAGACAGTTGAACCATAGCTCCTGACTGACGTCAGGGGCACCGAGCTGAACTTCTGTTTCGGTGTTGTTGTCAAACAAGCGCTGGCAAGTTCACAAAATTGCTCTCCCGCCTAACATGGCAGCTTGACGATGTGTCCAGCACCGTTGCTTCAATGCCTTTCGATCATCAGTAAACTCACTAGCTGATTCTCAAACTCATGCACTAAATGACACATGAACAGGGATGTGTAGAGTTCGGTTTGTTTTTGTTTTTTTTGGTTTTTTTTAAATCATCAGGGCCTTTATAAAACAAAAAGGATGCATGTCTTTATCAGCTTTCTGGTAGACCTTGAGTTTCAAGAACACAATTATGAGCACAATAATACTGTTTTATTTTCGAGGTAATAAAAATCATTAAAGCAAATCACAAGCTTTGCTTAAAACATTTAAAAAATGGTTGCATTAGAATAATCAGATGCCTGTATGACTAGTGCAACGCTTGTCTTGCTATTATTGTTGATCCTGCTCATTGCGGCCATTCCCAGTATACTTTCACTCTTATAGATGGGGGACCGAATTCTGCGTCCTTGTTATGTGCAACATTCAAAATGTAGTTTGAAGTTCATAGATCCATCGCTATCACTCACCTCTGCCTGAGCTCTCCTTCTCCCAGCGCTGTTATGCTCTTGTACCATGTCGTGCACTCCACAAAGCTCTGGACAGCCCCTTAGGTATTAGTTATTGTCAAATTAAAATACAGAGAGTTGTGAAAACCTTTGTACATAATACAGTATGTTTAAAAATCATATATTTTTATGAGATATGCCTGGAAAAAGGTACAAAATGTGGAAATCTTAGGTCCAATATTTGTCCTTTTTAATAGCCCTTAAAATTCAATTTTTTTTTATTATTATTTATTTTTTTGTTCCTCTTCTGCAGCTCAGCAGAGAATTAGTGTCCTGGAAAGACAAAGAAGAAACTTTTTGCTAAACATAATATAGCTTTGGAAACCTACTTAGTTTAATTATTGCAGACTGTTGAGACCTCATATTATGTATGTGATTCTAGTGCACTTCTTTTCTTTTTCTTTTTTTCCTGTTTAAAATCTTGCAGAAATCAGAAACAGAAATCACATTTGTGTACATACACATGATGTCATTGTCGGTTGCTAATATTTGATTAGCCTTATATGATTATTACCAGCACTAATATTATGCAGTACATTGGTTTGGCACGTCAACCTATAAGGAATAACACCCTTTTCTACATTCTTATGTAAAGGAGGATGTTATTCATGAGCTTGCATATAACCTTGTTAAGATGCCCTCAGGCCCTGGGTAGTAGTGTCTTGAATTGCAGTTCTGCAAAAATCCAGTTGAGACAAACTGCTGTACAAACCACTGTCACTATGGGTTTTGATGGTCACTTATGATTGGTTTTGCCTTAATGCTCCAATGTAATTTTACCTCTGTAAAACTGACCACTGTTAAGCAAACACACACATTTGCTCAAGCCTGGAGGCTGCATTCAAAGCACTGTTTTCTGACATCATGTGTGGGATGTTTGTACTGCTGTATGGATACAACCAAGCTGCCTAGTGAGTCCTTAAATGTGCTCCAGGATACATTCACTTTGTATGTGAGGTTACTGTATATGAAGTTCACCGCTGAATGTGGCTCTTGGCATTTGATCCCATTGCCCTCTTCTTGTGGTTTGGTTTATTCACACTAGTAAGTTTTGCCACTTAGGGGTCCTTGCGGTTCAGCGGTAGAGCATTGGGTTGGGATGCAGAATGCCAGGTTTGAATCCCACCCCACCAGGTGTGGCCCCGCCCAGCTACCAAGGGTGCCGATCCCAAGCCTAGATAAAAATGCTGGGGTTGCGGCAGGAAGGGCATCTGGCATAAAAACACGTGCGGAACATGTTTCACTGTGGCGAACCCTGAAGGGACAAGCTGAAAGCTGTTGATAGATTTAAATATTACCACTCATGACAGATATAAGCAAAGCTACAGTTACAATACATTTCATAGATTGGAGATTTTGATTTTGTTTTGTTCTCATTTTTAGGAGCTGTTGTCTTTGGCAAAAAGGAAGAGGGTTGATTCAGGTGAGCAGGAAGAGCCAGTTAGCAAACCTGCAGCTTCTACAGACTCGGAGACATCTGACAGTGATGATGAGGTTTGTTTGAAAAGGTTTACTTTTTTCAGTTTGAAAGATTAAAAAAAGTTAAAAAACACACTATTTTTGATCAACTGGATTTTCATTCCTTTGTCTAGTGGACTGTGGGTGGCACCAAAGGCAAAAAGAAAGTTAAACCGGGGAAAGGGTCTGAGAAGAAGAACACTACTAAGAAGAAGGTTAATAAAGCAACGGCATCTGGCAGCTCAGATGGGGATAGCTCAGCTGAAAGCTCTGCACCTGAGGAGGGTATGTGTCTTCTGTATAAATGTGGGAGAAAAAAGGAGAAAATCCTTTGTAGCTTAATTTTTTTTTTTAATCTTCACAAGCTTCTTCAAACCCCAATGTGTTATTAGAAAATCTTCGAAATGCCACAGTTGCCATAAATGTGTCATGTACACAGGTATTTCAGGTGGTTTGGATTAGGTTACTCCCTGGCTCATCCTCATTATCCCAACTGGCACACAGTGTAGCAAAGATAAGCTGCCTATTTGTGCTCTGTTGTCCTGTTGTGCGCTACATTTTGAAAAGCTCTGGAAACTGTGTCAAAGAATTAATTAATTGACAGCCAGCATCACAACCTGTCTTTAACTGTTAACCAAGTGTAGATCTTCCAAAGTAAAAAATAGTGTTTAACTCATCTATAGTTTATACTCACTTATCCTATCTCATATCTTATCTCATGTTAGACATGCTGAACAAAAGTTGTTGCTACTTTTTTAGACATCATAACCATCACAAGTCGGTGTTAGGCTACAATGTCAGTCACTTCTTTTTCACCAAAACGTGCACATACACTGTTTTTGGTGACAAGAAAATGCTGTTTGCAACACAGTTGTGTGAAATAACAGTATAGATTTTGTTTTGTATTGTTTTTGTATTGTTTGCAACAATAACTTGTCTTGACTGGTTCCTGTTTGTGTTGTGAATTGCTCATTTTCAGGTGAGGTGTCTGATTCAGAGAGCAACAGCTCATCCTCCAGCTCAGACTCAGACTCCTCTGAAGATGAGGTGTTTAGGGACGGTTATGACGATGACTTGATGGGAGATGCAGAGGACAGAGCTCGTCTGGAGCAGATGACAGAAAAGGAAAGAGAGCAAGAGCTGTTTAACAGAATAGAAAAAAGAGAGGTGCTAAAGAGACGGTGAGTGATTATAAAACTCACTGAAAAGTCTTAGATTTTTGCCATAGATTATCACCTTTGTCTTTGTTTTGGTGTAATATTACATAAAAATTATATGCAAACAGCAAATCACAATTTTAGCGTTGCTGTGTGCATGCTGTTTTTCATTCCAAAGTATATTTGTTTTGCCAGGTTTGAAATTAAGAAGAAGCTGAAGACTGCAAAGAAGAAGGAGAAAGAGGAGAAGAAAAAAAAGCAGGAGGAAGAGCAAGAAAAAAGGAAGCAATCTCAGGTTCAAGACACACAAGTGGTAAGACTAGAATAACAGAAATTTAGAACATTTTTAGACAGATTTTTTTTCTTGTGTTAACCATTTTCTTTTTTTTATTGGCTTTATTTATTCAAATTACATAAAATTACAGGTCTGAAGCAATTAAACTGATTATTTTGAATGACTTTGTGTGTATGCAATCTTCACGCCTCTTTAGGTCATGTCGCACAACAAGGAGAGACGATCCAAACGGGACGAGAAACTTGACAAAAAGTCCCAGGCTATGGAAGAACTAAAAGCTGAGCGTGAGAAGAAGAAGAACAAAACAGGTGAGTTTGATTTTAATACTTTGTGATGTTCTTGTTCAGTCAGCTTCAAATAGTGATGTTTAAGTTCTTTGCTGAGCAGCAGAATTGCTGGCCAAACGTCAGCCGCTGAAGACGAGTGAGGTTTATTCTGATGATGAAGAGGAAGAGGAAGAAGACGATGACAAGTCATCAGTCAAAAGTGATCGGAGTTCACGTTCATCATCTTATGATGATGATGAGTAAGTACCATTCAGTTTTAAGAATGATCCATAGTAATAAAAATGTGTATTGATTTCCAGTAACCTTTTTACTGTTTTCTGCTCACAGGAAAGAAGAAACTCCACCAAAGTCACAGCCTGTTTCACTGCCAGATGAGCTCAACAGGATCCGTCTATCCAGACATAAGCTGGAGCGCTGGTGCCACATGCCCTTCTTTGCTAAGACTGTGACCGGCTGCTTTGTCAGGATAGGTATCGGAAACAGCAGCAGTAAACCAGTTTATAGGGTGAGCTTGGCTTCTCTCTAAGATTCTTAATATGGGGAGTGGCAGTGGCATAATTTGGTGTGGTGTTTCCCTTCATCCGTCGGGGTGGCAGTTCCACAAACCTAACAAATAAATGTGTGGACCAAATGATACAATATGACAACCCCTGACAAGACGAGCTGAAAGTGGGGTGGTGATCTCTAGTAATGATAGTAAACCTTTGGGACACTTCAGAATTATCTGTAGTGAAATTTAAGGTAAATGTAGTTCTTTGTTGTTGAAAGGTTGCTGAAATTGTGGATGTGGTGGAGACGGCGAAGGTTTACCAACTCGGTTCAACGCGAACAAACAAGGGATTACAATTAAGGTAAATATTCTGTTTCTTGCGTAGTGGTCAAGAGTTTGCCTGTCCTCCCCAAATATTTGACCTTTTGATCTTTTTTTGTGTGTGTGTTCATCAGGCATGGCGGTGACACGCGGGTTTTCAGGCTCGAGTTTGTATCAAATCAGGAATTTACAGAAAGCGAATTCATGAAGTGGAAAGAGGCGGTAAATTTAATTTAAAGATATTAGATCAAGCAAAAATATATAATTGGTTAAGAAGGAAGAGACAAATAGTGATGGCTTTCTCTTGTCAGATGATGGTTGCTGGAATGCAAGTCCCAACTCTAGATGAAATCACCAAAAAGGAGCAGTCCATCAAAGAGGCTCTGAACTACAAATTTAATGACAAAGACATAGAGGATGTAAGTCTGTGTCTGTAGATGTTATTTATTTTCTTTGGCCTTATGGATTATGAACTATAACAATGCCGTTTTGCCTCTACTCTCTGCAGATTGTTAAAGAGAAGGACAGATTCCGAAAAGCGCCACCAAATTATGCCATGAAGAAAACGCAGTTGCTTAAGGATAAGGTGAAGGAAAATAACTGTTCAAAAAAAATATACAGAGAAGGTGTAATTTGTTCATAATTATCTTAGCTCTCTTTTTATATTTCAAAAGTGCTACCTGGTAAACACTTAAATATCCCAACCAACAACCACCGAACATAACGTACATGCTGACAGCACTTGTCTTATATTTGTCTGAAAATGTATATCATGCGTTTGTGGCTATCAGGCTTGTACTTATTTCTATCAATTTTTATTGAAGGCCATGGCAGAAGAAAGTGGAGATGGTGAGAGAGTGAAAGTGATCCAGGATGAGCTGAACGAGCTTGAGGAAAGGGCGGAGGCACTTGACCGACAGAGAACCAAGAACATCTCTGCCATCAGGTACACAAGCTGCAGTTTGGAGTTACTCCTTTTAATACAGCAGGTTATAGTCACTGCCCTGGCTGCAGACACACATTTTTGAGGTTGTTACGGTCCTTATATAACACTGGCTCACACGAACCCATAACATATAAAATACCCCAATGCTGATTAAGTCTGAACAAATGTAAGCCAGCCAGCCAAAAAACCAAAACACTGGAAACGCGGGACCAAGCCACTCAATGGGCCGTTGGATTACGTCTTCCCCTGCTAACCTAATAATCATCGGACTAACCTAACAAAACCGAAACCGCACACATAACTGCCACTAACTCCCAGCCTAACTGGCCGTTAACACATTATCAAAAACACTGCGACACGAAAACGGAATCTTTGTAGGTGGTGTGAGAGAAAAAGACAGACGCAACAGCTCCGTCTTCACCGCCTTTTATCCCTTCAGGTGAGCCTGCTTTGGGCATCAGCGACTGGGGATGGGAGACACACATCCATTAATAAACATTACCGGGGAGGGAAGAGGTGTGCGTTATGTGTCATGGCAGTTTCAGTTGAAAATGGCTGCAAAAGGCTTTCTGTTGACATTGGTGCATGTCTTTTTCAGTGGTTGAACAATATGTTGCTTGGATATAAATTCTAATATAAAGAGCTTGTTTCTTGGTGTTTGTTTTTGATTTTTCTTAAAGCTACATTAACCAGAGGAATAGAAGCTGGAATATTGTTGAATCCGAGAAAGCACTTGTGGTAAGTGTCTATGCCGTTTGACCTCACGCTCATATTTTTGCTACATTAATGTTAAGGTCAGGATCAGAAAACATCATTGTTTACATATTGGTTCCCGTATCATTTCTAAATAAATCGTTTTCTTAACATTTGAAATTTGTATATTACTGTGTTCTATTATGTTGAAATGCTGCCCAACTATAGTGACGCTGTTATACACAATTTGAGGAGAATTAAGTTTTGTGTGTAAAATAAGCCGCTGAACATATCGTTCTAATGCACCACTAAAACTAAGATCTGTGGGCTTTAAAAGCATTCACTTGTTCCTTTTGTTAAAACAACTGAAATTCTATTCCTTTGTGCTCTCACAGGCTGAAGGACAAAATGCCAAAAACCAACAAATGGATCCTTTCACACGAAGACAGTGCAAACCCACCATGGTGTCTAATGTAAGATTTTAAGATTATTCCATGTGTCATTTTCTGTATGTAGCATGCAGTAAAAACATTTGAATGCATGTTTATTATCTGCATCTCTCAGTGTTATTGTTGTTTCTACAGGCAAGAGACCCATCTGTCCACGCAGCAATTCTTGCTCATCTGAACCAGAAGTATGGTTCTGGGTCGACACCCGATCCCACCGGTGAAGAGAAGAACAACCTGGTGAGCAACTCTGACAAAATTGGAAAGTGAACTGTGAGGTTCACTTCAGTCACTTTAGTTTGTTTGGGTAGGTAGAAATTTTGCCAAATCCAGGTCATAGTCCTGTTCAAGTTTTTTTTTTTTTTTTTTTTTTTAAATGCATCATGCAGTCAGGAAACTGTGCATGCAACATCTTTGCTGTGAGGTTTCTCTAGCAGCCGTCAAAACGTAGAAAGACATTTTGAAGACTGTGTTAATCTTCTAAATCCTGTCAGGTGCAGTTCCCAGAGTAGTGGATTAGAAATCTTTCTTTGGTCGACTGAGATCGGCTTTTAAGGCCTCGGGATAGAAAAATACATTCTGCTGTCTTTGCATGTTCTACTATGCCGGTTCAGGTTTCCGCTCACAATCCGAAGACATGCAGGTTAATTCGTGACTCTAAGTCGTTTTGAATTAAATAATGATTTTTAAAATAGGAACGGACACTCTTTACCCTGAGATGTTCTAATAGTTTTTCCCTTTGTTTTAGGGCCCAGGAAATCCAAAAGACAAAGATGTTCCAAAGCCAACCACTGACCTCTCAGAAGACTTGTTTAAAGTTCATGATTTTGATGTAAAGATTGACCTACAGGTTCCAAATGCTGGTAAGATGATGCATGTTTTACTGTGTGGTTCAGAAGATTTTAAGGTCATTGTTTTATTTGGTTACAGTATAAAGCCACTGTTAATGTCATTCACTGTAATTTAGTACACGGACTTATTGATTTTGCTCTTGTATCCTGCAGAGTCTAAATCTCTGTCTGTCAGCTCCAACGCACTCCCAGTGAAGGATGGTGCTCCTCGCAGGTCCCTCAACCTTGAGGACTACAAGAAGAGGAGGGGGCTGATCTGACATGACCAGTCTTTCATTCAGAAATCACATTGCATGTGTAATTGACTGTGTAACAGAGTGTGTGTGTGTGTGTGTGTGTGTGTGTGGCAGACGGAGAGTGAGTGAGCGTGTGAAGGGAGGATGTGTGTTTAAATGTTGATACAACAGACTGTTTACTTCAACACGGAGGAAATACTGATTAAGTAAAATCAATTTTTTTTCTCAAAGGATCTCTCTCAGAAGGAAATTGTCCGGATATTTGTTGCTTTCTTATTTTTGCATTATCACACACAAACTCGTATATTGAGTTGTGGTTTTTATGTATTTAACTCCTCTCCCCTTCTTTTGGATCACCTGGAGTCTACTTTGTTTTTTTTGTTTTTCTCTTTTTGACTTTTTGACTTTTTTTTCCCCTTTGCTGAAAGGACATTGCATCCCTAGATCATCGCTTTGAGAAAGGACACTACCATAGATGACTTAGATTGTTGAGGCATTTTGGATTTATTGGACTGGGCATCTAATGGAGTTTTCCAGCTTGTCCTCACCGAGAATGAATTACTGTTGTAAATGTTTTTGTCCCCTAAATGTGTGATCATCTACCATTACAGTCCATCCTGAATTTTAGCAGCCTCATGGTTTGGAGTGTAGATGATCACTATCTCTGACTTGACCATGATGCCAGCTCACCATGCAAATGTGAGAAGTTCAGTACATGTCAACTGGACAGTTATCACTTTTTAAGTCTTTAAAACAGTGTGATTTAAGAAGAACCCTTTTCTATGAATGGCCTGGTTATTAAAATGTTAGTTAAGTTCTGTTCTCTCTTTGTTGGTTGTTCATGGGATGACTCTCTTCCCCTTAACTCCCAGAGCAGATTCTACTTGTTATCGATTGTGTCCATAGTCAGTTTCTGTATTGATGTGGCATGCCATGTAAATATGCATTTTGGAGTGAGTGCAGAAAAAATAAAGAGGCACTGTTTCATAACAAGTTTATTTCTTTTTATCTCAAGGTGAGACTTTTTCTCATTGTAACACTACACAGTCTACTACTTTATTTAATGGCTGTGCTTAACAAAGTCATGCATGGAAAAGTAACTTCTTGACAATTGGTGAACAATTTATTTTTTTTTTTTTTTTTTTTACAAATCTGCTTGTTATGAGTCAAAATGCACAACATTAATGCATGACAAAGGAAAGCATTGTTTACTTTTGCTTATAGAGCTAGTTTTACTTAAGTGGGTTAATTAGTAATAGGTTAAATACACAATTGCAGATTCATTTGTTAATTTCCCTATAACAGCATAAATGTTTTTATGCTATTACGACAGAAATCGCTAGTAACATGTTATCAAATGTAAGTTGGTAACAATGTATCACTGTGTATAAAGGGTGTAACTAGCATAACATGGAAAGACAAAAAAATGCTAGAAACTGTACTAAACCACAATACTGTAATAAATGTACTTATTTATTATGTTTTATAAATTACAACAAGAACTGCATGGCATAAAACACTGGTGTAATAAGATATGTATACAGTATATATGACACCTCCAGAGGAAAGTAAACTACACTTACATGTACATAGTTACTTTCAAGGACTTTATATGTTATCATATTCATGGTGCTACAGAAACAAAAACAGGTGGATGCTGTGCATTGGAAACCTCATAGGCTAATTTCTGATCAGGCTTTTCTGAAGACGCTCTGTTTTGGGGTCCTTGCTAGCAGCGCTTCCTGGTCCACGTATTGAGAAGATCAACATCCTCCTCAACAGATAATGCCATTTGACTGTGTTCATCCAAACGGGTTTTCTTTATTTAGGTTCATATTTTCATGTAGT
This sequence comes from Channa argus, assembly GCF_033026475.1. Lineage (NCBI taxonomy): Eukaryota > Metazoa > Chordata > Actinopteri > Anabantiformes > Channidae > Channa > Channa argus. Next base: position 18,296,061 of record NC_090212.1, read on the forward strand.
TAAAGTTCGGCAGTAGCCAAGTGGTCGGAGACATTTTGACATTTGAACGTCGTTTCAGACGGTACGAGATTTTTCTTTGGTAGCCACCTAGCATGCTAGCTTTAGCAAAAATGATATTAATTCTGACAAAGGTGTTTACACTGGTTTTATAATAACACGAGCCCAGCTGTCATTGACTTTTGTAATAACTCGTCAATGATCGTGCATTCTTACCAGAAAATGTTGCTACGTTATAAACCATGGCCTTGGACTAGTTTGAAATGTTGAGTTGAGTTAGCATGCCAGCTTTGCATAAATTGAAAATGTTTGTGTATGTATTGGGTTTTCCACTGATTCTCTCAGGGTGCTTACATTTACTGGAATATTATTAACTTTAACAGTGTCGTTTTGTTAGCTTAAAGGGATAACGCGAAACTCACTGTGGTTGTAAGGTGTTATGTATTTGATTTGGACAAAGTCGTGAGGTTATATCAATCATTGTAATAGACACATTAATAGATAGCTACTACTTTAACCCCAAATAATATTTCAGTGTTTTTGCAGCCATCCAACACAAATACAGAAAAACAGAAGAAGATAACAAGAGCAATGAAGCTTAAAGGCTAAAATATCTTTAAGGTTTTAACCTTCTGTCGGCACTGTCTTTAGACCAAAACTTCATCAGGAAGCTGTCCCAGCAGGAAACACATAGGAGATGAAGAGTCTCAGAAACTTGCCAATTAGATGCCTGACCACTGTGTATTCACCTGTCTGTATTTATATTCTGTAAGGTTGATTTACATTGAGTCATTCCTTTGTCCTTTTGTATGAATTCAGCTGCTGAGCTGAGCGGTTAAAAGACACCCATAGCCTGTAAACCTTGTCAAACTGATGTGGCCCACTCTTGAGTTTAGTTCTGTTCTGCTGTGTGTGTTTCTCCCTCTTGCTGATTAAACTCACCATAACCAAGACTGTGAGCTGCCTTTTGCCTCCTAAACCTGCCTTACAGTTTTTGCCAAAACAAAATTTGATAAAATCAGATTGGGTAAAGAAGTTCCTTTTTGAACCCGATCCTGTGTCAGTTAAACACAATTGACTTGTAGTAGTTATGATCCACTGACTTCATGGACGTACAGACCAGCTACACAAGTAAACCATGATTAAATGAGTGAAGAAACATAACAAATGCAGATGCTACCATACAGATGCACCGCTAGGTACAAACGAGCAGTTAGCATCCAATTATGCTCTGCTGCCTATATTCAAATGTTAAGCATGACAAGTTGGTTCTGACTGGGAAATCCTGGACCAATATGTTAGACAGCGCTCATCACCATCCTCATGAAAGCATCCAAATGTGGGAATATCTTTTGGAGGAATGAGCTTTCATCCTTTTAGTATAGTTCAAGACACTTGGAGAATCAATGCCAAGATTTATTGAGGTTGTTCTGGTGATACATGGTGGCTAAGCCCCACACTTTTTTTTGTTTTGTTTTACCTTAATTTTGTCTTGTCTGTTTGATCCATACAGTTATGGACAAAAGAACTTACAGCCTGTCTTGCTTGTGATTATAACCTTTATTTATTTTGGGTAATTTCATTGAGAGACAAGTTCAGTTTTTCCAGGAACGCCCTGATCTCAAACAGACGCCAGGCACAGATCTGCTAGTCCATGAGCAGCCGTGCTAATAAGCGAAGTACTGCTCTTTCATTTTCCCAACCCAGACATCAAACGTTAGGCTTTCATTGTTCATTGACAAATTTATTTACGGAGCATTTTTATGTTTAAATTGAATTCACTCTTCACAGAATGTTTTAATTACAGACATTTGATTTTATTCTTTAAGTGGGCGAATATATTTATATACAGTATGTTTAATATTTAATATAAAATTATATTTTTTGTGAGCTTAGCTATGCCATGTCTTAGCCCAACATGTCTTATCCTGTAGAATAGAACTGAGTCTGAGCAGTTGTGTTTATTCCCTTAGAACGCAGGATGTCTTGGTTAGCTGACTTGGCTGGAAAAGCTGAAGATTTCCTGAATAAAGTGGACCAGGGAGCTGCCACTGCCCTGAGCAAAACCCAAGAAAGCACATCCTCCTTTTCATCATCCTATGGAGGAGAAGCAACTGTCAAACCAGAGTACAACACTGCAGGGTACAAGACCAACACAGCTGTGACACCTCATACCTATGCATCCTCTCACGATGCATCAAGCTACATCTCTGCAGCAGCTGGCAACATCAAGAAATCTAATACGACTCTGCTGGCTGGCGCAGCCAATATGGCCACTATCCCTCCTAGTTCTGGCAGCAGTGTTCCCAACTCTGCCAAGACTTCTTCTGGCTTTGTGAGGCCCAAAAAGAACGACCAGGATGTTGATGATGACATGCTCTTTGACTTTCTGAACAGCTCCGACCCTCCCGTGAGCAGCAGGAGAGATTCGAGACGAGAACTTGGAAAAGCGACAGTTCCAGTTACTGAAGCCCGAAATCCAACACCTCCACTTTCTACCACACCTTACACCATCCCATCAGCCCCATCAACACCCCCTTCAACCCGTGGTGTATCCAGGGCCTCAAGCATGAGTTCACTGTCTGCTCACAGCATCAAAACATCCGAGGATAGCCCTGCAAAAGAACAAAGCCAAGGTATGATTATAAAGACTAAAGTGCAGTTGTTATATTTATTGTTGTTGATATTTAAAAATTGCATATTAACCTATCTTTTTGTAAACCTTCCTTTGCAGTCGGAAACTACATCTAACAATCTTTTTTATTATTCAGTGTGCTCAGTATTGTCTTAAATAATCTTTATATTGTCTATTAAAAAATTCCGTTCACAATTTCTCAGAAACCATGATTTCATCAGTTTGCGTATTTCATCTGACCGAAAGTCCAAAATGCAAATATATTAAAGACATTTTAATGCTTTGATAAAGAAAAGCAGAACATCTTTATACCTCTTATTTGAAAGCTGAAACTAGAGAACATTTGGCAATTCTTGCATGAAAAATAAAACTATTATCTACAAGTATCTAAGATTATTTACTATTATATTGAGAAAGTTTTGAAATTAGTGCAGTCCAGTCCTCAGTCATCACAAAAGAGCCATACAGATTGACACATTTTGCCTGCCATATATATCTAATTTGTCCAACAAATTTTCATCCGTGGTGGCCCACACAGAGACCCCTGAGAGTTCAGATTCAGGCTTGGCTGTCCCTCAGGAGACCAGCAGGCAAGAGCCTCCTCCTCCGACAGAAGAGTCACAAAGTCAGATCTTGTCCAGCCTACGTCTGGAGAACCAGCTGCTGCGTAGTGAGGTGGGCTCACTCAACCAGGAGATGGCTTCAGTCATCCAGAGAGCAAAAGACCTGCAGGATGGTAAGAGAAAAGAGAAAACAAGGACAATGACCTACATTTCTGTGCATCAGACTTTGTATTTACTATGTTGGTCTCTTCTCTTGCAGAATTGAATCAAGCCAGGTTACGTGCAGATAGATGGAACTCTGAGCAGTCTCACACTGACCGAACATTAAGGGAACTTCGGTCACAGGTTGAAGATCTGACAGAGGCTCTTTCAGCCAAAGACGGTCAGCTTGCAGTCCTGAAAATGAGGCTAGACGAAGCTGATCAGCTGCTGAAAACCCGCAGTGCTGCACTTGAGGAAGCACAGAAGGAACAGTCAAGGTACATCTTTGTGATCACTTTTGGAATTAGTCATCAGATTAAGATTTTAAAGAAATTTTCCTGTTGCTTTTATGCTTTTTAGAATCATGCAAAACCAAACAGAAGGGAGCAGCATGCAGTCCAAAGCTCTTGAAACAGTGCAGGAGAGGCTAAGAGAAGCTGATATCGCTCTTAGGAGGGAACAGGACAGCTACCGACAGATGCAGGTACATACAGTATAATGGCATTTGCTTATCTGTGAGTATGATTGATAGTTTTAAAAAACATTAGGTTCATTACACTTAAATGTTGAGATTTTACTGATTCTCTTTTCTCGCGTAGAGTGAGTTTTCTGGTCGACTGTCTAAACTGGAGGCTGAGAGACAGACCCTTGCAGAGACGGTTACTGCCACCGAGCGACGAGCTGCAGAAGAGAAGCTCAGGGTTGATGACCTCCAACAACAATTAAAAAGTGCCAAAGCTGCAGCTGAGTCTGCCAAGCAAGAGTTACAAGACTACAAGCACAAAGCTTCACGAATACTACAAGTAAGGTTCAATGCGGCCCTCTAGAAAATTTCAAGTAATTTTTTTTTTTTAACATACAGGGTCATTCTTTTTACATCTTTGTGGATGATGTATTTTCTAGTGTTGTGGCTCTATGTGATGCTTATTATCTTGGTTGTGATTAGTCTTCTTTGGTAACTGGAAACTCTTTTTCTAGTCTAAAGAGAAGCTTATAAGCAGTCTGAAAGAGGGATCTGGTCTGGACACTTTAGATGGCAGTGGGACCTTGGCTCTGGAGCTGGAGGAACTGCGTCACGAGAAGGAACTGCAGAGAGAGGAGATCCAGAAACTGCAGGGGCAAGTCCAAACACTTAGAACAGAAATACAGGTGAGATGCTAAAAATGTCAGGAAAAGTAATGTTGGTCTGATCACTGGGATGTTTCTAGATGTGTGTATTGTCTGTTGTGTTTGTGATGTTGGAGCTTCAGTTCCACAAACGAGCTATTTCTTTGTCTTATAGGACTTGGAGAATCAGGCCCTGACTGAGGCGGAGTCATGGCGGGAACAGCAGTCACATTTACAGGAACAACTGAGCTTTCAAAACAGAGCTAAACAGGAGGTGGATGCTGAGGTTGAGCGTTACAAACAGGTTAAGGGAACTTATGATGTCCTTAAATACTGTAGCCATGGTAGAAATGTACAGTGATACATATGTATTTTTGCAGTATTATTCCACATCAGATCAAATTAAAATTTTGTATTTCTTAAATCATAGGAGCTGCAGTACCTCGAGGACGAAAACCATCGCGCCAAAACCACTCTGCAAAGTCGAATCAAGGACAGAGAAGATGAAATCCAAAAACTCAGGAACCAGGTCTTTCCCTTTTATTTATACTTAATTATACTTTATGTGCATGCGAACAAGAATCCATTTTCAGAATCTGGTGTGTGTTTGACAAATAGTGTTTCTTTTTTACCATGCCAAGGTATTACAACTGTCACCTTTTAATTATTCATATCCTGGTTATTATGTGTTTTACTCTTCCAGTTGACCAACAAGACTCTCAGTAGCAGCAGCCAAACAGAACTGGAAAATAGGCTCCACCAGCTGACTGAGATACTGATCCAGAAGCAGACAATGCTGGAGGCACTGGGCACCGAAAAAAGCTCCTTGGTCTTCCAGCTGGAGCGTCTGGAACAGCAGCTAAAGAATGCACAGGGGGGGCAAAGTGGAGGACCAGCCATCAATATGAGTGGCCTGGAGGGACCAGGTAGGCAAGCGAGGGGTAGTTAAGTAGGTTGGCAGGTGAAAGTGGGATTGTGACATGGGACAGTTTTGTGAAAATTTCCTTGCAGGAATACTGACATTTAGTTGATGACATGAAAAACTAGGACTATAAAAAACTAATCTTATGAATCTTATTTGAGTTAGCATATTTGTTGAGTCAGTCCACCGTGGAATATGCTAAGTTGTTAATCTACATTCAGTCCTCAAGGTTTTCAAGGCTCATAGGTTTGTTAACTATTATTATTTTTCTTCTAAGGCCTAATAGTAGATCAGATTTCATTCTGGCTGTGGATTTCTTCACTAATAGTGCCTTTTGTGTATCGTCTTGTCAGGTGCACGACAAAGAAACACACCAGTCCTCTTCAGTGATCAGGACAGCCCAGGAGTATATGGCAAAGTACGCAAGGCAGCCAGCACTATTGACCGTTTCAGGTAAGATTTCACTTTATTTTTCTTTATCATCATTGTGCAGTAAGTGCATGTGAAAACCCCAATGGGAAATAAAAACTATTTCAATTTCAGCATAAGACTGGGAATCTTCTTGAGGCGCTACCCTATGGCCAGAGTTTTTGTCATCCTATACATGGTGAGTGTTTATTTTAAAAACATAATGCAAGTATCTCAATGGGATATAAACCTCGTACTAAAAGAGACAACAATCTTTACTATTTTGTTACAGGCAGTACTGCACCTGTGGGTTATGATCGTTCTCCTGACTTACACACCGGAAATGCACCATGGTTCTCCTGATGGAAGATAGAAGGCTTGAATTTAAGTTTTTAAACACACAGTTTATGTTGCCTTCTATATAAAGATGGTAAAAGCTGCTGGAATATGGGCTCTGGGACCTGAATCTCCCTATTTTGCACAGAAATGCTACAAATTAAAGACATTTGTTCTTGTTTCTTCATTATTTTCAACTGAAGATCAATAATTAACAGCAGCAGCATTGGGTTTTAAAGTAATTACAGAGTGATATGGTTTTTTGCCCTCTGCTGAAAGGACATTAAATGATCTAACATTTGTTCTTCTCATCATCTGCTTTCAGACATCTGTTTTCTGGAGAGATTGTATTTAACACTATGTAAAAAAGAGAATCTTTTAATAAACAAGTTAGAAGTAAAAACCTCATGTTTCCTGGGCTAAAAACGAAATATTTTTCTTTTGTTTTTTTTGCCCCACATAAGGAAACTTCCTGTGCCACTGGAGCATCATCTTCAACTTCACAGGAAATAATGCTGTGATAATGGCAGTAGATTATGTTGGTGTGGACACTTCTAACCATATGCCTGAGTGACAAATTGGTTATGTTTGTTAGCAGATCTTTAGCCAAACAGGCAGTGAGTATCTAAAGTGGAATTCAGTAATTTAGGTATTTGACATACAGATTTTTCTAAACAGGTTAAATGTGCATATGTCTATATCACATATTTTGTCATATTTAAAATGAATATTAATGTATAAGTCTAGTGTATTCTAGAATTGTAAGTTAAATAGATGGTTTAAATATAGCCCATAGGATAAAACAAATCTTAATAAATAAAACATGGAAACTAAAAAGTATAGAAGAGCATATCATGAGAAAAAAAACAGTTTTGGATCAAAATATACTAAAGTATCAAATAAAGTAAGTTTGCAGAATTACCAGTTTCAGATTCAATGTATATTATTGTCCATTATAATGGAAGTGCTACAATAATGCATCAAAATTTAGGTTGCATTTTGTATCAGTATGAATCTGACAAGTAACTTGTAACTTAAGTTACCTAGAAATGTGGTAGAGCAAAAATCTTAATGTGGAATAATGTTTGCTAATTTACTTTTTTTTTTATTAACAGTCTAATTCTGCAAAGTAATAAGCTACTAAAGTCGTCAAAAAAAGATATTATATTTGCCTCTGAAATGTAGTGGAGTATGAAATCGCAGAAAATACAAATAACTAGAAAAAGCATTTCCAAAAAGATAATGCACTGTGAACGCTTCGGCGCTGAAAGGATTTTCCAGTCAAAGCCGAAAAAAGCTGGACTGCTTTCTGCTGAAATAGCCCAAACGAAATTTTGCTTCCTCATATAGTGGTGAGTTTAGGCAAACTTCATTGCCAGTTAAAAAACTTTAGAGGCAGAAACTTTCACAGGCAATTATGTGATGTCATTGATGATGATGATGATGATGATGTCATTAATTTAAAAACGTAAGCAAATCTTAAAAAGTATTAAAGAACCGTATACAACCAATGATGAACGCTTTGAAATTTGAACGGTTTTTCTAGCTGCATGTAAGTAGTTAAGAACGGTCGGAAGACGGAGGTCGTAATAATTATAATGATTATGATAATAAAGATTACGATATCATTGCTTCAGCATTCACAGTAGATAAGTTAAATTAAAAGTACCTGAAACTGGTAGGTTATAGTTTGTAGTCTGTAAAGAATAATTTACCAAAATCTACAAAACATACCTCAAAAGCTTAAACGGTTCATCAAAGTAAATATAAACTCAGAGTTCTCCGGATTATTGGTGCAACTCTGAACGCACCGTGTGTTTGTTGGTCCTCCAGTATCCCACAATGCACCGCTGCTGTGCTTCGTGTCCACGTCAAACCTGACAGCCATCGCCGCCACGGCTGAGCCGATAATGGCTGCAGTTGAGGTGGCAGTCTCGGGGCGTCTGTGTTTCTTCAACTGGGATTAAACGGGTGAAATAGCACTCTCACCCATCGCAGAGCACACGGACTTTAACATAAGGCTGCCGTCGAAGGAACTAGCTGTCTGCGTGTGAGAAAATGTCCCGTAGCTCGCTTGTCTCGCTTAAATTCCGCAGCCAAACGATCAGCTGTTATTAGCCGGGGTCTGTGGTAAATGAGCGCTATTCAGTCTGACTTTGTTCGGAAGATTAAAGTATTATTGTTTTTGTTTTTTTTACGGTTATTGTGTCTCTTTGGTTTCGAGATCACATGTAAAGCTGAATGACCGACACACTTCTGTCACTTGTCGAGTCGAAGCTAGGCTAGCGCCCCACGTCCTCTTCGGCCCTGCTTTGTTTTTGTTTGCTTTTTTAGCTCCCCCGAGGATGTCATCGTGGCTGGAGGGACTGGGCTCCGGCCTCGGCCAGTCTCTAGGCCAGGTCAGCGGAAGTCTGACGTCTTTCACCGGGCAAATATCAAACTTCACCAAGGACATGTTACTGGAAGGAGTGGAAGAAGTAGGGGGTAAGCCTGTGTTCTTGTTCTTATGCTTTTGTTGGCCAAATGATCGTTTTTGGTTGCAGATATTTCGATACTCTGGAACGTTCATTTGCAATTAGGCCCATAACTATTTAAATAGCGACACAATGTCCGTCATCACTATGCAACAATCAAAATGTTCTCACACTAAATGTAGACTCAGCTTTTACGTGATCTTGTCAAAAACATCGTGAATGGTTTTGGGATGTCCACCATTTTTTTTTATATAGACTCCAACTTTAGGGGCTCAAAAATAATTAGACAAACGATCCAGCCATTGTCTGCTGCTTATCCAGAGTTTGGTTGCAGTGGCAGCAGGCCTGTCACGGTGGGCCAGATATACTTTTCTCCCCAGCAGCACTTTCCAATTGCTTCTGGGGCACCCAGAGGTGTTCCTATGGCAGATGAGACATCTGGAAGCACTTCAAGTGGGAAGCAAACTGTCACCTACTAACCATCATAATTACAAAATAAATGTTGTGTTTCCATACTGCACATCATTTGCAGTCAGTGACGTTTGAAACAAACAGATATCACTAGATGCTGAGTATCTTCCCTTATGAAGCTAATAAATAATATAATTTTAATTCATAAATATTAATGCAATACTCCGGACAATATCTTAAATAAATGAAATAATACTACACTTACTAAGAGTCAACTAAATATTTGTTCTTAGGATTACTGTAGCACACTCTGCTGTCATCATGGGAGGGCAGGCTTAAAGAAAATAAGCCATTACCCTATGTAACGAAAGCTTGGCTCACAGAAATCTTTTATTACCTCAAAAAGAACTTTTAGTATTGTCACTAATGACACACATTAGAAGCATCTAGAACCTGGGAAATAGTCATAAAGGGTGTAATTGGCTTATTGTAATTTAGGATCTGAACAGCTAGGAATTATAACAATACCTACATTTACCTTAAAAACTCAAGTTTACAAGGTACATGTCGGCAAAATTTATAAAATTATATATGATATGTAATAGTCCTGCTGCCTTTTCACAAATGTAAAGTGTAGTTGTAGCTGTTATGGTTGTTTCATAGGGCAGCGGCTAACAAGTATTTATCTTATGAGTTAATAAATAGTTCATTAACCCAGGAATAACTTGGTCAATACGATATCAGAAATGGTTAAAAGTACCCAACCCAGATTTATTAAGCCTGCTATCAAGACAAAAAAATCATTTGCAGAAAGAACCAACTGAATGTTCAATAAAAAAACATTCATTAGTTTCAGTGAAGTGTACTTATGACATCAAAGTCAATATGTGTGTTATGGTGCAGGTGTCTAATTAGAGTGATAATAAGGCCAAGATCACACCCATTAAAATAAGCTAGTCATTACTCATTTTACAATAAAGTTAAAATACAATTTCTAACATGAGAACTGGCCACCAGATTGTATGTTTCCATATAAAAGACAACAAGAAACAGGTCTAGTAAAAAAAAAAAGAAAAAAAACTTTGACTATTTGCTGATGCACTGAATTGACCTATAGACGCTGCTGCTTTTTTGGTCTATTGATTTAAGGAAAATCTGGTTCTCAGATAATTACTGGACATACTGCGGACTCCCTTTATAAGAGCTGCTGTCTCGACTGTTGCATGAAAAGACTGATGGCGTTTTGGATTCAGTTAGTTTCATCAGCATTGAATAAAAATACCTCTTTGAATCATAAACCTAATAATTTTATAGCTTTGCAAAGGTTTTGGCCAGTCTTCTTCTTTTCCTTTCGGCTGTTCCCTTTCAGGGGTTGCCACAGCGAATTGTGTGCGTCCATCTAACCCTGTCCTCTGCATTGTCAGTTTAATTTAAATGCATTGTGGCCTCAGATAAGCAATATTGTCCTAGTACCAGTCTTTAAAGCACATAGCAGAGGAGGAAGGCTACACAGTTTGCAGTTTCTGCTGCTTTGTGCCTCAGGCTAACTGGATTGTGCAGATGGCAAACTACCACTAAACACCTTCTTCCTTCTAAGTCTGCTATATCACAGCAGTTTTCCTGCTGAGATCACTTTACTGTACAGTGCCAGAGCATTCTCTTCTAAAAGTAAAACTACTTGGGTAAACATTCAAGATGCTCTGATAGGTACTAGCTGCTTTTGTTTTTGGTTATTTAATCGTTATTGCTCCAGTAGATGTTGTTCTGTTTGTGTGTGTGCCTCATGCATATGGGGCTTCTTCTTCTATGTCTGCCATTATTTGCTTGTATTGAGTTTGTCAGCTGTAAGTCAAACAATGGATCAGTTTGGGACACATACTTTGGTTGGATGTAACGTTTCCAAATGTTATTGCTGCATCTGCCTGTTTAAATGTAGATACCATTTCCATCTAGAGAAATGTTTTCCTTTTGAGCTAAGCTAAAGTTTTTTTCAGTGTAAAATCTCAGTCTCACATTCTCAGACACCTAACTCACTTGTTCATGGTCAGCAGAGCTTTAGGAGACACCCTGATAGTAACATAGATTATCCATTGTTTTCCAGTTTGGAATAGACAGTTCTTCATAGTCACATATGGTTGATTTCATCCATCTATCTTTTACCACTTGTGCTGTTCAGGATCGTGCGGGCTGAAGCCCATCCTAGCTGCCACTGTGTGAGAGGCAGGGTACACCCTGGACAGGTCGCTAGTTGGTAAACCCAGAGACTTACACAGACAGACAACCATTCACACTCACATTTACACCTATGAGCAAGTTAGTGTCACCTTGTTAACCTAACATGCATGTGTTTAGACTGTAGGAGGAAACCAGAGACCTGGAGGAAACATACACAAGCATGTGGAAAACATGCGAACGCCACACGGAGGCCACAGCCAGCTGTAGTTCCAAGCCAAAGAACTTTTAGCTGTGAAGTGGCAGCAATAACCACTGCCCACGCTGAATTCAATAACTTGTTGAACAAAATAATTTTTTTTTTTATTATTGTTGTTATTTTTAATAAAATGTTATGATTCTCACTGATTTGAGTGACTAGTTTTGGTATTACCCATAACCATGACATAGGCGTAGGTTTGCATTCATACATTTTTTATAAAGTTAATTAAAATACAATTGTTGAAGAGCTTATATCAAAAGTGCGGCATCACATTTTCCCAATTAAATCCAAAAGCACCATCACTAAAACAAACAGATTATACATGATAAAGCACTGACGCTAAGAGAACTTTGGACAGAGGTCTCCAGCTCACAGCTCCAGCAAAAAGTATGAATTCTTATCAATGCGCTGGGAGGATGAGGTCAGCTGAGAAGCATTCTGCATACCAGTCCCCAACCCCATCAAGGAAGGTTTTATATAGAGACAATGTTGCCTGGAACTGGGTTGTTTTCATGCCTACGTTCAGTTTCGATAGTAACAAATGTTATTAGCTGAGTTTCATTAGGCTGCTAAAGATCAAATAGCTCTGACAAGATCTCTAAAAATGCTGGCCTGCTCAACGTGTGTGTGTTTGTGCGTGGGTTTGTATGAACAGCAGAGTGACAGTTCTCATGTTCTCAGACCCTTTCAAAGGCCTGTTGAAGGGTTAAGAATTGGTTTTAGAGTTAAAATTTGGTTTAGGTTAGTGCTGTGTGCCATATTTGACAAACCTGAAGAGCATTTCTAATGTTGAAGTTCATCTTAGCAAAAATCTGAATAAAAGCCAAACACATCTTTATGATTCATTTACTGTGTTTATGTGAAAAATGCAGTGCCCTTTTGACTATTGTATATTTTCCTACTAACATGAATAATAAAGTATGAATAACATTCTCATTTTTTGTTTAAAATGTGTGTTTTCTTCCTGTGTAACTTCAGATGCCACTACAGAACTGCAGGTATCCAATTCCAAGTTGGCTGAAGTGGAAAGTGCATTTGCCACACAGAAATCTGAGGTTAGATTCTTTGTTCGCTTACTCAGAACCAAATATAAAACTGTGGACCCTATCACATCACACCAGGCTACGACCTGGTAAAAAGTGTAACCGTTAATATTAACAATGGCTTTTTTCCATTCATGTGTCCCAGAAATGAACAACACCAGGGCCATGTAACTGACACAGTTGAAACGTCATTGATATTAATTGCACTTGTTTTTTGGCAAGTGAAATGTCTCAGGTGAAAAATGCCTAAAAACCCAAATGGTCCAGATCTACGGTGTAACTCAATTGGACCCTAAAATGTCTGCACCTAAATACGGCATGAAAAACCATTCCACCAAATATTGTGTATCATCACTTGTTTAGCCAGCACAGAGACTCAAGGAGCAACGACTATGAAATGTGACTATGGCTTCATATGACTATTATTGTCAGTGTTGATTAATGATAAATTTACCATTTTTTGGTGTTGTTAAAAGTCACTGAATTTTTATCACTTTGTCACAGTAACATTTTCTATTATAGAAGATGAAGAAAAGCAAAGTAATATATATAAATATACAGATTTAAACACCTGGTAAATCTTTAACATCTTTGCTTTATAAAAATGACTAGATGATTATTTAAATTACTGCAGTTAAAATGTGTATTGATTGGCTGATGCTTGGACTGCTTCTTTGAGATGTACACCTGACCTTCCTGTAAAAGGGACAAGAATGGAGTTACGATCCTGCATGCATCCATGTGATTGACATCCTCCCTTTTCTCTCTGTTGCAGTACGACAGATTAAGAAAGCTCCATGCAGAGCTTGAGGAAAAGCTTGAGGCATCAGAGATCCAAATTAAACAGCAGTCTGTGGAATACAGAACTCTTCTGCAACAAAAGGATGTACGTATATTTCTGTTCACAAAGAAGGCATGTAGCTGTTGAAGAACATGTCCTCTAACTGGAATAACCGCATTTATGGACAGTCCAACATCAGCATGCACCCACTATGAAACACAATACAATGGTGCTTAAATATATAGAAATGTGTCATTCAGTGAACTCACCCCTTGTTGTCTATGCAGTACCTAGTGAGTAACATTTCTCAATGTTAACTGTTAAAGAATTGGAGGATTTAAATATGTATAGTTCATGATAATAAAATACTGAGAGATGGCAGATAAATCTCAGTACACAAAGGCCAGAAAAAACCAATATTGGCAACAGTATGACAGGACACAGTTTGCCAAGTAAAAACTCCATCATGCAAATAAGCAGACATAAACAAAAAAACAAATGCCACAACCTTCTCTCGGTCCGAGCTCTTTTCAAATGGACTGACACATGGAAAACTGTCCTGTGAATCTTAAATTCAAAATGAGTAGATATTATTAAAACAAATATCAGTTTTATCATTTAAAACATTATTTTTATACTATTTACACTTAAATACTCATCCTCTTGTTGTTTACATTTCGCACAGCACAACTTTCCTGGAAATGGGCTTCTTATAAAAATACATAACTCCACATATACCAACTTAGTCGTGTTAGAAACATAGTTTGCTATATTTGAAATAATGAACATGCACAGTTTTATGTTCAGAAAGTACATGTTTAGTAATAAATGTAAGGATAAATGATTAAAAACTGATGTATTAGAGAAGTTAAGATTTATGTACAGTTTGTTCCTGTGTATATGTTAGGTTGAGTATTAGAATGCATATAAGCATCTGGGGGTAAAATGGTACTATGGGTTTTTTTTTTCTTTGCCAGGTGGAGATCAGTCACCTTAAAGCTCGCCAAAGTGCACTCCACGAAGAAGTCCAGAAGCTGCAACAGTCAGCGCAGTCTGCCTCCGCTGGCCCTGCACTGCTGCCTGTCACCACTACTTCCTCAATCACTACCTCCTCTTCTGCTTCCTCCTTCCTGTCACGGCCTTCAGGGTCCCACCAGGGTTTTCACGGTGACGAAGTGGACCTAAGCGATGTCATCTGGTCGCAGCAGGAGATCAATAGGCTGTCAACAGAAGTCATGCGTCTGGAGGCCGAGGTGGCACACTGGAAGCGAATGTCTCAGGTAAAACAAAGAGGATTTTGTTGTTTTAAGAGAACTCAATTGTGTGTGATTCAGATTTGAAGGACTTTCTCTGTAACCACTTGGACATTGTGATGCCATATGAAAAACAGTGTTTCTGGTGAGATGTTACTTAAGTGAGTTGTAATTTGCGTAATCCCTAAACTCTATCTTTAAAAACAAACTGTAAGAAATTCAGAACTCCACAGTGCTCATATCAACCAATATGTGTATTGTTGAGCAGACTTATTTACTTTTTTTATTTCAGGCATCAGCAGCAGCAGGATCTGGTAACAGTGACCAGGGTGACATTGTCAAACTTCAAAGGACTATTAAGGTAATTAATAAAGCTTTTTATTGTTGTGAGAAAACAAATTCAGTTTTATAGTAGAATGCAAACCTTCCTAAATTTCAATGAGTCTGACACCGTAACCTCGATGGAACAGGAGCTGCGAGAAGAGATGAGTCGTGAGGTGGATGAACACCAGCATGAACTGGCAGCTGTGCAGGATGCCCAGAGGCAGAAGTTGGCAGACATCACCCGGAGACACAGAGAGGAGCTTGCGGAGTATGAAGAGAGGATAGAGGAGTTGGAGGAACAAATTCAGAGTGGTTAGCTTCAGTTTGACATTTGTTACTTTAACCATGGACATCAATATTAAAGAGGTTTGATTTCCACTTTGGTCAGCATTCACCAATGTTGCTAAGTGCATTTGAATATTTGCATTGGGATATATACTGTTTTAGGTACGGCTTCTCTCTACCACTACAACTGTTTCTACTCAGTTACAACACACAAAATGAAAGCCCTCCCCTGCATCCTTTTTTCCAGGTGGTGGACAAACCAGTTCCCCATCAGATCCTTCCATACTGCCTGAACTCCAGAAAACTATACTGTCCCAGCAGGAAGCAGCAGAGCAGCGGGAGAAGCAACTCGCTGAGCTTTCTGCCAGCCTGGAGGAGGCACAAAGGAAACAGGCTTCGCTGCAGCTTGAAAGGAATGATGCCCAGGAAGAAAACGCTGAACTGCTGCAGAATTACACGCGGCTACAGGCTTCTGTCACCGAGCTCCAGACACGGGTGCAAGAACAGGAAGGAAAGGCTTTCCAAAAAGCCCAGCTAGATCATGAGATCCACACATTAAGAAATAACTTAATAGGTATACTGTTATTGTTTTGGTTTGTATTGATTATAGTAAATTAATACCGGGTGTCATCTGCATAAATAAAGCTCCTAATGCGAAAGGAATAAGGAATTCAACACATGAAAGTCATAAGAACCCTGTTTATGAACTAAAAGTGTCTGCTTTCCAGCTGCAGAAAAGGAAATAGAGAGACTGAAAAACCTAACAGAGGTGAGTTTTACTAGGTCATTAACTATATTATACACATACATTTATACCGTATCCTGTGGTAGATTTTTCTTTCTACTTTTACTCCTTTATTTACTTTTACCCTTTCCACAAATCAGACAGAGCCAAAGGAGGAAGTTGAGGAAGTTGAGCATGCAGACATCTTGGAGCTGAACACCATTATTGGGACATTGAGACAAGAAAAGGAGGTCCTCGAACAAGAGAAGGTTCTGATGCAATCTGATGCAAAAATTTAGAAAGCTAGAGGTTCCTTTATTACTTTATGTCCTGCTTATATGTCACTTGTGACAATTGCAATTCAAACATAAAACACAGTAATATTTTCGTAATGGTTTCATATACTTGAGAGTAAAATAATAATCCCTTTAACTGTAATGGTTAGTTGTTCTTACTGATTTCTGTTATAATTGTGTTGTATTAAATGCGACAATGTGGGCAGTTGCATCTGAATCTGTCCAATTCCTGAAGTGTAAGTCAGTATTTCTGTTTTCTCCTTACAGTTCCAATTGCAAGAAAGACTAAAAATGACGGAGGAACAAATGGATAGTAGCAACAATGAAGCGGAGTCTGGAGAGTCACTTGAGGCTCTGATGGTAGAGCTGGAGAGGAGAGAAAAGGCCTTGAGAGCAACTGAAGAGGAACGGGACACACTGATGTGTGAGCTGGAGGAGCTAGACCAGCAAAACCAAGAAGCAACAAAGGTGTGACTCACTCTGTTATTTTCTTGTTGGTATTATGTTTTAATACCAATATATTTTTTTTTTATTTTCATGTGCATGGTTTTAGTTCATAGAAAAATATTATGAAAATGCACATCGTTTTTTTACTCTTTCAAATCAAATAATAAATATGATATTAATAATAAAATATTAAGAATTGGAAATTGGAAAATATGCAGGAGCCCTTCACATACCTGCACATCAATGGGAAATGTATAATACTGTATTGACTTAATTTTTATTTTTTCTCTCTAGCACATGATCTCAGTGAAGGAGCAGCTCTCAGGACAGCTAAAGGAGGCTGAGGCAAAGCTGACAAGACTGGCCGCAGAACTCAACACAACCAAAGAACAGAAAAAGACGCTGGAACAAGAGCTGGAGACCCAAAAAGAGAAAATAAGCCAGAGTGCTTTCACTCTAAATGACCTCCACATGAGCAAGCAGCAGTTGGAACGGACAGTGAGTGAACTGAAAGACAAACTGGGACATGCGCAGGAGCAGAACAGGGAGTCGCGTAGAGAAATCACAGAGCTGAAGAAGATTTTGCAGGAGGGAGAGGAGCGATTGTCTTTTGCCAAAGCAGAGCTGGATCAAGCAAGGGAGAGAGGAGGTGAAGCCCTGGGAACGGAAGAGGAGTTGGCAGAGAAGGAGCGCGAGTTGTCAGACCTTAGAAGAGAATTGAATGAGTTGAGGAGCTCTCAGGAGAAGGTGATGTCCGAGGACTATGAGTTGAAGATGGAGAACAAGAAATTGAAAGCAGAGTGTGAGCAGGCTCTGGGTAAAGTTGATGAACTAACCAAGCAGATGAAGGAAAGCCAGGCTGCTCTGAACAGGACATTACGAGAAAAGGACACTCGTATCGAAGCTTTGAAACTAGAGAAAACTCAGATAGACACTGAGTTGAGGCAGGCTGAGAGGACACTGGCAGAACAGGCAAAACAGTACCAGCAGACGATAAATGAGTTGACTCGAGCCCGCTCTATGGATGCTTCGGCTTTACAGACGGAGCATGAGCGCACCATCAAGCTCAACCAGGAGAAGGACATGGAAATAGCTCAGCTGAAGAGAGACATTGAGCAGATAGCATCTGATCACAGAGACACCAATGAGATGCTTTCAATCACAGTTGCAGGGCAGAAGCAGCTGACAGATCTGCTGCAGGAGAAGGATGTATTCATGGACACTCTAAAACAAAATGCTGCTGAGTTACAGATGGAGTTGGAGAACAGACTCTCTACTGCAACCAAAGAAGCCGAAGATCTCAGACAGGCACTAGAGGAGAAGGATAAGCAGCTGGGATTTATGAAGGAGGACAACAGCCATTTGAAAGAGGAGATCGATCGCCTCAGGGATCAACAGAGCCGGCCGCAACCTCTGGCTGAACCCAGGACTCTGGACATCATAACGGAGCTGGAGACAGAAATCACCCAGCTTAAGTCCTCTAGGAACAACCTTGAAGAGGAGGTCCACAAACTGAGGAAAACTTTGGAGGAGCAGCAGGCCTCCCTCCTTCTCTCGCAGCAGTCCCTTCAGGCTCAGCAGAGTGAGCTGGAACAGGCTCATGCTCGCCATCAGCAAACCACACTTAACTATGACAGACTCATCCAGGCCAGAGATGAAGAGATTGCCCGGCTCCAGCTCAGTGAGAGTCGGGGTCGTGCTGACTCGCCACCTGTGCAGGGAGAAGTCATCCTGCAGGAAGACAAGACCCAGACCCTTAATCAGGAGAATGGCCATGAGAAGCATGACCTGTCTAAAGTAGAAATTGAGAAGCTAGTGAGGGGTATCAAGGAGAAGGAGACTGAGATCTCTCAACTGAATGAGAAGAACCTCTCGCTGACCAGACAGCTTGACCAGCTGGTGGTGTCTCGCGATGAAGTGGGCAAACTTTCGCAGATGATTGTGCAGAAGGATCTGGAGATCCAGGCGCTTCATGCCAGAGTCTCCATGGGTGGTGGGGCTGGACACAGTCAGGATGTCATGTTCCTACAGCAGCAGCTGCAAGCATACGCCGTGGAGAGAGAACAAGTGCTGGCTGTGCTTAATGAGAAGACGAGAGAGAACAGCCAGCTTCGCTCCGACCATCACCGCCTCATGGACATTATGGCAGGGAAGGAGGCCGCATTGTTGAAGCTTCAGCAAGAGAATCAACGCCTCTCCAACATGAGTGATCCCTCAGGAAGCCAAGAAATGTTCAAGGAGACCATCCAGAACCTGTCCCGCATCATCAGGGAAAAGGACATTGAGATTGATGCTCTAACCCAGAAGTGCCAAACTCTGGTGACCGTGCTGCAGTCCTCAGGAGGAGAGTCTGGTGCTGGGTTGGGCGGCGTCAGTAGCAACCAGTTTGAAGAGCTGTTGCACGAGAGGGACACACTGAAGGGACAGGTGAAGAAGATGGAGGAGTGGAAGCAGCAAGTGATCACAACAGTCAGAAACATGCAGCATGAGTCGGCTCAACTGCAGGAGGAGCTGATCAAACTACAGGGTCAGGTCTCTGCTGACAGCGACAGTAGCTCCAAGCTTTCAGTGGAC
Source organism: Channa argus (assembly GCF_033026475.1). Lineage (NCBI taxonomy): Eukaryota > Metazoa > Chordata > Actinopteri > Anabantiformes > Channidae > Channa > Channa argus. The sequence goes on from NC_090212.1 coordinate 18,315,276, forward strand.
TATGCTCGACTGATTCAGAGCTACGAGCAAAAGGAGAAGAGACTGGGAAGTCTGAGTCAGGAACTCGCTCATGTCCAGCAGACCATCACTCAGCTCAGCACCACCAAGGATGTCCTTATGGGTAAACTGGACAGTGTAGCACAGACTCCTGATGTTGCAGTTGCTCGGTCTAGTGGACCTTCTCTTAAAACTGAGGCACCAAGCCACCAGATGTTTTTACCTGCAAACAATGAAACGTTGCAGGGAGAACTTGTACAATTGCGAGCTCAGTTAGCTGAGAGAGAAACCATGATCAAGACTCTTCAGGAGAACAACCACCGGCTCTCGAACTCAGCTTCTGCCTCAGAGAGTGAGCAGAGAAGTCAGGCCGAGGAGGTTCGGCAGATCAGAGAGCGGTTGGAAGCCCTGCAGAGATCTGTGAGGGAGAAAGACCTGCTAATCAAAACCAAAGGTGACCAACTACTTCAGGTCAGCGAGGCACTTCGTAACCGTGAGAATGACAACGAGGTGCTGAAGCAGGCTGTGACCAACCTTAAAGAGCGTGCACTTATTCTGGAGATGGATGTGAAGAAGCTGAAAGAGGAGAATGAGTTGGTGGCTGCACGCTCTCGGGAGAAAGAGTCAGAGTTCAGAGCACTGCAGGAAACCAACATGCAGGTTTCCCTCCTGCTGAGAGAGAAGGAGTTTGAGCTGAGTGCAATGAGCGAGAAATATGCAACTGTGGAGAGGATGCTCAAGGACAAAGAACAGGTCGGTTGATACGAAGACTTCAGAATTATCCCTTTTTTGTGTTTGTGTGTGTGTGTGTGTGTTACTAAGGAAAATTATATTTTTGAGTCTCTCAATTGAATACATGTTTGTAATCCAATTTATCTCTATGGCATTTCCAGGGTGAGTGGTATGTTCATGATTTAGAGTGGGAGCAGTGGTCCGCTTTTGTTTATTTTTTGTGCATTGAGATTTCTAATTTCATCTCTCTGTTGTGACACAGGGTAAGTCTGGTGAGCTGAATCAGCTTCTAAATGAACTGAAGTCCATGCAAGAGAAAGCTGTTGCATTCCAGCAGGAGAGGGATCAGGTGATGATGGCACTCAAGCAGAAACAAATGGAGACAACGGCAGTACAGACGGAGGTAGGAAGGTTATATTTTAATAATTTACCTTTTGCATACGTGTTTGCTCACTGCTGACTTGTTTGATGTGCAAGCTAAAAATACCAAATCATTTGTACCCTTGCGCCTTTCATTACTGTGTCCCCGTGTTTTATTAGTAGCTCAAAGTAGAAAATACTGGCTTCATCTTTCACATTTAGTTTTCTGCACTGGTCTGGGAGAAAACACACAAATAAATTGACCCCTCAGCATGTTGTTCACCTTGCAAATTGACCAAAGGCTTCTCTTTTGTTCACAGCTGCAGCATACAAGGGATAAAGAACAGCGCCTCAACTTGGAGCTGGAAAGGTTGCGCAATCACCTGCTGGACATCGAGGACTCCTACACTAGAGAGGCCCTCGCTGCAGAAGACCGGGAGACTGAACTTCGCAGGAGGGTGGCGATGCTGGCAACATCATCGAGTGCTGTTGAGAATGCCAGGTTAGCATAAACAATAAATCTGTGGTCTGCGTATTTAGTGTGATGTGAAGTACAACAAATTCGTATTAAATAGAACACTATAGATGTGTTTTAGACCCTCACACATTGTACCCTTGTATCATGTGGCCATTCGTTGGAAGGCTTTTCAGAAAAAGCTACAATATTACGGCTGCATTTTCTTCTGGACTTGTCTTTATGTTTTTATGTGGATCAAATATCAAGGTTACCAATTTATCCTAATTTGCTGCAAACATCCATTTGGACTAGAGGAGGAACAGATTATGTTTTGTTGGTCAAAGGTCATCTGTCATCATTCTTTATTACACAATATTGCAGGACGCCTTGAGGGAATTATTTCAAATTGACACAAGCATCCACTTGTACTCAAGGGTACAAGTAAGGCTCCATCCATCCCATTCTTCAGAATGCAGCATCACAGTAGTGCCTTTTTGAAATGTCTTCCAACAGGTCCCAATGACTTCATTTAGATTACATCTTAATGGTAAAAAGTTAAAGTCACAATAAACTTAAATCCACCCCATTCTCAGTAATGTTACTGTATATCTTAGAATTGCCTGTAGAGAATTTCATCAGGTCTGGCTTCCACTTGGGCTCATGGATGAACTAGAATATGACTCACATGGACAGATAAGCATGCAAACTGCAACCTGACTGGTTCAGAAAAGCATACAACTGCTACACAATAACTCTAGTTTTCTGTGATCTGGTATTACAATGAGCCACATAAGTCTTTGGTGTCAGTGGTTGGGCACTTTCATTTTGACCCCAATGACAATATTATGTCTGGTTAAAGCGTAGTGTTACGCATATGACACAATGTCCTGGATTATGACATATGGTGTCTCTCAGTCAGCTTCCTCTTCTGCTTCTATTCTGGTTCCAGATCTCTTACTTACAGGGCAAATCTACAGTTTGTTCATCAATTAAAATTGGACATAAAGAACAGCTATGACTACAGATTTGCATGGTTCTGTCGTTTTTAAGTAGTTGTTTTTTTTGTTTTTGTTTTTCATTTTAGTGTTTTAAATAATTTGAACATTTTAAACATGTTCCTGTATTTTATTTTGTGTAAATTACTAAAATTAAAATTGTGCACTAAAGTCCACGTTTCTTTTAAAGTCAAGCCACATTTGAACCGAGTTACGCAGATTTTGTCAAAACCAAAAGCAAACGTAAGTTTAGTCACTGTCTATTCGGTTTGCTTGTACTCTGCCTCAGTCAACAGGCCAGTATGCAGGTAGAGTCTCTGCAAGAGCAGTTAAGCGGAGTGGTGAGGCAGAGGGACGATGCACTGGCACAACTCCGAACCTCCCAGGAGCAGGTCAACCAGTATGCAGTGTCGCTCTCCAACCTGCAGATGGTGCTAGAGCAGTTCCAAGAAGGCAAGTCAGCTGCTTTGACTGTTCACATTAAGAGGAACATACAACATTTGATATTAAATGTAGTAATAATAATAATAATAATTTTGACCTTTCTTTCCACTTCAGAGGAGAAGACCATGTACTCAGCAGAGCTAGACAAACTCAGGAGGGAGAAGGACGAGTGGAGGAGGAAAGCTCAGCAGATGGAAGACCAAGCATCTGCACTCCAGGTAAACCAGCAATCAAAAACTACTACATTCCCTTTTGTGTGTGTGTGTGTGTGTGTGTGTGTGTGTGTGTGTGTGTGTGTGTGTGTGTGTGTGTGTGTGTGTGTGTGTGTGTGTGTGTGTGTGTGTGTGTGTGTGTGTGTGTGTGTGTGTGTGTGTGTGTGTGTGTGTGTGTGTGTGTGTGTGTGTGTGTGTGTGTGTGTGTGTGTGTGTGTGTGTGTGTGTGTGTGTGTGTGTGTGTGTGTGTGTGTGTGTGTGTGTGTGTCAACAGCAAGACCTCAAACTGGATATTCCTTTCATGCCGAAATGTTATGACAGTTAATATTGAATTGGAATGAAAACCATTTCAACTGACCGCTCTATAATGGCTTTATGTGCTCTGTCAGATAAACCTTGATGAGGCCAACGCAGCTCTTGATTCCGCGTCCCGTCTCACAGATCAGCTCGATCTGAAGGAGGAACAACTTGAAGATATGAAAAAACAAGGTGAGATGCAGCTACGTGTTTTTTTTCTGCAGGTCTGAACACTTTTTTTTTCCACCTCTACAAATGAAAAAGATTGGATTGTCTGAAAAAATATATAAAATTACAGAATATATATTGGATTGTCTGTAACTGTCTACTTTTACACCAAAATTCATGCGTCTTCATGAGATTGTAATAAAATAAATGTATTTAAAGCTGTTTTATGATACCACAGATCTACTCTACAACATTCATCCAACATGTCAAAGCAGGGACCTGCCAACCTTCTTTGGCTTTCTCTGGCTCCTTTTGAACATTCTCTTCTTTTTTCTCTCTCCCGGGCTCATATTTCTGATTTAATGTCCTTATCATAGACTGGATAGCATACAGTGAAACTCAGATCACCCTGAAATAACTGTATAATTCTCCTGTATTATGTTTTAATGTCATACTCAGCAGATTTCTCTCTTATCACGCTCTGATATGGGAGTTACATCAGAGCAAATTCTCAGACTATTTTTTTTCCACTACTCTCTGACCGATGTTCAGACATTGTATAAACGTGTTATAAGCTATATGTTTACTTTACAAACCTACGTCCTATGAAAAATCTACACAGTCTATTCATAGTTTATAGATTAACTGTGAGAATGTGAGGTAAATGTGTCTCTCATGTGTTACAGTATGAGCCGCAGATTTCGTAAAGTTTTTTTTCTTATGGGAACCAGGAACTGCATATCTCCTTATTTATTTTGATCAACGTGAACCAAAAACAAAAGTTTCCATATTCTATTGAATATTTTCAGTGGAGCCTTACACATTTTTCTTTTGTTTTAGAGAAAGATCAAGGACATTTCTGAATCAGAGCAAAGGAAATGTGGTTGTAAATTGAAACAGGTTCCGTATGATCTTTATAGTGCAGTAGACTTTTTTTTTAATTTTTTTTTTAACCCAGATGGTTCGAAGCTGTAAGCGTTTAAATTGTCCATTTGATTGGATGCTTACTGCATATGTGTGACTTGAATATGTTATATACCTGAGAGGTACAAGCTTGGACTAAAGGGATATGACCTGTTTGTGTGTGTGTGTGTGTTTGTGTGTTGCAGTGGATGTGAGACAGGAGATGTTGGAGGAGGCACAGAGAAAACTGATGCTCCTCCTGAACAGCACAGAGGGAAAAATTGACAAGTAAGTTCAGTCCTGTTTGGGTCAAACCATATATTTTATTGGGCTCAATACAATTAAGTTCTTATTTGGTTTTTATTACCCAGTCGTAAATTTCCAAAGCCATAACAATTTTGGCAGTTTTTCACTGTCAAAATAAACTGAATGATTTAGTATTAATGGGATATTTATTTCTTTATCTGGAGCTACATAAAACCATTGACAGCTGAATTACTAGCTGAAAGCTGAAAACAAGGCTGTTTTTCTCAGCTCCGGGAAAGTAACATTTTGAAGACACATGGTTTTCACAGAGCATCAACAAGAGGTAGATTCACAATCCTGTAAAATATTGGAACTGTAAGAAATAATGGTTAGTTTGTTTGTTCCCCCCCCAAAAAAAACTAAAGTAAAGCAATATTCAAATTCATACAATTTAAGTTAATTTATTTCACGCTGCTGTATTAAAAACTGGGTGGAGGTCACTTCCCCTAAAACTTGAATTACATCATGCCCTATTATTCATGTTCTGTTTCCAGAGTCCTGATGCGTAACCTGTTTTTGGGATACTTCCACACACCTAAAACCAAACGTGCTGATGTGCTGAAGCTCATGGGAAGTGTTCTGGGACTGAACCGAGAAGACATTGATAAGGTGAGATATCGCTGACTCGAATTCAATCCATTCATTTGCCAAAACAGTGATATATTTATGTGTTCAGGCATTTAGATGGCACAGTCGAACATATTCAGGCCCCATTCACTTTTTGCACTTTTTTAATGTCCATAAATGTGCACACTGTAACCTGCAATGACGGTGAAGTGAAACCTTTTGTTTGTTTGCAAAATAATGGAAATCAAAAACACAAGACCATGAATTCAGTAATTATTTACAGCTCCAAAGTTCCTTGGGTAGGTCTGTGCAGGCTTATCACACCTGGATTTGGGCAATTTATCCCGTTCTTCCTGACCGATCCTCTCAAGTTCCATCAGAGTGGAGGAGATGTGTTTGCAAACTTGCATCCACAGATTTTCTCTGTGGTTTAGGTCTGTGCTTTGGTTGGATCAATTGATAACAGTCGGAGTCGCCTTGAGGCCACTTCATCATTGTCTTGGCTGTTTGCTTTGGATTATTGTCATACTGCAAAATGAACCATCACCCAGTCTCTGCTCTCTTGAAGAGCAGGTTTACATGAAGAACTTCTCTCTGTCCTAAGTAAACAAGACCTCTAAAGCACCTTGAGAGCTCACGAATAACTAACACTTCATGTATTATTTTGGAAAACGCAGAAAAACATATTGTTTTTTTATAGACGACAAATATGGGAAAAACCCTTATGTAGTCTTACTTAGTGTCAAATGTACAGTTATTTTCCTCTGCAGTGTTTCTGAAACAGCTAAATAAACACTGTTCTGGTCTCAACAAAAAGTGAAACCTATATCATGGGCTCCATAGAGCTGGAATTCATTCAAGCTTTCACTTTGACAATTTTTCTGATGCAATAACCAACAACAGTGCAACTAAGGATTAATATTCACATTTTTGTCTGGTGTAACATTTGATTTTAGTTAAATACTGTCACAGCTCACTCTGACTTCAGTTTTTAAAAGTCTAATTACTTAAACATGGCCTTCAGAGAAAAACGGTGAACTGCAAAACCCAAAACAGTTACTTTTAACTCTAGCAGCCCCTGAAAATCCTCTCTGAGCTCAGCCCTGAAGAAGAAAGCATTTCCTTATGCAAATCCTTGGGCAGGAGCCCTGTGGGACTCCATCCAGCATTTCTCGAGTATATTACCCAACACTCCTACAGGAAAACAAATACAGGGGCAAATATGATTACAACTCCGGAGAAGACCAATTTTTATTGCAGTGGAGATTGTTCCACTTTCTTTTTTTTTCATCTATCCCTTATGTTCTGTTAATGCTATTTAAATGTTCCACTCAAGTGGTGTTCAAGCCGGCCAAATGTCCCACATAACCAGCCGAATTTGTAGAATGTGCTGTGCCTGTTAAACCCAAAGCCGCTATCCATACACTACAGTATATACAGTACGGGGTCAATCCAGCTGAATCCTGCCAGGCAAATGAGGCTGATGATTAGGGAGTGTGAATGATAAAGCCACATGTTTCTAAAAGCAGTGTGTGCTGTCGGCAAAGAATCAAGGTGCCTTTGTACGAGTTTAACTAGTAAGTGGGTGCACAAAATAATTTTCCAGAAAGCAGTGGCAAGAAGAGAGGAAACCAAGAGCAGTTGTAACGAAAATATTCTGACCACTTCTTGGAAAAAAGAAGAAGGGGAAAAAAAGAGCCTGAATTTACAGCATAAGACTGTACTGTGTACTGTACTTGTCTTTTTGATCGGTTATGTAAGGGTTAATAACTTGTTTATGCGCTTCATCATAAAATATTAGGGGTCGGTGATTTGAAAGCTTAAATCCTTCTGAGAATCCCATAATCTTTGTCTGCCTCCTGTCTGCAGTTGTTGGAGGAGGACGGACGGCACGGTGTTACTGGATGGGTGTCAAGCTGGCTGGGAGGCAGAGGAGCACAGAGTGTCCCAAACACTCCGCAGAGACCCACCAGTGGCCAAGGACTCAACTCAGTAAGAAACGGCACAAGTTTTAACACCTACACTTTCGATGTTGTCTATATATTCAAACCTGAACAGTCGATCACAGATGAGTGCGCACGCCATAGGTGAAAGACAGCTTTGTGTTGGATAATGTACAAGTATGACACTTCAAGCAATGGGACATTATTTACAGAGTCCTTATGAAGACAGAACAGAATATGCACTTCTCCAACTGCAAAAGAATAAAATATTGAATGGCCAGATGACCTTTTGGGGCAAAAAACAACCTTATTAAAAAATTGCCAAACATCATAAAGCAGTTTTTGTCAAATGCTTGCTATGCAAGGTAGATGGCTACCTGCTAAACCATAAGTACGGGATACTTTAAATGTCAGATTCAAATGTGTGATAATAGTAATGACTCTTCTTTTGTTAATGTGTACCACTCAAAATTGAATCCCCCAGAATTTTAATTCATGCAGCGATTATCTTATGCAGGGACACACAGTTATGGCAGCAGAGTAGCTGCGTATATTTACTCTGCGTGGATCATGTCAGTATTTTAGCATTTTCCTGTTTTTTTTGTCGTTGCAGTCCTTCTCTGAGATGTTTGTAAAGTTTCTAGAGATAGAGTCGACCCCTTCGCTTCCCGCACCAAAGCTTCCCGTTCATGACATTAAGCCTCTGAGTGCCCCGCCTTTGAGAAAAACCACCAGTGCTGTTTCCAGCGCCCCCGCAGGTAAACAGCACCTTTGGGAAAAACCTCTGCCAGGATATTTCTTTGACAGGAAGTGTTGATTATCTTCTATCCCCACACACACATCCTATTTGTATTAAGTGTAAGCCTCTTGCCTCACAGGAGCTGCAGCAGCCAGCAAGCGAGCCGGTGAGTCCAATCCTTTCCTGGCCCCTCGCTCTGCAGCAGTGCCACTGCTGGCTGGTTCCAGCTCTGGCAGCTCAGGAGGTCACCTGTTGATGAAGCCCATCTCAGATGCCCTGCCCACCTTCACACCTGTGCCAATCTCAGCTGATGCCAGCGCTGGAGCTGTGCTCAAAGACTTGTTAAAGCAATGATCTGTTCCGTAACTCGTGCCAGTTAGACGTGTTAATTCATCCAGCATGAGTTTTACACTACACAGACTGAGAGGTTTGAGGAGGTCTGCTACATATTGCTGCTCTTTTTTATTGTCTCCAAAAAACAGATACAAATTCATAGACAAAATACTTCCTTGTCTGGGAGGGAATTCAAACAAGTTTTTTTTTTTTCTTTTTTCGAATAAGTTCTACTTGGTAATAGTGTTCTATGCAACAGACTCTCCCTTTACATAAGTGTTTCCCATCCAACAATACTCTTTTTGACTCTTTTGGACCTTCTGACTTTGATTTCGACCCACGAGTTTCAAATGGTCAATGAAATGACTCCACGTGCACAAAATGGTGCAAGATGATAACGTTTTCAACTTGTGGGTCACTCAGAGTGAGAGCAACAAGGTATATTCTCATAGAAGCTGTTTAGGTTATGAGCTACACTTTGATTCTTATTTGTCGCACCAGTTCTGAAAACAAGTGACCTTGTAAACTCGCTGCGTGCAGTATGACAGACGTAGGTTAGGCCTAAGAAACATCTCGTTCAGTTTGCTTACTTTAATTCGCATTGCACATGTTTTGATGTCCAACGTTTTCTTTTCAACAATGCAGTCGATTGTTCCCAACTTACCTAAAAACTCTGTGGTAGCATCAGGCTGAGTGGAGATTTATGTGGTTCACTACATCTGTTAAAACCATAACGACATTGTTGCTAAATCTTGTGTTTTCCAGATGTCAAGACTGTGATATGCAAGAAGCGTTGTAATTGTAAGAAGCTGCAACTGCTGATTGTGGCCAATCAGAAGCTTGAGACTCTTATGTATAAGTAAAATACTATTATATAGTTATATATATGTAAATTGGTGGCATTTTTCCTATTTATAGGCACTCTGGAAGGTCAGGAAGTCAAGTGCCTGCCTTTTTGCTAATTAGATAGTTGTAAAATCAGGATTGTAAATGATAATAGAAAATTATATATTTACAAAATGTAAAAACTGCACATTTACAAATGTTTTAATTGACCACAATACAAATTAAGCCACTGTTGGTTTAAATTTGGTCAGTGTCCACAGGTAGAAAAACATCCTGTTTTGATCTAGTGACCCAGCAGTAATATAAATACATCATCAACACTGGGCCATGAAAACTGAATACTATCATACCTACCCCACACTGGGTAAATTGTTAACCTAGTGATTTGTTTTTGTGTGTGTGTGTGTGTGTGAGTGAGTGTGTGTAGAGCTGGCTGATCTTAACACGAGCTGCTCTACATTTTAGTCTAGGCACCAATCGGCCTCTGCAGAAGGAATGTTTCAGGGTTTCTCCATGTGTGTTGAAAAAAGTGTATAAACAGCAAATCTTTAGTGTGAAAGAAATTTTTATAAATGTTCAATCCGAAACTGTTGGGTTAAGCAGGGCTTGGATTTAACAGAGGTTACTACACATGTCTTAATTGGAATTTCAAATCAAATAAAGGTACTTCTGATCCCTTACTCATGTTCGTTTTGTCATTTCTTTCCTCCTTAGTGCAGCAGCCTTGCAAATGTGGACTAAAGCGTGGAAATCTTGCTTCGGCTGCACTAGATGTGCGATATCGTTCAGTTGTGTGAGAAGGGGGCGTTTACATGTTTGGGAAAACAGACACCCCCTGTGCATACTTGATACCTTTTTGCCCCCCAACAGCCCACGAGTAGCCGCCTGTTGCAGCGAGTGCGCAATTGTGGGGCCGCTGTCTGTGCGCGCGCTAACTGGAGGGGGCTGGCTCTGGCTGATTGAATCCAGCTGTGTAAAAGTGCTCGGAAAGGGACCGGGAATTTGCATTGCTAAGTGATCTCCGGATCCGACGGAGTGGGGCAGAAGCAGAACAGTCCATTTTGAAAAGCCATTTCTCCAACTTTTGGTCAATGTGCCCACGCTTCAGCTCGACCAGACAGCGGTTAATGAAAACCTGGTGTAGGCTTTCGCGTAAAGGCGCATAGTTGGGGGTGGTGATCGGCAGGGGCGAGGGGATTTGGGGAGAATTTACGGGTCGTCCAAATCTGTCCTTTGAGGAAGCTCAAAAGAAACCATAAACCATGCTTTTTGATGTTCGTGGCTTCAGGTTTTGCACTTCTGCAAGGTCAGTAATCATGATTTTTTTGCCCCCTTGTCATTGCTTTCGCTTTGCGCAACGAACTTAGTTACACTGTTAATCTGTAGTTATGTGTTTGAATGAAAAACTAATGGATGATTGGATTGAGTTCCTGCTTCTCTTTTTTTTTCACACAAGCTGCAAACCTAAAATCCCCCTCTCTCTGCAGGATGTTGGTACCTTTGGTATTTATTCTGCTTTGCATCCAGCCCGGACACGGACAGGTAACATCACAGCAGTTAGTGGGGTCCCATTGAGATTCTGTACATTTAGGTCAAGGTCACGGGTCAACTTGTGTCACCTGCTTCTGAGTGAATGGCTTAAATGCTGTTAAACTGATTAAAGGGTCAGAAAGTGCACGTGTAGAGGTTGAGGGTGCTGTTATAAACCTTGTACTAATGCTGATCATTTGTCTGCAGACCTGCACAGAGGGTTTTGCATATGACCGCAGGAGCAGACAATGTTTAGGTAAGAGACATGAAGTTCTCCAACGAACAGTGAGAAATAAACGAATCAGCCCCACATATGTTCTGGATGCCGGAATGCCCTTATCAGTGCACCGCTCTGTGTTCCAGATGTGGATGAGTGCCGTACCCTGCCAGGTGCCTGCCGAGGAGACATGCGCTGTGTGAACCAGAACGGAGGCTACCTGTGTCTTCCGAGGAGCATGTACAACCAGGGCTACAGACCTGATGCCCCGGGGCCAAATGAGCCAGCTTACCCAGACACCTCAGTCGGATTCTCGGACACCTTCCTCCCAGCTCCTCCTAGATCTGTGGAGCCCAGTTACCCCAGGGTGAGGAGCACTGCGCACTGTGTCCTTGGGTACGCTCCTGCAGAAGATGGCACCTGCAATGGTGAGTCAGCGTGTGCAACTATGTCCTCTGATTTCAGAAGAAGAACTTTCCGCTTTCACGGTGTAGATGTACGTCCTTTGTAAGCGAACAGCGCTAAAAATCCTCAAGCTTTAAAGTTTGTGGCCTCTTTAGAATTTTCTTTACTCCTGCATAAATAAACTTGCAACAAGATCACATTTTCACACAATCCTTAAAATATAAACAAATGAAACAATTACACCTATTAATTAATCTGTTGTGGAAAATCATATTGGTGTATTGCAAAATACTGTGAAACCCTTCCTTGAGCAACTGATGTGACCCCCCCCTCTTTGGCAGTGAACTAAAAGCTCATCAGTTTGAGATCTCAGTTCATTCCTCCTCATAGAACAGCTTCAACACAGGGATGCTGGTTCGCTTCTTTGCATGAACTGCCTGCTTCAGGCCTTCCGCAGCATTACACTCTGCCCTTTCAAAACCTTACATTCTTTCTGCTTTGACCAAACAACTCGTTTGGGCTCATTCTGTTGCATGACCCCATATCTGCTGTGCTTGATGGATACCTTGTAATTTTTCTGTAGGCTTAGCTTGTACAACTCGGATCTCCTAGCTCCATCAGTGATGGCAGAGCCAGATCATGATACTGCCCCCACCATGTTTCACAGATGGGATAAGGTTCTTATGCTGGAATGCAGAGTTTGGTCAGCCAAAAATTTTTCCTTTGGTGTCATCTGCATGTTCTTAGAGTAGCGGCTTCCTGCTTACAACTCGTGTTATGCACACCCCTGTTGTCTCATGTCCCTCCTGAAGCTGAACTCATGCACATGATGATATTGGGAGTAATTATGGTGTTGATTGTTCTCTATTCTTATTAAATCTGCCAGAGAGTGAACTGGTGGGGTCCAAACTCTTGTGAAATAGAACCACAGCAGTCTGCAGAGTAGGTCGTTGACCCCTCTAAACAAAGCCATAACTACTTACAATACATTCTTGCATATGCTAAGAGGTTGTGGCTAGATTGTTGTAATTTATGGACTGTAAGGTGTTTAAATATTCAGTAAGTCACTTGAAAGATTAGATGCAATGATTAGTGGAAAAACTCATTTAGTTTAACAAAAATATTATTGCCCGCCTTCCTGACACGTATCATTTTGGAAGCCATCACATTTATCTCGTGACCCTTTTGGCAGGATCTTTTAAATTAAAAACTGCTGTCATTTAAAGGTCACATTTTCTCTCCTTGAGTTAATTTTCCTACACTGTTTTCAGGGTGACAGCATTCTCCTTTTTAGCTGCTTGTGCAGCTGCCACAAGCCGCTAAAATGTCTTCACATCACCTGTTAGTTTCTAATCGCTCGCTGTGTGCAGGGCTGGTTCACATCTATTCTCTGCTGTAGCTGTTGGAAAATTCTGGCTCCTTTGCTGAGACTCTGGTTGCATATATGAATGTTTTAACAAAGACAGAGCGGACATCTGCAACCCCCTGTTGTTATTCAGATGTTACAATAAAACTAGATGGATGAGGTGACAAAAGGGGAAGGTGACCGAGGCCAGAAATTTAGCGTAAGCCATTAAACTTTGTGGTTGAACTCCAGGGGAATGCAGGAATCCATCAGATCACAGCGACAAATGTTTTTTGATCCTCGGTGCAGCAGCCTGTCTGTCGTCACCAATTCAGAGCGGAGCAGCCTTCAACTCTCCTTGACGCGGATTCTTTTGCTTTCTTATTTGATTTTGTTGAATTTCACAACCCCAAGAGATCCCAGCTGTCAGAATAACATGACATGTCTGATGTTTTCCCCAGCTGTCCTAAATACATCATAACATAATTAGCCCAGTCTGTCCAGCAGGGAGAAGCTTTGGATCTTTCCCTGTCGTTTTGTGTAAGTCAGCTGTGACGCTTTCATGAGTGGAAAATGTACAGATACAGTACAGTTTTCTCCCCTTAAAGAGTGCGTTAGAGTTGAGCTCATGCACAAATACGGACTGTTTCTCTTTGTAGGGGGGAAGGCCTGTCAGGGAATCGGCTCACAACCTTGTTTGGGTAAACTACACAATCAGAGGGCCAAAGATGAGGTCATTTGTTGCCAGAAATGTGCCTGAACGGGGCCCAAAGAACAGGCATGTCTCTGTGGGGGCCAATTGCAACGGGTCCTAACAGCCCCAAAGGGTGGTGTGTGTGTGTGTGTGTGTGTGTGTGTGGTGATGTAATTGTTAATTGATGCTGCTATGGGGCAGAAACTTCACAGACTGTGACTTCCTTTCAGTAACAAACATGTCTTTGTCTTTGGGTTAATGGCACTATGCTCAACCAGTGTCAGGAATGGCACCAGTCTGGTTATAACAGTGGAAGAAATTAGCCCAGCTTTTTGCTTTAATGCATGTGTGGGGTTGTTTTGACACTTTGACGCTTAATTGTCGAACATCTCATTTCCAAGCATTATTATGCCGCTATAAGCCCTTCTGGCTTCCAGCATTTTCCACGAAGTTTCTCAATCTGGCTGCCGGGATTTTCTTCCATTTAACCACTACAGCATTGCTGAGGTTGGCCACAGATGTAGGGTGGTAGGGCCCTCATCCGTTCCACTCCAAACGGGGAAAACTATTTCCTTATGGACCTGACTTGTTGTGTTGAATCAGAAAATTCTCTTACCCCAAATACGGACTCAGTTTAAATCAGGAATAATAAGCTTTGTTTTGGGAAATATACTTATTAAGAGCGACAACACTCACTCTGCAAAAAGCCACATGCACAACACTGTTTGTATAGCAAAGCATAAAGACGGGAAGCTGGAGAAACAGTCAGATGGGCTCAGTCTAGTCAACCCACCTACTAGCATCTCTAAACCCAGTAATTAATATCTTATGTCTCATTTGCTTAACGAAACCTGAAAACCTTGGCACAGTCAATCTGAGCTGCTTGCATGAGCAAACACACATAGTGGCAGATGAGACAATTGAGGCATGTTGAGCTTTTAAACTGAGAATAGGTTGCACGAGCACACTTTTACACACTGGTATAATCAGCAGCCCAGGGTCTCATAAATAAACGAAAACGTTCGAAGTAAACGAGTGCTTGCAAAAAATAAACGAAACCTCTAGAGTTCAGATTCTCTCCCCTGTCTTGTGTTTTTCATTTACTTTGTCTCTGTAATGTCCTTTCCTCTTAAAACTCCATGTTTTTACTTAAGTTAAAGGATTACATGCTCCTCTGTGGCTTGAGAAACATTTCCAGCCTTGTGGGCTTTAAAACCCAAAAGATAAACTTGAATATGCACGATAGTTCATTAGTGTAATATCTCATATTTTCTGAAAGGGGAAAAAAAGCTCATGGTCTCATTTAGAGTAATTTCACATAGTTTGACTCAAACTGCTGAAAACAGTCAACATGTTAATCTTCTTTGTAACCACGAAGAGTTGGTCTTATCTCATTTAAGGCCACTGGAGATTAGCTTGAATCACTGTGTAAGTTTAGTGTTAAAATCCTGCAACTGTTGAAGTTAAGGCAGCTTTCCCACTTGTGATCGACCTTCAGGAATTTCCAACAAACCCCATCTGCAATGCTTTCCCTGAAGCTGATCACAGTTGTGAGCAGCAACCCCAAAGCTTGTAGGCAGTTCATGAAACAGTCTATATAAGGAACTGAACTGAAACGGTGCTGCAGCTCATGTGTGCATGTTGGAGGCTACACATGGGGTGCAGCTGAGGACCATCCAGAGAGGTTTTGACTGGTAACTGCACGCAGGTATCGGGGCCATGTAGCTGTTGGCCTGTGGCCCAGCGCTCCGGGCCTCCTCCACCCCTGAAAACGGACAGCGGTCCAAGTTGGCACGGAGGACACCGGTCCCACCGACAGACATTATCGCTTTCGATAGCTGCCTGTTCAAACAAAAATCCAAGCTCCCACCCACTTCCCCCACCAGTTTTCTAGAGATCGGTGACTTCATGGTCTGAGAACCATAAACAGTGCTTAGGATTTCTGATTTGTCATATCCTCATAAGGAAATGTGGCTATTATGTTGCGGTGTTTGAGCTGCTCCAGGGCGTCAAAGGAATTCAGATTGTAATCTGAGAAGTTGCTAATTCTCTGCAAAAACAATTCAAAGTTGATAATGTATTGAAATGTAAATTGTTGTCTTAAGACTTTTTCGAACACAGGGTGGTGAAAACTGGAGCGTTGCAGACGAGGCTAGACTGGAATCTCTGCGTCGCCAGGGAAAACTTTAGTGTAATGGGCGTGCATTTGAAAAAAAACCCATGTAACTCTGAGCTGCATTATGGGAGCCACCATCAACTGACCTGCTGTAGAGAGGTCAAGCACAATAGCCAGCAGCTCGCACCAGGAGGCACAAGCACTTTTTGCAGGTTCAGGATAGCAATAAGTGGCACAAACAAAACACAGGTCATCCTCAGGAAGAACAGTAGAGCATTACAAGTTTGGGTGCACAGTAGTAATGTGTGAGGGGGGAAAAAAAAAACAAGGCATCACTTAAAGCATCCACCTCCGTCTTTTACTCACTCACTCATTTATGAAGAAGCGTTTTTCTGTCCTGTTCCCCGCTTTGTCAGTCAGTCCTTAGGAAAAAGACTGCAGATATTGATTTGGCGGAGATTTTTATTAACTAATTGTCAAACGGCAAGATTTGAAAGTGTGTCCGCAGCATTCACAGCAATGATGTTACGTGACAGAGACAGCTCTCTGTTGTGGTGCAGCAGCACAAACTTCAGCCTCCAAAACGATCATCCAGGTTGTAGAGCAGTTGTCCGCGAACCTAAGAAGTAAGTGGTTGGATTCCCAGTCCTCCTGTCTACATGTTGAAGTTGGAAGTGTCCCTGGGCAGGACACTGAACCCCAGAACTGTCCCTAGTGTCTGCCACTTGTAAGTTGCTTCGGAGAAAAGCATCTGCTAAATTACTAATTGTAATAACAGAGACTCTACAAAAAATGCTTCATTGTAACACTGACAGTAACATTTTCCTCTTCTCTGTTGCAGACATTGATGAATGTGAGACAAACTCTCATCAGTGTAACCCCACCCAGGTCTGCATCAATACAGCAGGTGGTTACACCTGCTCCTGCACTGAGGGCTTCTGGCTCATTGGTGGACAGTGTCAGGGTGAGTGGAACACTGCACTTTTAAACACAGTAAAGGAGAAAGCTGAACCACGTAATGCAGTTGATTAATGTAGTTGAAAGTCAGTGGTTTTCCAAAGATTGGCAAAGCAGTTTATCAGAAAGGGGAGGCAGTCTCTCATTGCCTTCGGGGCCGAGCCCCCTCAAGACACCGATCCCCCAGACTGACAGTTTCACATGACAATAAAGTAAATTACAATAAATTAAGCAAAGTAATTATTCACTGACATGTTTTTTTTAAATGCGTCAATCGGGTTTCTAGCCTGTAAATAGTTTTTAAAAATGCTGCAGTGATTATGAAGCAAATATTGAAGCTATAAAATAAATCATGCACTGAAGAAGATCATGATGACGTAAATGATGTGTAGTTACTGGCCTGACACAACCAAACGGGTAATAATTGCTGAAACAAATGGCCAAGTATTTCCTCAAATGAAGCCCATATTTTTTGCAAGCACTGTTGGAAAATGTGGGAATGACAGTGCTGCGTCCTGCTGTTGATGGCGAAATGCCTCCGATTCCTTTAGCTCGTCTTGAGATGGACGGCACCTTCTCCATGTTGTGTTCCGTAAACAGCTCATCTTGCAGCCGTTGTTAGGCTGCTATAACTATGGCTGAGCTTCACCAAATGGTGTCAGATGTCTAACTGCAAAGAGTTAAACTTCTCAGCGTCACATCATGAATAGAGTAAAATCCAGAGTATCCAAAGTCCTACTGCAGCATTTCATGTGTCATAACTTTTTTTAATTTCTCCAACAATTACTTTATTTTCCCCCTTACGCAGAAATATTACAAATGTGAAATGTGGTCTCAGACTTTTTGCCATCTGTGTATGTTTGGAAATGTTATAACTTTGTTTGTTATTTTTCTTTTGACCAGATATTGATGAATGTCGCTATGGTTACTGCCAACAGCTGTGTGCCAACGTCGCTGGTTCTTACTCCTGCTCCTGTAACCCTGGTTTCATCCTCAACCCAGACAGCAGAACCTGTGAAGGTACACACACGCGCACACACACACAAACACAAACACACACACACAGTTTGCCATTACACAGACCAACACACATGTGCTGCACTGCTTTAACTGCACTTCACTGTTTTTCTTCCAGATATAGATGAGTGTGGAGATCAACCGTGTAGTCACGGCTGCTTCAACACCTACGGCTCCTTCATGTGCAACTGTGATGAGGGATTTGAGCTGGCGTCTGATGGAACTTCCTGCATCGGTGAGATGATCTAATTGTGTGGAGTTTGTTTGTGTTTTGATTTTAGTTTGTTGGTTTATGTGATGGGGACAGCGCACATTAATGGACAATTAATGTGTGTGTGAACAATAACTGAGACTTTGTTGATCCCCATGGGGAGTTGTGGTTAAACAGCTGCACATTTCACTGTCTTGTCCATGGTCACTTTACCTTGGGGCCACAAAGAACTGAGAACCAAACCCTAGTGTTTGGAAGAAGAAGTTACAGAGGCTATTTTTCATCCGTAGTCCCTGGAGAGATGTTACAAAGTCACAGCTGCCACTATCTTACATGTTATCTGGTGTTATCTCAACAGTGATCTTTGCATTTCTACAGGAGACACGTCTCTACATTAAATTTTATCCATCCATTTTATCAGGTGTCTGGACCTGTCTTGCACATCATATCTTCTTCCCCCCTCGACACATGCTCTGGCTCTCCATGCTATCTCTAAAAGCATAAAAACACACGCACACCCCAAAATCCACTCAGCTTACTCCATTTGTTTTTCTAATCAACATGAATTATGTTTTTATTCCCTGTAGACTTGGATGAGTGTAGCTTCTCAGAGTTTCTGTGTCAGTACACATGTGTGAACACACCCGGCTCGTTCTCCTGCATCTGTCCGCCTGGATATTATATATATGAGGACGGCAGAAGTTGTGAAGGTAAAGTTTAAAAAAAGTCCAACCAGACAGGTTCATTTTTCATGTCAGTCTTGCTGCAGTTTGGACGTGGCGTGAAAATATTTGGGCCATGTTAAATGGAAACATTACTCATAAATCTGCTGTAAATTGTTGCACATGATGATTCTTTTTTATCAGGAACTTTTCAAATATACTTTAACTTGTTTTGCCAGGGGATTTTTTTTTTTTTTTTTCGCCCATCACCTAAAAGTTTTTTTGCTTGGTTAAAATGACACATCTGCACATGTACTGCTACCCTGGACGTATTTGAGGAAAATTAAACCAGCAGCAAGACTGCTTGCACATACGATGTTTACCGATCAGCTTTTACATCAGTTAATTTTAGATGTCGCCTCATTTAATGTCTTATCAATTTTGCCTGAATGTTGTTTCTCTGCTGATGGTGATGATGATGTTTTAACTGACTTTGGTTGTTGTGTGTTTGATTTTGAAGATATCAATGAATGTGACACTGGTAACAACACGTGTACAACAGCACAAGTGTGTTTCAATTTCCAGGGAGGCTATACATGCCTGAATCCTTTACAGTGTCAATCTCCTTACATCGAAGTTGGAGACAAGTGAGTAATTCTGACTGTTTCCCATATTTGTGTTGCATTGCATTTATGTTTAACACAAAGTTATATTCCATTGTTTATTTTGCAAAGTCTTTAAAACCTCAACCACCTGTTTGCGTCCTCCTCCCACAGTCAGTGCATGTGTTCGGCTGAGAACCCTGCCTGCAGGGACAAGCCCTTCACCATTTTGTATCGACACATGGACTTGTCGTCGGGGCGCAGTGTGCCTGCCGAAATCTTTCAGATGCAGGCCACCACGCGCTACCCCGGCGCCTTCTACATCTTCCAGATAAAGTCGGGCAATGAAGGACGAGAATTTTACATGAGGGTGAGTGCTAGAGAGATGCTTAAGTTTTGGAGTAGATGGCAAAAAAAAACATAATATTAAGACATTGTTATTCCATTATGAATATCTTTTCATGTGGGGTTGAGTCTTATTTATTGTTACTTTTGCCATTCACAGTATGAATGACATATGACTTACAGCAAAGCTCCACTGCCTGGTGCAACTCACAGAAACTCAAACATTTAACTCACCAAATTCTAACGTGAGAGAATGAGGGGAATTACATTATTGTCGTTATAGACGGTGCAAGACAGAGACACCACAGCTGTAAATACTTAGTTAGTTGTCAAAGATGTTGCCAAAGTCTTGGGTTGGACTTATTTGGTCATGGTCCCTATTATTGAAGTTAATAGCCATGAAGTTAATTCATTACACCATTCTGACTATATTACATCAATGCGTACCGGAGGAACTTTACTGTCAAATACAAGAGGGGAACATAGGTTGTCTTCCAGTGAACTGAGGGGTGTTCTTGTGGGGCAGTAGTCAGGTTTGCATGCTATGTAACTACACTGTCCCTGGTTTGAGATTTTGTGGTTCAAATAAATGAGCAGCAACAAAAGCTACAGATGTTGTGTGATCACATATGGGGCGACTGTGGCACAGGAGGTAGACCGGTTGTCCACCGATCCCGCAGTTGTTGGTTCCATCCCCGGCTCCTTTGGCCACATGTTGAAGTGACCAAGACACTGAACCCTGACTTAGTTGCTCTGGGTCAGTGTCCCCCATCAGTGTGTGTGTGTGAGTGCGAATGGGTGAACGAGAAGCAGTGTAAAGCAGTCCTGATGAAGTCCTGATCAGACCTCGTTCACTCTGGAGAACACACTTACCTCTGCTTTGTGCTTGTGTTCACTAGCTGGAAAATTATATGACACGGCACAGAGCCAAGGATTGATCCCACTGTGTGCACATGTGAGACTTCACTATTTCCCGATTCATTGCTCACATTCCTCTCCATCTGTGTCTGTCTCCTTCATCTCACAGCAAACCAGCAACGTGAGCGCCACACTCGTCTTGACGCGGCCAATCAAGGGGCCGAAGGAGGTGGTGCTGGATTTGGAGATGGTCACGGTCAACAACGTCATCAACTTCAGAGGCAGCTCCATCATACGTCTGACGATATTTGTCTCAGAGCACCCGTTCTGAGTGTCCCAAGGGAAAATCTTACTGCAGCTGGTGTAATGGTTTGTTTGACACAGGTCATCACATTTTTCTAAAAAAAAAAACCAAAAAAAGATTATGTCATCCCGAATAAAGACATCTTCCGATAAAGACTTAGCAAAGATCAGCTGATGGGAAAGCATCCCTGTGCTCCACACCCCTGTTAATGGACACTGAGCTTTAATGGCTGCGATATGGACTTTCGACACAAAGGGATATTTATGGTGTACAACTTCTGACATCTTCTATTTAGAAAACGACCTGAATATGATTGAAATTACCCTGAAGTCACCTTCACTCACACCGTATATACAACACAGTCACCCGACTTGTCTGTCAATCTTCATCCCTCCCGATAAGCTGTGAAAGTGACTTTGTATGCCGTCATTGCATCATTAATCTCATTAATGCCATCTGAGCATTGTGTGTTGTTTATTGAGGCAGCAGCCGAGCTGGTTACCTGAGCAGAAGTGTTAATTGTGCATTTGGAGTGGCAGTATTTGAACTGATGTAACACAAAGTCATTAACTGAATTATTGATCACCGTTTTCTTTCAGAGCAATAAATGTCTACACCACACATCTGTCCCTGGCATGAACAAGCTCCTGAACTCTTGAAGCTCCAGAGAATTTTGAGATTATGATGTGATGTTTTTTGTAGGGTTATATGAAATTGTGGGGTTATATACAATGACACAATATGGGTGCAAAATGACAACTATGATGTGTAAAGAAATTAGGTTTATCCCTCGCAGATCAGATCATTTAGCCCACAATTCCAATTTTAAGCATGGGGGGGCACTATAGCCAAACTGAGGTGCAGCTCTGGGGGCTCTAAAATAGTTTTAAGACTGTAAAGATAAGCCATGTACTCATGGGGTGTGTGGGGGGGGGGGATTATATCAAGTGAAACATTTTTGGCTTTGGGACGACTATAGAGACAATCCGGGTCAGTGATGTTTGAAGCTCTCGCTTTGAATTTTCTCATTAATTTTCACACTAATCGTGCAGAACCTCAGCGAGCCCGGTCGGGACCGTGCGATCCACTGCGTGTTCGTCAGTGACACGTTTCTCCCTGCTCATTTAGAAAGTGTTGAGATATCGACCGCAGAGGAGGAAATGAAGAACGCTCCAGCCACCACACAGCGATGATAAGTGGAGTAAACAAAGAGTCAAAATAGACAGTGAAGGGATGAGACAGTTCGGGGAAGGGAGCGCAAACACAGTGTGGCTCCGGGAATGAGAGACCGGGAGGGGGGAGGGAGGAGGAGGAGGAGGGAGGGAGAGGGACCTGTGGCTGAAGTGCACCGTAAACCTGAGCTGTGTGGCATTTCTCTCCAGTCCTCCTGTGAGACTCCTCCGCTCCGCTGCATGCACAGAGTCCCCTCTCTGTGAAAACTCCGCATGGGTGAGTTTGTGTTTCTGCTTGCTTTTGGAAGGTGGAGTAATAGTTGCGCCATTGCTTTCATGCTTTATAAGCCAATGTTATTAGAAGGAAATGTTAGGCGGACGCAAATGTTTCCATACACCTGCAAAACGCGCAAAGGCGGCGCGGGGCTGCTGTCAAGTTACTTTTGGGTTCATTATATTGTTTACCAAAAAAATAAATTAATTAATGACAACTTCCATGACCATATGTAAGATTTACGCAATTACGCTTCATTTAAAGGCACTGCAACAAAGTTTTGGATTTTGTGAAATGAAAGCAAAATCATTGTGTGTTACTTTAAACCAAGTGGCAGAGGAGCAGCACTGCAAACCGGGTTCGCTGTGCCAACTTTGGAGTATTTAAGGACAAATTTGTAGCAGCTTGGCTTTTATTAAAATATACATTTTGGTGTTTGAGGACGATTTATAGTCTTAACACTAAGCTGTTTCCAGTTGCAGCAATGGAGTGCCTCAAAAACTGCTGCAAGAACTTCATGAAGAAAAAGGGGAAGGAGCAGGAGAATCAAGGTATAGTGACACCTTGCATAGCTGCACCAGAGTCACTGACAGATGGTTTTATTTCTGACTGTGTACTTTCCTCCGTGTTCAAGTAATCACGCTGAAGATGCCTCCTAACATAGCAGCAGCACTCGGACATGAGCCAGATGAAGGGAAGAAGTGGGTCACTGAAGACTACCTCCTTTCCAAGCTGCCCCCTGATGGCAGAGAGGTGCCATTCGTCCTGCCCACCTTCAAGGCCTCCTACATCCAGCCCACAGGGTCAAGCTACCCCAGTTTACAGTCCGGGCTACAGAGTATGTACTTGAGTAATGGGCTGTGTGTTCTCCTGTTCTTTAAGGATTCATAATGTCTCTTAGGTCTTAACTGATTACACGAGCAAACAAGCTGTTAGTGTTGACTTAAAGGTTGGGTTGGTAAATAAATTCAAACCTATCTTCACAGTGTCTCTCACCACATAGAATACACAACATGTGTTATACTTGGGAGAAATGAACTGAAACATTTGCTTTATTTTGCGACTCGACGCTGAAGTTCCTGCCTTTTTAGGCTCTTTGTACTTTCGATTTTACTATTAGTTTCTCCAGACACGTTCACACAAATCATGAATGAGCAACACCTTGTTGCTGTTCGAGCCGTGTCCCATCAGGCCATTCACTGGCTGGATGTGCGTACAAAGTTCCCTGTTCAATGTCTGTTCAATGAAATCTGGCGTTTCGGAATTTGAAATTATGACGTGATCACTCCACAGAAGGTCAGTCAGTCAAGCAGCCTTCATATTGCAGCCCGGAGCACAAAGACACTGCTGGACGAAGGTCTAAGAACACATGTAATCGTGCCTCAACACATTTTACTCCACCCAAACCAAAGCAAGGCTGCATTGCACTGTCAAGGTTTCAACAGTCTGAATGCCTCATGCATCCAAGCTTCATTAAAATCAGCTCAGAGGTTACTGAAGTATAACCTTTCGTCTGATTGCAGACAAGTACCAGGATCCTGACTCTGAGTGAATAGCTGCCTTTTTTTTTTTTTTTTAAGTTTACAGGCTGAAAAGAACAGTTTGATGAAATGGAATCCTGCCGACCCTCAGCCCTGCTTTTTGTCTGCAGGTTCAGCACGGTGCACATATGCACAGAGGAAGGCGGAGCTGCTGGGCTCCACTCGCTTCGCCCACAGCCCAGAGTCCAGCTTCCATCGGGGTCAGATGGCTGAGTACGTCTCCCCCGGCTCGATGCGCCGAGACACAATGAAGAACAGAAAGTTGAGTCCACAAAGCCCAGGTAGCACAGTGCAGATCAAATCTAAATGTATTAAATAGAAAAACTGTTTAAAAAATGTTAATTTTATATTGTACAGAAACCTATTCAGGGTTGACATGAAAATCGTGCATTACACTCATTGGGGGATGATTAGAGTAAAATAGTGGCTAATATTTCTCATAAAATCCATCTCAGAAGAAACTTCATAATTGTGTGCAAGTCAAAAATCAACCATCTGCTCATTTATGTTATATTGTGCTGAGATGACTTTGTTGTGAATTGGTTCTATATAAATAAAGTTGAATTGAACTGATTTTAATTTGCCTGCAATTAAAAATACTTTTACGGTATAACCCACACGTAGCTCTGTGGCACTTTAAAGTTAAACCATCTTGGTGCTTCTCTCCAGGCTGGACTCTGAAGCCCGGCGGCCAGCAGCGACTGAGCAGCTCCATGTTTGACCTGTCCAGTCCTCAGAGTCACATGCAGGTGAGACTGTTCTGTATCTAATCTGTATTCAACAGCGTTTCTCACACTGTGTCAAACCGAGGCTAAATATAGTTTTACAGTTTCCGCTGTTCTCAGTTACATAGTGGAACATTGTAAACAAGCCAAATAAGCTGGTATTTTAATTTAAGGCTCAAAAAGTTGGGGATCCTTTGATCCTAAACAGAGAGAGGTGGACTGCTGGGTATGGAGGCCCAAATCTCACCTGAAGCATAAGTCAACCTTTAACCTTTAGTTTCACAGAGAACCAAAAAAACTAATATTATATGATTTTTTTTTATCAATTTGTTTACGCCTATTTAGTTTTTTGTGAGTATACTTTACTACTACGGAATAAACTCCAAGAGCTGCAATATTTTAGATATTTCTGCTACAACACTTTACCACAGTGCTACTGCATTGCTGTATGTCACATGGTATTCCAGCCGCTCTGATTCGCAAGGTACCTGCTCATTGTCTAGGATGAAGTGGTTTTTTTATCAGCAACACAACAAAGGAAACAATGAGTAACTGGGGGTGTGTTTCTTTGTCGTAAAAAGGATGTGGTGTTGTACGCCTGTGAACAATTCCTTATTACCCAACATGACTTGTCAAGGCTCTGTTACTAACAATCAGTGTAACCTCCCACCCAAATCCTCAATAACCATCAAGTTTTTTTTTATATCAAGAGATAAATGTCACCAGTACAGTATGTTGATGTCCGGGGTGACATGCACCACGAGTACAGCTAGTTCAATTAGTTCAAATGTTTAGCTTGGCAACATTATTAGCAAACAGCAAGTAATGAAAGCATATAAGGCTCAGCACCAGAGCAATAGATTTAATGGCAAACAAATAAATGGGGGTTTTCCAGATTATGGAATGAAAGGGCAGGTAAAGGTTTTAATATTAAGGGATAGATGTCGTTTGCAGATACTGGGAGGAAATGAGAGAAGACGATGTTGTGTAACTTTTATTAGCCGGTGTGGATTTACAGACGGCCGTGATGCTTTTAGACAGACTGAAATATCTCAGCCATTCACAGTTTGAAGAGAACAGATCTTAATAACATGAGTGCTCCCCTGACATTTTCGTTTAACGCCACCAGTAGGTCACAGCTTTTATTTAATCAGTGAAATATGTTAAAATGTGCTCGACCGATTGGTGCAAAAGTCAAGTTTGTCCTTTTGAGTGAACTGTCTGTACATCGGTTAAATGGATCGTCGTGAAATTCGCAGCAGAGATTCATGTCCTCTTCAGAAATCGATTGTGATCCTCTGACTTTTCAGATTTTGGTTAATTAATAATTACCTGCAGAACTGCAAATTCTTTTCGGCTGTTGTTCATATTTAAAAATTAACACACAAAGCAAAAATTCTGAACACAAATTGAGCGTGTGTTTTTGTGTGCCTGCGTGTGTTCACCTGCAGCGCTTCGACTCTGTCTCCAGCATCCTCAGCAGTACCTCGTCAAAGATGGGCTCCATTGAAAGCAGCCTGGGTAATTGAATACAGATTTGTCTTCATCCCTTCTCAAACATTCTGTTCAGTTCAAGTCTGTCTTTTCTTTGTGAGGAAACAAGAAAAAAAAAAAAAAGCTCTCTACACTCCTAGTCTGATTAAGATCACTGTACACTGTGCAAACATGAGAGGGCAGCCACACAAATCACTTCCAAATGTTTTCGCCACAATCCACCGTGCAGAATCAGAGATAAGCCTTCTTGCATTCAGATTGTATTATTGCAGGAATAGAAGCTGTTTTATTATAGTAAGATATAAATCATGGGCAGAACAATAAAGTTGTTCTTTTTTTGTTTGTAATTCATGTTGCATGTTGGTTTAACAAGTGTCACTGCTATAACAAAGTGGCACTCGTATTATGTACATGCACTCCAATATACCACACAACAATACTCCACAGTACTGCAGAGTTAGATCTTAATTCAGCTGTGTCTGTACAAAGAACCACGCCTTACTGTGAACCGCTTTAGTGGTTATATGAACACGTTTAAAGGGGAACATCAGGAAATTAACTACACAGCAAACCTTTGTAACTCTCCATCTGCAACCTTTTTTATTTACAGCATATCCTATTAGCTGTATGTGTTGTGATCCTGTTCCTCTCCTTCCCAAATGTTTCAGACTCCATCAACCTTTCTGGGGATGAGCACGAGCTGGGGAAGGTGTGCGTCCGGCTCAGTTACCAGGAGACACTGGAGCAGGTGTGGATCACCGTGGTTCAGGTGAGGTTACGCGCCAACAAAAACCTGCATTGTGCTCTTCCACTGCATTTCTCAATGGACCCTCTGTGTGTCCATAACACACAGGCCTCTGTTAGCTCCTCTCAATGCACTATTAACTGAGTCTTTGGGGAAAAAGGTTGTTCTTTAAGGAGTCCCTGATTGATGTTGTGACAGAGGGATCATTGTGCGTGAGGAAGTGTGTTGCACAATGTTGTACATTATAGTTGAACTTAGTTTAGTTTAATTTAGTTTAGTGCGGTTTGTTTTTTCCCTCAAATTGATTTGGTGCATATTTATAATTTTTCTACAGTATTTTGGAGTTTTTATTGCCTATCTCAGTGTCCTTTCTGCCAAGTAGAATCCCACTCCTGTTTGCTTTACAGCTATTTAGCCTAAAAATAGAGTCGACCTTCCTCAACTTTCTTTTTCCTCTTTTCTTATCAGTGTTCTGACCTCAACCTTCCTCAGCCTCTGCTTGCGGAACAACAAAAGGTTGGACTGAAAGGGATTATCACCGTTCCCAAACCCATACAGTTCAAGAGCTCAGTCAAGGATTACAGTCAGGTAATGAGGGACTGATAGACTTTTATGAAACCAAAATGTCATCGATGTATCTAATAAATAAAAATCCAGGTTGAAAGGAGCCCTGTGGAATCAAACTAAAGTTACTGTATGTCCTCACCAAAATTCACTGTGTGTTTCCTCAATGTCCAACACATAAGTGTCTAGATGTTTAGGATGTTTCCTTCCTCAAACGACATCAGCAAAGCAGCGGTGTATACTAATACTAGCTGTACATTACTGCCTGTTGACCACTGGATTAGTGGAATGGTGTGATTCCAGTGGTAGATCTGTTTTCGATGTCACCTGCATGCATGTGTGCATATGCATCTTTGTGATAAAGTTGTCCCTTTCAACACACATCTGGGACATTTTTACCAGCATTTCACTGCCTTTATTTTAAATATGTTGACTTTGGTATTAAAGTTTCACTTCCTAGAGGTATTATTATATTTCCAAAAGCTAAACACTTTGAATCCGTATCTTACCATTCTGCTCCTCTGCTCCTCAGGATGTGTTGTTTCTGGAAACCTTTGTGTTTGCGCTGCGCCTCCAGCAGTTGCGCTGCAGCGCGTTGGTGCTGCGGTTGCAGACGCACAACCCCAGGAAACGCACGGTGGCAGAGTGTGTCCTCTCCCTTCGACAGCTCGGTCCCCAGGAGACAGAGCACTGGCTCGACTTCAACCCTCCGTCCAAATCCTCGGTGAGCCTTCCCTTCACATGTTATGAGTCAGGCCTGTGGCACTTGGCCTGGTTTTTGTTTCCATTACCGTGTTTTTCTGTCACTGATAGTAAACATGAGCAAAAAGAAGAGTGGGAACATTTGCAAGGGGACTAAGAATTTATCATTTAGAAATTAGAAATGCGTCACCCGTCTTTAACCTGGTTGTGGTAAAGTTTTTCACAATGATCAATAGACAGATTTAATTGATGTCTGCCATGTTTTCATATTTTACAGCTCTTTTAAGGCATATTTCTGTCAAATGAAAATGTATCTAATGCAAATACTCTAGCGTACTGACATGCAACCAATGGTACTGAATGCATAATAATTTAATAATTTAATAATTTTTTTACTGACAAACACAATTCTTCAGCTACATTAACTAATCTGTGAGGCTTCATCTGGGCACCACCGGGCTTTGAGCTAAATGCTAACAAACTCACAACTTTACTTTGTTCACCTTCGTGGCAAAATGTCAGCACGCTGTCAGCATCTGCAACTTAACATTAAACAAAAAGTACAGCTGAGGCCGATGGGAATGATATTAATTGTGCAGATCTATGGCTAAAAAAAATTAACACCGGAAAACTGAAAGTTTGAGCAAAGCAACAGGTGACACATTGCAATTTACTGTGATTTCGATTATGATTGTTGGATACTTGCTAAGATGATTTTGCCAAAATCTGAAAAAGTCACAAATATAAGTCAGGAGATTGGCTAAATTTGCAGACTGTACTCTTTGGGGAACATGAATATTTGCAGCAACTCATATCAGTTATCCAAATTATTTCATTCTGCACCAGTATGGTAGACATAAACTTTTCTTAGTTTGTTTATTTTTATTTAATTTAATGAATGCATTTTGTTTTCACTGTTTAGTGAAACTGCTCTTGACTTCAACAAAGAAGGACTTGATCATGGAAACTCATACTGACTTCAGTACACACATGATACAAGTAGAGTTACATTATAGAGCTACAAGAAATCATAACAATGAATGATGTTTGCTGAGTCGGCAGCTCAGCCAGATAAAATAATCAGTGCTCGGTTTAATACCCCACATTCACAATGACTACTCAGAAATGGAGCAAATATTTTCACAATTCTGGGTTGTAGCAATTTGATGATACGGTCTTAGCCACTGTCCAGCTGTTGTGGTAAAACTCCGCATGTGGGAATGTCCTACACTTTTACTACTTGTCCATTTCCTTTGTTGGCCGCTGTCTTATATGACCCCCGTGTATGTGCAGAGTAAATAAGAGCGAAACCCTGTGCGTGTCTCATAAACTCTCCCATGATTGTAGCCCATTGGCATGTACTGTACCTCAGGCCTAACAGGACAATAAGGACGTTAAAGCAGACAATGTCTTGTTGCATAATCGAAAGGAAAAAGACAAAGGAAGAAACGGGAAACGGGATTTTAGTGAAGAGAAACAGCCACAGTGTGTATTCTGGAAATGACATGGAACATGGAAAATAGGTCAAACCTCAGACCATTTCACCAGCAAAGTGTTTTCTTTCTTTCTTTCTTTTTGATAAATGGATGCAGGCCTGCCGAGTGACAGTAAAATTTCAAATGTTTTTGCTCTTAGAGGACCAGACAGTGAATCATCGTCAGGTTCTCACTGGGACAATTTGATTCAGTCGGTGATTTTGCCCATTTGCTGAACACAAAAGCACCAAATTGTCCAAATCAATGTCACTCGGTGAAGGCTCTTAAGGGCCAAGACAGCTGAACTCATTAAAGTCTCAAACAAGACAAGAACAGTATCCGCTGATTTTTAAGACGAAGCAGTGCAGCTACCGGCCTACAAAAGAAAAAGAGCGTGGACATTTTGAATTATGATGCAAGTAAAATTATGACCACTTCGGAGTAACGCATTGGAATTAATTTGACTACCTCACACCACCACACCTTTTTTAGAATTAAGGGTTTTTCTTTTTTCTTTTAGAAATGAAAACAGGCGTTGATTATACTGGAGTTAATGGGCTATTCTGACTTTAAAAGAAGCAAAGGATTCACATTGTCAGAGTACAACAATACTGAGATAACAATGATGAGCTGTTGTGTAATTTACTCGTGGGCACATTTTTGTGCAAATCCATCAAAACATTGACAGATTTCTTTCTTTACCATAGTGGTCTTTGGCCAAATTAACATGCCCTGTGTCAGTGTATTAATAATGTATTTTTGTCCATCAGAATATCCAATTATTCAGTAGAAATTTCGATTGGTGTGACTAGGGTTGATAAAGGTTGAGTTGAGACACTCACAACACTTAGTAGGGCTATTGAAAGACTATAAATCTGGCTTGAAAGAAGGAAAAACCCAAAAACAACTTCAATTAATACACATGCTTGTATAACCCCACAGTCCATCTCTGACCTCAACCAAAGTGCTTCTCCTGCCTAAATGTAACCACACGCAAGAATCTGTAGTAACACTTTGACAGTCCTGGGACTTATTCATCATCATGGGCCCCGACCACTTCCTGGCTTTCTGTTATTAAATGAATGGCTTCAATATTTCTTTCATTCAAATGTTTACAAAGCTCTTAATGGACACTGCAGTGTATACATTCAGTTTGGGGCGGCAGTGGCTCAGTTGGTAGACCGGTTGCCCCCCGATCAGAGGGTCAGAGCTTTGCACCCCGCTCTTCCTCATCACATGTCGAAATGTCCCTGGGGAAGACGGCGAACTCCCAACCGCTGAATCCCCAGTGCTGGTCCCAATCCTGGCAGAAACTGGGGAGGGTTGTGTCAGGAAGGGCATCCAGTGTAAAAACTGTGCCAAATCAACCTGCAGACTAATGATCCGCTGTGGCGACCCTGAACTTACGCGATAAGCCGGAAGGACAAAAAAGAAATGTGTAATTATTGAGTTTATTTCCAACATCATCATCCACGTTGAAGACCCACATTTAACATTGTCCTGGTGTTAAGGGAAACAACAATTGACCTTGTGCAGAGCTGAGATCAAAGATTAAAAATATGAAACACCTAAAACTTCTTGTATGATGACACAACCTGATCAGCTGATGCACATTGCATGTTGGTCCTGCGTTTAAAAAGATCTGTTTGGATGATAATTAAAGGTCAAGTTGTTGTACCTTTAAATCCCAAGCCTCCTACAGCGCAGCTCCAATTGACACCTAACAGCTGTACTGACCGTTTACTCCGACTGTTCTGAAAGGGCTGCGATTATAGGTCAGAATGTCTTTTCGAAAGCCTGTAGCTGCTACAGTGCTGAGCCTGTTTCCAATTAGCGTGATCATGAGCATCTCTGGTGCTCCTTCTGCCGGTTTTCCTTCCACCAAACATGAAAAAAATCTTGAAAGATGGTAAAGGTAATTGATGAAAATACTACTACTAACAATAATTAAAATTCATTTGTGAAGTTCAAAGATTCTTCGTTTAGGCTACATCTGAAATTAATAATAATAATATCATATAACTGGATTTTGCCTTTCAGGTGTGCCACTCTGAGCTGCACCTCACCACCTGCTTCCAGCCGGTCAACGGACGCATCCAGCTCCAAGTGCTCGCCGCCCACAACCTGCCAGCATCTTCCTCCCCGCTCACCCAAGGTAAATGGATCTTGAAAATGACTTTTTGTCATTTGCCTCTTAACTAAAATTTGTAACTGTCAGTGAATCTTTGTCTACCCCACTGAAGGGTTTTTTGTCAGGGCGGAAATGCACCAGTTGGGGCAGGTGGCGATCAAGAAGAAGACTCGAGTGATGAAAGCCTCAGGGGGCCAGTGTCACTGGGAAGAGACGTTTCACTTCCTCCTGTCTGCTTTAGACCACGCCTGCTCGCTGTCAGTCAAGCTCTACAGCCGCAGCTCGGTCAGGAGGAAACATTGTCTGGGACAGGTGAGATGCTGCGATGCCTCACAGTTTATTAAAAAAAAATGAAAACCCAGTCATTCCACCATTGGCAGAATGTGTATTTACTCAAGTTCTGAACTTGAGTTGTTAAATTTCAATCTACTTTATACTCGGTACATTTTGGACTTTTTTGTTTTACAATATATTTATTAAGCTCCAGTTAAAGGGTATGTTGTATATTTTGAATATTTATACAAAATATAATCATCTATTAAAACTATTATATATGAATAAAACTATGATACATAAACACTGAAGAAATACTGGACTGGTTGATGCTGACTGCTTTATCTATGTGTTCTATATTTATTATATTTTATCAATTATTATTTCTATTCTGATGGTGGGCTTTTATTTCAGGTGATATTATAAGTAAAAAATCAAAGTCAAAGACGACACATTACAGTGAACTACTACGAAAAGACGTAGTATAATACAGAAGAGACAGGATGTTTTTCTATTACATGATTTTCAATACAAGCTGAAGTTTGACAAATGGATTTTTCTGAAAACCAAGAAGCTGTGGAAGGGACATGCAAGAGAGATGTGAGAGGGAAAAAAAGGAGGTTGGGAATAATAATTTCTGTGTTTTTATTTTTTCCAGCCTCCTTTTTTTTTTTTCCTCTCACATCCCGTAGAAAACAGACTCAGTAATGTCAAAACAAACTTTTGTAAAATTAGCCAATGTTGGCAAAAGTGGTGCAAAAGTTTGCATCTCCTTTATAAATGAATAAAGAGAATAGAAAATAACTTTCCGGATTTTCTGATGAAATCGCCTTTTTTAAGTAAATGTGCATTAAACATTGTCTATGTCTATATCATTGTCTATTTCAAATTAAAGGGGTTAGTAACCTTTGTACTCGGCTGTACTATAGGGCTGCAGCTGCTGCGCGGATGAATACTTGCTGATAAAAAACACTGGTTCGCCATAAGCTGCTGGTCATGTTTAAGTAATGCTACAGCACTGCAACCCTGTGAATTCCGATTTTTCTAAGACGAGGACTAGAAAACGCCTCATACAAACATGCTCTGGCGTTGACTTTAGGAAAGATTTGAAGTTTTCACACTTTCTGGCAGGTTCGGCTGGGATTTGACAGCCCCGTCCCAGAGGCTGTGGAGCAGTGGAAGGACACAATGGCCCATCCAGAGAAAGTAGTGGCAGCATGGCACAGGCTGAGCCCTTCCTAAACCTCATCTCATGACTTCCTCTTTACGCCATGAAGATGTCCAGCTGTGCCTGCTTGCTTTTCCAGACGCTCGGCCACAGTCCTGTACACTGCGTTGATCGATGACTGTAATTTCCTGAACATTCTTACAGAGGCTCCAGGTGCTCAGTGAACAGATGTAAACAGTGATTTTGAACAAAGTGTGATTATTTTAAAGAACAATAGAGCTCCTGCTTCAGTAACAGTGAATCACTTGCATAGCAATTAGCTGTATATATGCTACATTTCTAAGACATGTGCCTTGTGTATATAACTGCTTTTTAGTGAAAACCCTGTTTCAGCTGGTTAGCAAGTTTACAAGCAGAGAAAGTGAGCGTAAAACCAAACCTACTGTATTATCCTCTTTTCTCATATTGTATTAGGACAAAGAGATTAAGGCCGTCAATGTTCTATAAGCTGTTTCACGATTTGGATACACAGACGTCTTGGTAGCATCAGTGGACTGATAGGTTTTGTCTTTTTGTGCTATGTGTTGACAGTAAGAAAACTCTAAACTCACTTTAATTCCCTAAAAGGTGAACTACTGTGGAATGTTCCCCTAAACCTAATGTAACCTTATAGTATGTGTCTTCACTGTACAATACAGCAGCGCATGTATCAAATCCTAAAAGCACTTTTTAAAAATATGTATTTAACGTTTTAATGTTAAAAGTTTAGCGATTAAAAGTAGGTGTGATTGGTGTGTTAGTGTGTGTTTATTCCGTTGTTAAATAAAGAGTTTTACTGTTGATTAGTGCTGTTTAGTGTTGTTTAGAGGGACCCAGAAGTCCAAAAAAAATGTCAATGAAATATGTCTCCTGTTTGTGTCCAAGTGCCACATAGAAGGAAAAGGAGCCAAAGCCTTCAGCATGTAAATCATACAATTACGCACGTCTGCTGGGCTTGTAAAATGAGTCAACAACCATAAACCAGTGTGTCACCATGTCACTGTTTAAAGAGGATGCTACTGAAAAATTGAGAAATGGCAAAGCAAACAGAATAATTTAATAAAAAAAAAAAAAAAGGCAATTTAATGTCTACTGTATACAGGCAATGTCATCCTCAACATTTGAATGGTGGCTTTAGAAAATGGCATTTGCTGATTGAGGAGAAATCAATTTTCTGCAGCTGCAGCTATCTAAAAAGTTACCAACCACCTTCTTCTTTTCAGGCAGTCACGTAAACATGAAGTCATATTTGGTGCCGTTGTACGGTTTGGGTCTAAAGCCTCAGGTTTATCACACACAGGATCCGGTTTCCCTTTCAGTCTCATAAAGCATGGGACTGACCAACAACGTGCTCTGTGTAATCAGCTGTGGACGTGGACACACAAACACACCCAACCAACAATAAGCCTGTGGACCAAGAAAACAGAGCCTGGCGAGTGTTTGTGTTTTAAGTGTGTGACCAAGACAACCAGGCAACCCACGTGAGCTGACCTGCGTCACAACCCTTCATATCCTGGCGTGCCAAAACACCATCATCTTTTCTTACGTAATTTCTGTTTGATTTATGGTTAATGTTACACAGAGGGCATTCCAGACACACCCTAACACTCAGCTCCCTGCTCGGAGCAGTTTGTTTGACTCTGACTTAAAAAAGGTGTTTGAGACTCAGAAACAGGATTTGGGGTTATTGTTTCCTTTATGTGGTTAACAGATTCTTTTCCCGACGCTCATCTAGCTCGTTGCCACACTGTGTTTGCAGCACATTCCAGCTCTCATAAAACTGTGTGTGCAGGTTCCTTCACCTGGGAAACATCATGTAAGGTCTTTAGGGGTTTATCCTGCAGAGAAGAGTGCCATCGGCTTCTTTTCTTATTATACGAAAGTCCTTGGCTTTCAGGCCAAATAGAGGGCTGTATCCTTTTTCATGGCTAGTAATCCACTAAGCTTAATAAAACTCACTGACTAAGTGTTGGAAATACTTCAGAAGTCCTTAAAGGAAAGTAATATTAAATGCTGTCATTGATCACATTACCGATAATGATTTCCCCTAACTGACATTTTTAACTCATTCAACATTCAGCTCTCTCTGATGACATTTCCAGGTGTAATAGCAGCATTAGGGCAAACAGAAATTGGGTCACATATTGTGATGTGGGTGAATAGGTACACCTGAGGTTGTGCTGGAGCTGATTTGGTGCTGCTGTGCAATGTTGCTGCAAATCTGGCTGCAAATTGATCAGTCCGGCGAATGCAGAGGCCAATGCTGCATCAACATTCTGACGTAATTACCTCTAGTGGGAGACATTTTGCTTTTCAACCAGAAGGTTCATTAGCCTGTGAGCGGCATAACCGATTGCTTGGTTTTCAGTGACTTTGAAATTCTATCTGGACACTGGGAAGCCCCTGCTAAAACATTTGCCATTCTTTCTAAACCATTCCTGAGATGTCTTTGTACACACATACACCCCCAGAACACCAGCTTTGTGAATGGTATTCCTCTCCTCACAGGCAGAGGTTTTTTTTTTTCCTACCACACGTAGTTTTGTGAAGAATGAAAAAATAATTCACATTTGGTCTTATCAGACCACATAATCTTGTTCCAAAGCTCATTTGGTTTGTTCACACGCTTCTTAGCAGACTCCAAGAGTGCTGCCTTATGTCTACAAGTCAAAAATTGGCTTCCCGCCTTGCTGTTCTCCAAAATAACAAACTAGGTTTGTGCAGACTTGGCTTCACTTATTCCGGTTGACTGTAAGGACTTCGTTTGTTTTTGGATTTTAACGTGGCTCGCAAGGAGGTTTCCTAGTGCCTCATTCAGTTATTTTTCTTGTTTTTTCACTTCTTAGAAGAGTCTTAGTGTGTTCCTGTTTCTTCCGTTACGGAATCATGGTCTTTTCAGTTGGTCCTACTTACCTAGGGCATTTTTCAAAGGGAGGCATCTCACCTGTTACTGTACAACTAGTCCTAGTATGGCATTTTTCTAATAATATGTCCCATTGAAACATCCCGGTGGTGCAGTGAGTTAGCACAGCAACGAAACACTGAAAGCAGAGCAGCAAATAGACATAGTTATAACGCTTTATCGCGGGTTAGTCCAGTGAATTCCACTCTGTCAGCATCTCGCTGTCAGATTCATAAGCGGAGGCCTCATTTTTCTGTTCTGCCACTGGGAGGCATCAAAGTCAGAAATGTTCTAATCTAACAAATAGTGGTGTGAACAGCATGTCATAGTTTTATTATTATTGCCACGAATCAGTTTAAAATAATAACAATACATTGTATTTAATGTAAGTAAATGCACTTATTATTTGTTATGTTTCTTCCCTTTAAGGTGCCAGAGGGACTGCAGATGAAAATGAGCTTTGAGGTAATTCTGGTGCATTGCATCAAATGGAAACATTTATGTCTATTTTTGCACAAGGTCTCTTTTAAATTAATCTCAATAAACAAATCATTAAAAGAAGCATGTTTTCAGCACAGCAAATTTAAAAAAGAGCTTGGAAAAGGAGCAATTTGTTGCAGAAGCAGCACTTTATTTCATGTCGACCAGCCTCAGAATTCTCATTAATCTGTGCATCTTAACGTTTGAAGTGGACCTGAACCCAGCTGCTCTCCTATTGGGTGCAGCTGCTGCAGAAAGGAGGCCTGTGGTCGACCACCGACTGCTGGTCTTTAATGAAAATGCGATTTAATAAAGTCTGTAAATCTGTTTGGAGGATGTTCCCCACAGCTTCATCTCCAGGATCGGAATTCTTCACATACCGAAAGTGATGGAGAATGAAGTTGTTGTGAGTAACAAACAAGTGACGACACGGTGCCTGTTCTTCAACCAAAACCTCCTGAGACACGCTGACGGAGTGAGTACGCCCTCATGTGATAACGGTGTGAAATTGCCGGATTAGAAATCCCACTCGGTGGGGAGCAAGGCGTGTCTGTGTGGGTGTGAGTGACACATTCAATGACGCAGAAACTCCCCTTTTACATTTAAACCTGAGCAGGTGATAGGCGAAGCTCATTTGCTGCGATCACACTGAACAGTATGGATACAGACAACGGCAGCACCATTCTAAGAGAGGGATTCCTGGTGAAAAGGGTAAGAGGTTATTGGGATATATAGACTAATGCTGGAGATTTTAGTCAGTCTATGTGAGGGATTCTTATCCTTTCTTATGATCCGTTTACAGGGTCATGTTGTGCACAACTGGAAGGCGCGCTGGTTTGTGCTGATGCCAGACAAGCTGCTGTATTACAAATACGAAGGAGGCAAGAGGGACTCGTCTCAGAGGGGGAAAATCCTGCTGAAGGACTGCGCGCTTACCTGTCCTTTCCTCGAGTATGAAAATCGTCCGGTGAGTTTTTACTTTAGAGCGCTTTTACTTGAAATTCAGTTATTTGCTGAAAACGCTTCAAATGCGCGTACTTACATCAGCACAGTCACAGCCTCCACTGAAGTTTGAATCCAGTGTTTTCCATTGTGCGTGCTGTTCGTGTTGCTTCACTTTTGGCTCTGTGGTTCTTTCACGCTTGATGACACAACACACAGCCCCAGGTTACTGTTTTGTCAGGACCTGATCTCCATCACATACCAACATGTACAACGTGTACAAGTTTTTTGCGCATTCATCATTTTCTGTAATTTTACAGCCTCACTGATTTAAAAAAAACAAAAACAAAAACAAAGAGCTTCTTTATGTATTTTTTAATAGCAGGTGTTCAAGCTCCAAACAGCGAATGGGGTGGATCATTTTCTGGAGGCTTGTTCTCGAGAGGAGCGAGATGAATGGGCGGCTGACATCTCTGCAGCCGTTGACAAGCTGCGGACGGCTGACGGCAACAAGTCGGCGAACAACAAAGGCAAAGCCGGATCCAGGTTAAACAACATTGATCTCAGGTAACGAACCATCTCCCCCAGCTGTGCCCCTGAGTTAAAGCTTGTCCTGCCTCAGCCTGTTTCTGTGAATCTCTTCCTCTCTCAAGTTTTTTTTTTTCTCTTTGTCACAGCAAAGTGCTGGACTCCATGTATGATGTCCACAGTGGTATCAGGATGAGCAACCACACGGAGCAGGGCGGCACTTACAGCAACTGTTTCTCAGGTGAGCATTTGAAACATCAGCGCATATGTTTACATCCACCTCCTGACTTTATGTGCCGAACACATGTCTGCTTCCACATCACGTGTTCATACCTGAATAACTTGCAGACGATATTCTGTACATGCGGTGTCTATGTAGGTTCAGAGGTGGTGGACTGGCTGGTGTTTATGCAGCTTGCTTTGAACCGTGTGGAGGCTGTGACGCTGGCCTCTGCCCTGCTGGAGGAGGGTTTCCTGCGACCTGTTGGCGTGAGGAGCCTGGAGGCTCAACGCACCGCCGGGCTCAGTGAGCAGTTCATGGATGACTCCTGTGCACTGTACAGCTTTGTGAGTAGCAATGACCTTTGACACCTTAGTGCTGCACCGTACCACGCCACAAATATCTACGTGCATTATACACAGAACTTCATTGTTTATCCCTTTGTCATGGGGATCTTTAATCACAGTCTGACAGCCTGAAGAAGAGAGGCTGCGTGAAGGCAGAGATGTCGTTGTCCGCAGTGGAGCTGAGTGGGAAAGTGATCAAGAGAGGATACCTGCTGAAACAGGTAAACACATCTCACTATGTCAGGATGCTTAACATAATATTTAGCTCATATTTAAAACAGAAAAATTTGAACTATTCTCAATATGGAAACTTATGTGATGACCATTGTCCATCAACAAGAAATAAAAGAGTTAATGCAGAGCACAGCACAGAGGTCACAGTGAGGGTCAGGGCCTGATCTGGTTTCACCTCTAGCCCCCAGTGAATTCATGTGTCAAATACAATCAAACATCCTTTACGAAGGGTTTACTAACAGTAAATTATAGCTTTATGTTTTATAGATCAAATATAACCAATTATTAATGTCAGCATTTGAGTTGCAAAGTTGTAAAATGCTCTTGCGTCGATTTTACAGCTGCTTGCAAAGTAAGAAGTTTTTTTTTTTTACAAGCTGGCAATGCCTGCTTTTAACACCTTATAACTTATAAAGCTTTGTTAAATGTTTCCATTAACTGACTCTGTTGTAAGTTATAACCCTTTTATAACGTGTGCTTTCTATATTATGACATAGATTACGTTTGGATTAAATTTATACCAACACGTCTCACTTTTTCAAACACAGGGACACAGAAGGAAAAACTGGAAGGTGCGGCTGTTTGTGCTGCGTTCGGAGCCTGCATTCCTTCACTATTATGATCCCACTAAGGTGAGTGTGCAGGACACGCTATGAACGTAAAAGCCAGCGCTTTCAGCTTGTAATGTTAAACGGGAAAGAAATCTGAGGTGTGTATTTTTCTACAGTATGAAAACTACAAATACAAACACAAGACAGAGTGGGTGTTAAAGCAGACAAAGCAGTTGTTTTGTTTGCCCCTGCCTCACTTCATGACTCTGAAGTCATCGGGATTCATGATTCATTATAGCTGTAATTTCTCAGTAATCTGTCTTGACTCGACCTCATCCAGTTCCTGTCTCACATCACTTATTAGGATGACATCAGCCCCGTTGGCGGCTTCTCACTGCGAGGCTGTCTGGTTTCTTCTCTGGAAGATAATGGAGTTCCCTCAGGTGAGTCACTGGCTCAAAGTCCAACAAATAATTATAAGATAGGTAAGTAAGGCATTGGAAAGGAACAGATTTACTTTACAGTTTTTATCAGGAAACATTCACTCATGGTGCACACGTACAAATATTTGCTGATATTCTGTATTTGCCTTATAATCTTAAAAATTAAAAGCGAAAGCCAGAAATGATTTCATCCTATACTTACAAATATTGTGTGCAAAGCCAGAGCCTGGAACATACTTCTCTGTGCCACAGAACTGTATTATTGTCTAAAACTATTAAAAAAACACCAATGAGCTCCATTGTTGCACATGGTGACACTGGTTCTGTGGTTTATTGTGAGTGAAATCCTCCTCTTACAGTCCAGTTAGTGTATCATTAGACGACCATATGTGGGTTAGTCTTCAGATGAAAATAGTCCCAGTGTTAAATTTTTAAATTCTATTTGTGTAAAACTACAGCGCCCAGCCACTTGGGGAAATTGTTTTTTTTTTTTTCAGTTTTAATTTTTAAAAGTCCCTATGTGTAAAGAGCTTTGTTTTATGTTTTCTCACCTATGTTCCCATCCTAATGTTTCCTTTCCACTCTGTATAGGTGTGAAAGGCAATATTCAAGGCAACCTGTTCAAAATCATCACTCAGTCAGACACACGCTACTTCATCCAGGCTCCGAGTCACCAGGAGAAGATGGACTGGATTGAGGCGATCAGAAAGCACACATAGAGCAGTGGATCCAGGTTCATCATCAACTTTTTAACTTATTAAATAGACTGAAGACAGAATTGACATCA
The DNA here is from genome assembly GCF_033026475.1 of Channa argus. Classification (NCBI taxonomy): domain Eukaryota; kingdom Metazoa; phylum Chordata; class Actinopteri; order Anabantiformes; family Channidae; genus Channa; species Channa argus. Next base: position 18,355,575 of record NC_090212.1, read on the forward strand.
ACTTGTAGCAACAAACTGAGAACATGCAAGATAAACGAAAGTTTTTTTCTTGGTTATGCAGTAATAGTATTGATATCATGTAAAATAGTCTCATTTCTAGCCTGAGTTTCCTGTATTTTGAAGCTGTATTATGGGTTATGAAAACCCAATGAGCGTAGCATTTTTGTTGATGCAATTTAAATGTTTGTTTGTTTTGCAATCTTTTTACAGTATTAAAAGTGATTTTTTTTTATTTTTTTGACTATTCTCAATGGTGGATTTTTTTTTTTACAGCTTCATACAACAGAGGTGCAAAATACACTACAGATGGTCTGTGCAAAGTACTGTACAGACCGTGTACAAATCTACTTTATGTAAAGGTGTAGTTACTATTTAGTTTTCAAATATAAATTTAGATTTAAAACAACATACACATATTGATAAACATATTAGTTTTAGTGTATGTAGAGAATTCTTTGCCAAGTTTCAAATTAGAAACATTTTCCCTCTATCTTTAAAAAATGGTTTGGTTTAAATTAAAGGTTTAGAGACAAATTTGTATCCACGGACAGACTGTGACACAGACCATCCCTCCTTTAGTGTCACTTTGTCTCTTTAGTTGTTTTACATTTAGATTTGTGTCTTCGTGGTTGTTTTGCAGTTAGATTTAGACATTTTTTTTTGTCTCTGTGGTTGTTGTGCATCTCTTTTAGGTGATTTTGCATTTCTTTTTAGTGCTTTTATGCCTTTTTATGGTCATTCTGCATCTTGCTGAAGTTTTTATTTCCATTCTGCTAGTTTAACATTTAATTATGGTAGTTTTGCTTCTTTTTTAATTACTTTGTAACTCCAGGACCTCCCTGTGAAGTAATCCAGCAATGAAAGTATTCAATATTTTGGCATAAATTACTCAAGAATGATTTGCGTAGTAGACAATTCTTTACCTTTGCTTATTTACATTTACGTTCTTGTAATGTTAATAGTTTGGGTACATTTTGCTTATAATTTGTTTTCACTTTTACTGAATTGGGATTTTAAATGCATGACTTTTACTTGTAGTGTTTTTTTTTCAGTTTTCAAAAATTCTTAAATCTAAATATTTTTCCTGTAACTCTTTTTTTAAAAAAAAAAAACATCTTTCATTGTTTAATTTTTATTTGACCCAGCCCAAAAATATATTACCAGATTTGTATTTTTTTATACCCCTGGAAAGTATTGTGAAAATGTGAAATGATACAGAATTCTGTTTGCCAGTGATCTTTACTGTGTTTTTCTGTGGTTGAATTTTATCAGTGAAAAGTGCAGAAATCTGGGTTTTTTTTTATTTTTTATATGCTACACTTACATAATGTAAGTTAAAGATCTGACAGCTAGAGGAAGCACAAGTAGAGACAGGAAAAACCTAAGGAGATATTTCTCAAAGTCGTGGTGTTTTGGTTGAAGCTGGCTTGAGGCGCTCCCTGCAATCACATACAGACACTCCCACTGAGCAAGCTGAGTGGAGCCTTTATCGGAATGAGTCAAGCTGAGCTGGTGTTGGTTTTAGAGCCTTGTTCATTGGAAACATGCCTGACACATTGTCTCAGCGATACATTATGCTACAGTGAAACCGAGAAGGAACTACATGAACAAAAAGTGGAAAACAGCAAAAAATAACAACAAGGTGATTTATTGCAGTGAAGTAAATCCAGAGAAAACACTGACAGGAAAAGTGCTAGCGGGATCAAAGAAAAGTAGAGAAGCCAGTGGGTGTTAGTAGCTTATTAAAGCCACCACTGACACATTAACAGAAGATAAGGTAACCTAATCCTTCCAGCTGGAGGAGAATTATGGGCATGCACTAACTTAGGCTACTTAACTTTTTAACATTATTACAGTACTTAGTCTGGCACAGAAACATTCTTCTTCATGCAGGCACTCGTAAACATAAGTGCTTTCAAAGGTTAACTTTAGAGAAATTGTATCTGAAATCTCTTTCTAATGCACAAAAACTGATGCAACACTCTTTTTTGTGGTGACACATCCCCAAGGGAAAACACTGTATAGCTTAGACCGTAGCGGTTAATTAACATAAACAATTAATTCGCTTTGTTTCAAATCACATTCTTCATTTGATTTAAGACAATGATGACTGTTACCTTCAGTCAGTATCTTCAAGTCTCCAAACAGGTAATCTAGTGAAGGCACTTTGTCTTATCACATGATTACGAGGCAGGTGTAATTTTGTTTGGAACTGTAAACACAACATCCTCATCACAGGGATGATGTCCTCACTCAAAAAGTAGCTCTATTCTAATCTTATGGTTTGTACACTGTCCCAGAACATTCTTATGATATTTATCCGAGTGTTAGATGCTGGTGTTAGGCCACCTTGGTGAGCTGTAGATCTCCAAAGACTCGTAAGGCAGTGAGGGAGGCGAGCTGGGAGAGCCGGTGGGTGAAGCCACACAGAGGCTGTCCATCCACTAAGATACGGAACTGCTGGTGCTCACATACGATCTCCATCTGAGTGTCAGAGGGAACAAAGAGGATGGGAAAGTCAGTTTTTTAGGTTTAAAGCTTGTTGTTTTACTCCTGAACCTACATGCAACTGGAATTAACGCTTCCCAGTTGTTTGCCTCTGTCAACTAGTTAAATTTGTCAAGGCCTGTATTGTGATCAGTTCACCCATTAGTTCATGTTGATGTTTGTAGATGGAATGAAATTCCCTTCAGACATGTTGGACATGAGTTCACAGTGACTTTGACCTTTCACCTTTCACCACCATAATTCTAAAGTCATGTGGATGTTTATGCCACCAACACATTCCTGTTGTGTTGCGTTTGCATAAATTGGACAGATACGGGGTCACACTGAACTTGACTTTTGGCCTCTGACGCCAAAGATATAATCAGGTATTATTATAATATTAGTGTGATATTACGGTCACATGAATGTGAAGGCCAAAACAAAACCATGATGTCACAGTGTCCTTCACCTTTGGCCTTGGGCCACCAAAATGTAAATCGCAAATGGGGCTTTGATGTTGGGTTCGATTCATAATAAATAAACTGACATATTTGTCGTTGGAAAATGGAGAATTCCAGAACATAATTACAAAGCTTCTTTCAAATCAAACCAAGAACAATTAACCCTTCTGGCCAAAAACGTTACAGTAACAACATTAAAGGAATCCCTCTTCCAGGACGGACAGGTGTGTGATAGGTTTTGTTACAAAACAGGGACACATTTTAATAATCCGAGTGACAAAATGTAAACTTATAAACAAACATGAATAATCTAATAAGGAAGGATGTTTAGCAACTGTTTGTATGTCATCCACACATGCAAACATGTAAAGACACTCCGTGCTGTAGCCATCCTGCACCAGCATTTGTATTTTTTTGCCGAAGCAGGACCAGTGAATGGAAATATGACTTTGTGTACAAGAAAACCCCACAGGCTAACTATAGATTTGGCAGCAAATAAAATATCTTGATTTTAGAGACATTCAGTGATTTACAGAAACATTGACAAACGTCTTTTTATTGAATCTAATGGTGCTGCTTTTAAGGCGGATTGTGTTGCAGGCTGATTCACTGCTTAAGTGCAAAAAGGAGGCCACAGTAACTTCCCAATGACACAAATTACAATCAGTCAAAATTAGACTTGCACCTACAACCAATGGAGTAAGAAATTCATGCAGAGATTTTTTATCAAATACATCACTTGACAGCGGTTGAGGTTGACAGAGATGTGTGCATGTTAGAGATTAGTACCTTGAATGCCTCTCCGGGTGCAAATGGAAAGAAAGAGAGGGTATTTTCAGATGGACCCCACTTTCCAGCCAAGCGGGCGTTGCGCTGGACAGCTTTGTCCATGAAGCTGACCTTAAGTTGAAGACCTACATCAGAATCCATGTCCTCGTGCTGGGGCTTACTGTACAGAGTCACCTCAATGCTGGAAAAACACCCAGGAGAGATCAGGGACAGGACACATTTGCAGTACACTTTAGTATTTAAGCTTCTATGTCTTTCTTCCTGTTCTTTTAAATGTTTAAATGGATTGTAAACCTTTGCAGATTCATTTGACAACAGTGACATCTTCTGGACTCTATGTTGACTGTACTGTGGTAATAAAAATGCTAAACTTTATCAATGACAGTAAACTATTTTGACCATCACCAGAGCAAATATCCTGAATAACAAACTGCGAGAGGAGACGCAGTTTGAGTTTTCATGCAGGAGAATGAGTGACACTTCTTAGCATTGCATGCAAATTTAATTTGTGAAAAATGTCAGGTCTGAGGTACTTTACGTTGGTATTCCAATGTTACATTACTTTGTACTCTACTGGACAAAAGTTCATTAAAAATGTTAAAATTAGCTTTATCTTCACCAGCTACTACAACAAAGTACTTCTTACATGTTAATACTGCAACGATAATGACCCAGTAATTTGATAATGACACAGTGACAGAGCCAATTCTGCAAGAAATATATTTTTACTTGTGGGATAGTAAGTACATTTCACTTGAGTGTATTTTAATGGTTTGGTATTACTACCCGTACCATGTATGCAGTCCTGCAATAGCTTCCAGACAGAAATATAATTTGGAAAAAACTAGGAAAAGAGTCTCCTGTGAGAGCACTTCTCCTTAAAATATCCAATTGTTTCTGCAGCTAAAAATACATTTCCTGGCATAAAAAAGGTTTTGCATCACAGTTTATTTATACAGAGCGGCTTTTTTATGTAGCCTAATTGCCATCTTTAACTGATCAGAACTGATAAGGGATTGAATAAATAACCGGCGGATGGTATCAGTTAAAGAATTTCCTTAGTGACTTTTTAGTTTTTATGGGATTTGTAGCTCTCCCACGCACATCCACGAATAACCTATAATTACTAAAGGCACTGGCATTGCAATGAGATTTTCCCAAAGCAGGGACTCAAACACAGACAACACCCGTTGCATCTGCTTTAAAATTCTGTTTTATTGTCAGCCAGGGCACCTTTATCGCGAACTTTGATTGGCTGCCACGTCATGTGTGCAATAGTAGCAATATTAATAATGTATAGGGCGGATTTTTGTTGCAAAATAAAAACACGTGCGTGCACCAACCTTTTCGGTTTTTTGTTAACAATCCCCATAACAACCAGCTTCATTGAGGGCCGCAGCCCACCTTTTATCTCTCCGATGTACTCCCCCTGTCAAACAATAGAGATGTGCATGCATACAGATCAGCGGTCACACAGAATGAGGCCTACGGCTAAAAACGGGCAAGACAGTTTATTTTAAGAGGATTTCCCAACACAACCCGGGCAATTTGCGGTGCGCTGCAACCTATGGCACCAATGGGAACAATAGCGCTATTGATTTAAACAACCGGTGACTCAGCTGCACAAACTATGCTTATGTTTTAGCCCATTATGGTAAATGGTTAAATATTCAGATTTAATCTGGCATCTCGCGTCAGTGCATGCAGTGCTAAAGAAGCAAAACACAGCTACATACATTTTCTTTCTTGTCCGTTTCTTCCATTCCACTCAGGGCGTGATGCGGTGTGGAGGTTTCAAGCGGTGATGCCAGCTGAGGACTGAGCGACTCTGCCTCCAGCTGGCAAACCCCGCCTGTACTACGTTGTCATAGAGACAGCCTCCCTGTTTAGCCGGGATGGTGAGAAACAGACAGAGAGAAAGAGAGGAGGCAGAGGGGGAGTTTCTATTACAGCCTGAATAGACACATGGCAATTCACAATGCTTGACATAAAGACTTTTTAGGGGATTGTGGCTTCAGCCCTCATAGCAATTGTCCAATGGCGTGAACCGTTATGATTCAACTCACCTGCCAGTGAGAAAACAAAACCAAATACAGAGTGAAATACAGACATGACAACCAAATAAGGAAACTGCGTAGAAAAAACAAACAAGGGAAATAACTTAACCAAATACAGAAAAACACAAACACATACTGAAGTTCTGGGGGTGGGGGGGGAGGTCATTAAAAGAGAGGGAAAACCCCTTAATTTTTCACATAAACTGTACAACTCCACCGAAAAATAGTCATGGAAAATAGTACAATTCTGTTCAGTAAGTTCATGGGTCACACACAAACACACACAAAAAAACTTTTTCCCAGTTGGCTTCATCAGTTGTTAGTATTCTGGAGGGGCAGCTGGCAGCGTTTGCTTGTTTTATCATATTATTAGGTAGATCATGTATTTTGGGGGTAAAATATTGCTTTTCAAAATATGCCCACTTTTAAAATGAATTTAATATATATAAAAATGTACAATATTTTTAGCTATATTTTTCATAGTAGAAGTTCAAAGTAACATTAATCAAATACTCCCATAAAAATATACCCCATAAGGCCAATGTTCCCCCAGCTGTAGATAGGTATATGAGAACAGGGTCAAGCTAAAGGATATTAGTCATTTCTCACATGTCCACTTACACTGTGTTGTGTGGGAGAAATAGCAACGTTAGTCAACATCATCAAGTATCATCACAAAAGTCACTTTTTGAAACAAGAAAGTATATTTTTAGAAACTGTAGTTGAGTGTTTTTAAAAATGAACATGACACCACATAATCTTAAAAAAAAAAAATTTTAACAGTTAACTTTATCGTGCCACCCATAATATGTTTGTAATAATATAATGTTGACATTTTTTAAATAACAATTTTACATTTTCAATGTTAAAAAGGTTCAACTATAATTTGTATTATATATATATATATAATATGCCAACTTAAAATGCATTTTAATACTTATTTAATTTCAGCATAATAAAATATAAATCGTATTGGTAGTTTGTTATTAGAGTAAATAAAAGTAAATAAAAAAAAGAAAGAAACATTTAAGCCAATTCTACCATAGTTCACGAAATGTAAACGTCAGCGTTATCTATATTCGACAGCCCCTTAAGGCACCAGCCTTTTTTGGAACGTCTCCTCGTGCCAACCTTTGACCAACCAGCGCTTGAGAATCAGCTGATTATATCACATGACCCTGGTCAACGTACACCCAGTCGCCGGAACAGGTTAAAAGAAAACAGGAGCTAGGAATGTTAGAGAAGTAACCCATTTGGGGGCTTAGCTCCAAGAAATGAGTGAGTAAATTGTCTACATTCTCGCTAACTTGTAGCTGGTTAAGTGTGCGCCACGCTACGCGTTTGCTAGGCGTTACGGTTGTAAGCTAACTAAGTTTGGGCTGCAGCAAGTCAGCAACATTGAAGCTAATGCTAACGCTAACTTGACACTAGTCAATTCCGAGATGGAGAGAAAGCAGTGAGGCTGGAAACACTGTTTTAAATGCTTTCTGAACTGTGCTACAGAGTAAAAACAACAGCACACTGGACAGTTGTTTTGTTCCACGTCTCTAAATTCAACATGCGGACTTTGTTGTCTCAGTTCACTTACGCTGTCATGTCACTTGCTGAGTGGAAGTATCAGTATAGACATATTATATGTAAACAATCAATTTTCCATAGTCCAAAGGAGATTACATTTTATGTTATTTTAGGATCGACACGATTTTGATAGTGTTTCAAAACAAAAGAGTAGATACGCTATAATGTTTAGTTTCAGCCGAAACATTTTTGGTCTTATAAGATTTTGTTTTGGAGCTTTTTCTCCCAAATTAATAGTAGAGTTAATGCATCAAGTTAATTCATTTTAACATATTACATTCACCATATTTTACTAGTTTCAATTAAATATGCATTGTTTTAAAAAGGTTTTGGGGCAAAAGAAACAAACTCAGACAGCCTTGTCTTCTTTTTTTCAGGTAGAGAAAGCAAAAAGGTTCTACTTTGTCATATGTTAATAAATGTGCCTTTCCAGTTGTGACCACTGAGTAAAGAAGTGTCACACAGAACATGGCCATGCACCCGTTCGGTTGTGAGGCAGAGACCTCACTTCAGGACTTATTTGAGTACTTCAAGAGGTGCTTGCAGCATGGAGAGTGGGAGCTGGCCAGTGCCTGTGTGCCACAGCTGGTCGGTTCAACTGGAGGACTGTCAGAAAAACTACGAGACATAATCAAAGCAATCATCTGCCAGCCTTACAATTTGAAGTGAGTCATACAACTGTAGCTTCACAAGACATCAGGTTTCTCCTTGTACTGTATGTATGTATGAATAAATAAATGAATGAATGAATTAATGAATGTATATTTGAGTTATTCGGTTTTTAAAATCTCCCCATACCTAACCCTTACATTTAAATGGCCATTTCTGTGCTGTAAATGAAATGTGTGTGTGTTGATGTTGTAGATGGGAGTTGTTGGGCAGTCCACACAAACTGGCTTGGTTTTGGCTTCAAGTTCTAGAGAAAATGACAAAAGAGCAGGTATTAGTATGAAGAATCAATCATTGTGGTGTTGTTGTTTTTCTGTTTGCTGTACTCTGACACAACATGGTTAACTGTGTCATGCTTAAGCAGGACTTTAGTATTTGGGCTACTTTGCCAATTGCATTCCAGTCAAATGCTTTTGGAAGCAGACAATCACACTGTGTCCTTTCACATTATAAATCCTAAAAACCACCAACAGTGTGACGAACTGTAAAAGTTTTTTGTTTTGTTTTGCTCTTCATTTCAGGTTTCTCCCCCGATCAAGAGAGAGCTGGAGTTCCTGCTGCTCCTGGAGCAACTGGGGTCAGAGGGCATACCAGAGACTGTTCTCAAGGTTCATTTTATTTACCTACTGTGGATAATGAGGTGGTAAAAAGAAGATAACAGCATATGTTTAATTAAATTGAAGCACTTGTACAATTTTAATTTTATGTACATGCAGACTAAGTGTAATAAGATTCATTTGATCTGTTGTGTGTTGCTTATGTTGTGCTTACATTGTTCGTAGATTGATCAGTTATCTTTTACCAGGATTTGCACCAAGTCTTCTTGCATACGCAGTCTGACCAAAACCTTGCAGAAGGTTTGATGACAACAGATGCAGCTGTTGAGTCTTGCATTCAAACTTTACTGGAGAAAAAGAAACCCAGGCTGGCCCAGTCTTTAGCACATTTCTTACAGGTAGTGTGAAACAATAAAGCAACTTAAAACTGTAAAAACAGAAATCGTATGTATGTGCACATTAATTTATGAAACTGGGATTTGAACATCAGTAAAATGGGGAAGAAAAATCGCAAACACTTTTTTTATAGGTATTGTTAAATATTTATCTGAAATAGTTGTTTTCTATAATAGTTGTTAATCTCTAAAAGGAGGACATTATACAAAATAAGAGAAGCATATGTTTTATCATTTCTGAAAATCCTTAGGGATGGACTTTAAACAGCTGCTAAGGTTAACTAAGATTTGAGTAGCAAGCCATTTACACATAGTTTTCTGCCACAGGACCAGTCATGCACAGATGACTGTCTGCTGCAGTGCACATTCATCCGACACCTGATGAGGAAACTTGGAAAGCCAGAGAAGGTGGAAGAGTGGGCGGAGGAGATATATGATGTATTAGCGGTGATGCCATGGAGCTCTGGTAAAAGCGGTGGGCAGTTTGAGGCCCTCTGCGAAGCATTGTGGGCAGCCAGAAATGGCCCACTAAAAGAGGAGAGGATATTGAGCTTGCTGCTTCGCCCTCGGTTGGATGCTCTAGTTTCTGTGTACTGCTCCACTGCTCTGAGGCTTCAGAGGGATCATTTGCTGAAGAGTGCACCTGATACACAAGGTAGTTTGAGTGTGTTTAGCTCTGACAATGAGAAATCTGTTTCATAAAGTTTCAAAGGGAACCTCCATTATGACAAATAGTTAATAGATGTTAATAATTGTCCTATTCATTAAGATTGTTTTGAAATTAACTACAGATTTCAGTTAAAAATGTATTTTCTGCTTGCTAGAACAGTTGTTTGTTCCTTTTTATTAGTTCTTCTTCCTAACTGCTTTTGTGGTCAGTTTGACTTTTGTTTTATAGTACTGTTACTGATAGGGTATGGATAGTCTGAAATTCAGACTTCTTTGCATACAGCGTTGGAGGAGATCGTGTGGCATCACCCATTCCTCCTCTTTTAATCCCACTTCTGCTTCTGTGGCTATAAAGCTGAGGCACTCTTTACTAAGTGTCACACAAATGAACACGTGACCGCTTGTTTTTTAGTGTCTGTGCAACTTTTGATCATTATCATATGATCATTTGCTTCCCCCACATTTAGACTATATAGCAGTTGCTAATAACTTGATACAATAGAAGGCGATTGAGATTGATGGGGCACATTATGGCTCAGCCTTTACAGTACACATCAATGGTGTGAGTTCTTATTTCAATTGGCTTGAAAAACACCCTATTTTATATGTTTTATATTTTAATTGGATCATATTACCCCTAAGGTAATAACATCCTGCATTGCTTGACTCCTTTGCCTCAGTTTGAGGAGTGCATGGTACTGCATATGTATATTTTCTGCTGAAATTAGTACCTTAAACAGACAAAATTTTCTTTTAGGGTCTTTTTGTTCTGTCTATGCGCCACTGAATTTTCTTTCCCTATCTAGTTGACCTTCCTGAGGCAGAGAAGCTAGCTCTCAGTTTATGTTGCCACAAAGATCGTCCAGCCATTTGGAAGACTGTTTATTTTGAGTGCCTTAGTAGTGGGAAGCACTTCTTGGAGCAGGTTTTGGTAAGTTTATCAGGAAGGAGGAGTGTCAATACAGACTAAAATATAAAGTTTGAGTGTGTCTAAAGAAACGCCTTTCAGCCAAATGTTTTTTTTTTTGTTTTTTTTTGTTTTTTTTACAAAACCCAAAGTGATTTAGCAACTGCATTCATTATTGTAATACGATTGGTTTCTTCTGTAGGTTACTGCACTTGACCTGATTAAGCACGAGGAGTTTTCTCAGCTGAAAGACTTACTGCACCTGGAGTTCCAGCCTCTGTCTCGTCTGTTGTTGCTCCTGGGATGGACTCAGTGTCGCAGTCTGAGCTCAGCTCAAAAGCTGCTCAGCATCCTTCACCGAGAGCGGGTCAGAATTAAAATCACACTACATTTGTTTAAGCACCGCTTTAGTGGGGACAGGTCGCAGAAGAGCCTACTGATTAAAGTTTCAAACCTCAGAAATATTCCTGTGCTTATTCATGGTTTGTTATAACTTTAGGCAGCAGCCAACGACTCTGTTCTGCAAGATTTTGCCAATCTCTTGTCCTCTCAGCTTGGAATACTTGAATGGTGTAAAAACAGCAATCCGTAAGTATTTGATTTTCCGTCTTTGACATTTGTCTGACCTTTAATTTTTACATCATTATAAATCATTAAACAATTTCATGCAGAGGTATTTCTATGGAAGCATTGCTGGCACAGCTTCACACTCTGGATAGTCACTCTGCGCTGTACATTCTGCATTCCCTGACTCCTTTGTCTCAGTGTGAGGAGCGCAGTATACTGGATCTGCTGCAGCAACTGCCTGACTCGCCCAGAACAGGTTTACATCATTCACATGTTAGTCCAGTGGTTAACTTAGAATCCTTGCATACTAATGGTACCCTGTCTGTGTTTTTTTTCTTGTGCAGTGGACCCCGAGGGCACGAGCACTCCCAGCCCTGGTGTGCAGAGAAATATAGTTTTGTTCCAGGGGTTCTGTGCCATAAAGTATGCCTTCTACGCTCTCTGTGTAAATGCACATAATTACTCAAATTGCACAGAGTGTAGGACCATGCAACAGCAACGACCCAGCGAAGTGGACCAAACCTCATCAACCTCTGACGGTATGGAGATGGTCTTTTCTGAAGTGAAGGTTTCCTTTCTGCTAATTTTATTTACTCATAATCTCCCTTGCAGAAAGTGAAGAGATTGGTGTCATTGGTAAATAATACTAGTCTACAAAAACAGTAAAAGTAAAATGTACAGTAACTCTAAATACTTAATTGGTTTGTTTGTGCCTACAGTTTTGTTTTATGTAATTTATTTTGTGCTATGTGTGTGAAACTGGTCTGTGTGTCTGTATGATGAATTTTGGAATCATCTCAGGGCTCTCCTGCAAAAGAGATCTTATGTATTAGCGACATTTCCAGAAAATAAGAGAAAAATATGTCTGAATACATATTAAAAAAATATCTATAACTTGCTGTGTGATCAGAATTCAGAACATAATTTGGATCTTAGAAAAAACATGATTATCTGATTATAGTAAAATGAGTGAAGGTGTACAAAAAGAAGAAAATGTAATGTCTATCTTCATTTGCTTTTTTTTCTTAAATCATATTCTATCCTTGTTGTTCTTTGGTGTCTTTTCCAGGTTGCCATTTGCAGTTCCAGCATTACTTGGCAGAGTGTCAGCTCTATCTTGAGGCTGTGCCTGCCATGTTCCGCCTGGAGCTCCTTGAGAACATCTTCTCTCTCGTCTTTCTGTCAACTGCTGACTTTTCACAGGAGATTCAAAAAGATACAAACTCCAATCTAAACATAGTGGATGCCAAACAGGACTGTTTATCATATACAAAAAACACAAATGTTGATTATAGAGCTAAAGGTAAGATCAGTGAGATTGAAGATGGCAGCAGAGAGAGCCAAAAGGTTTTTACAAGTTCACCAACAGCAGCCAACTGTAGCTATCTGGATCTGGGACACCTCACCCAGAGTTGCAGGGGATTTCTGGTTGATGTGAAAGCAATGGATGGTTTTCTGAAACTGCTGAAAGAAGGGCTGGAGGGCATGTGCGTGGTGGGCCAGCAGGAAGGCCAAGAGGCAGGAAGAGCGTTGTCTCGAGAGGCTAAATCGGCGGAGAATCTCGGCTGCTCAGTGACGGCAGACACGTTCGGGGCTCGCCTGCAAAGATTGTCCAAACGCACATCAGAAGCGCAGTGGAGGCTGCAGATCATCACCAGCAACCAGGGCAGTGGAAGTGGTGGGAGGCTTCAAATTTACTACTTTTTACAAGAAAAAAAACAACAAAAATTAACGTACAAATGTCAATGTTAGCCCATGTTTTTTTCTCCAGTTAAAAATTAGATGCATGTCTATACATAGATGTGCATGTCCTGTTGTTCTTTTTTAATTGGTTTGCATTAATCTTGAGTTTTGATACATTTTATTGAAGGCTCAGAAGGTCCTCTCCCAATGTCAGGGGTCAGCTGTACTACCACTTCACTGCCGCACAGCAAGAGCTCGAGTCTGAGGAGGAGGAGGAGGAAACCAGGGAGACATGTTACAGAAAGACAAACCTCCATAGACAAGCACAATGGAGAAGTAAGCAAAAGTCCATCAGGTAAGACAAAAACATTTGTCTGTCCTTTATACAATAGATGTTAAACTCAAATGGAATTGCATTTGTTTAGTTAATCAGTTAATTTATGTCTTTCAGAAGAATTATTATTTGTTGTTTAAAGCACCATTTGTGAAGATGTGTTTTAATTTGCGGATTCATGATTATTTATCTTTGGTCAGATATTGGAGGAGGGACAACAGCAGGTTTTGTGGAATTTGATGTTTGTCCATGTGGAGGTCCTCACAGCTGGCTGGTCCCTTCCATGTTGTCCCCTCCTGAGTCTCTGCTAATCTCCTGCATCCGTCGAGGAAACTTCATGGAAGCACGTCAGGTGTGTGTGGTAAAATGGAAAAACTGCTGCCGTGTTTATTTAACACTGATTTTACCTTATTATAAGTGCGTATACAATAAGCAGCTAATATTAAAAAAATCCACACAGAGACTTTATTTGTATTTAGTATGCAGGAAGAGAAAAGTTATCAATGAAAGTTATCTTTTCCATTTCGAGATCAATTATGGGTGTTTTGATGTGTATCAGTCCACATGACAGATTGCATCCTGTGTCTATGTTGTTTGCTCTGCAGGTGTCTCTGGTGTTTGATCTGGGGACGTCTGCCTGTTGTGGAGAGTTGTTGTTCATGGAACGCTACAAAGAAGTTCTGGTGGAGCTGGGTCAGGTGGAGCAGAAGATAGAGAACCAGTCTTTGTCTTCATCCTCATCATCCTCAGAGGGATTAGGGTCAACAGCTGTGTCAGGGACAGGAAGGGCTCGGCTGGGTAGTAGTGGGAGGTCAACACTGCAGGCCATTGGAAGTGCTGCTGCTGCAGGTTTGATATTCCTTACTTGTTTTCTACCATTTATCACTAGAAAGTATAGTATGTATGAAGAGAAAATATAGTATGTATGAAGAGGAAGTATGAAGAGAAAGTATAGTATGTATGAAGAGAAAGCATAGTATAAAGTTAATAAGTTCACCTCTTCTCCTGTCCATATGTGTATAGATATTAGTTAAAAATTATGTTTCTGCAGTGGAAAGGTTGTTGCTTTGAAGATGTTCTGGTATTTATGCAGCAGCAATTTATCAAATTCTAGACTGACCATTCTGGAATTATTATCATAAAAAAGCTTGACCACTAAACACAAAAAAGGGGTGTAATTTTAATATTGTTAACTGGTGAATTGTTTCCTTTTAGATTCCAGATCTGTTACATAACTCCGTGGCTTTAGCAGCTCTGATGGCCTGTAAAATGAGGCACAGAATAAAATAAAGAAAAATAAAAGACCATGTTATTAACACAGATATACCACATATAGAGAATAGGGAGGTTGATGTCATGTTGTGCTTATTGTCTGTCTTTGTGCACAGTGTTGTAACAAGATTGTAAGCAAGTAGTGGATTGCGACCATATCTTTGCCCCATCTCCAACTTCTCATACAATTTTGAATCAGTATAACTGCTTTCTAGGCCCAACAAAGCAAAAGCTATGTAGATAACGCACCGTAACTACCTGAGCACATACCTCACAAGACGGCTCCCTCGTCCCCAAACAGTTACCATGCCGTGACATGACTTCATTCTATCTATAGTGGATAAGTAATAGATTTAATTTGTGTGCGTCCTTCCCTACAGGCGTGGCTTTTTACTCTATCTCAGACATAGCTGACCGTCTCCTCAGCACCCCTGCTCACCCGATGCCGTCACTGGAGGAAAGCTACTGGCTGAACCGCTGCTCTTCAGACCCCTCTGGTCTCCTTTACACACTTCTGGGGGAGCTCAGCCCAGCAGCCATGGCTGTCTTTGACCTGGCATGCTGCCACTGTCAGCTTTGGAAAACTTCCCGACAGCTGGTTGACACAGCAGAGCGAAGGCTCCACAGCAGTCTGGAGGCTCGAGGTATGAAACTTAAGAAGAATTGAGAATGTTAATGATCATTGCAGACCAGGTTGATTTCGAACAAGATCAGCATATATTTTATGAGTATAGTAGCCACTTTGCACAGGTAAACATCTAAGGCATTTACCTACTGTATAATCCCTGTCTGCCTTCACAGGAGTGAGAATTGACCCTAATGTTCCTCATTCTGAGGGGATCTGTGGATTTCCCATGGTATTACAACAGATCAACAAGATCCTGAGCCACTCTACCACTAATAAAGGTACTGTTAAAACAAGTGAATGAAAATGCTTTTTAGGATGACTAAAATTACAGTATTGTGTTGATTACTGTATTGTATCCTGGTGTCTGTTTGACTGGTCAAAATTTGTAAGTGACCAAATACATATTGAAGTGAGGAGGAAAAATACTTGTCTGTTCAAATTTAATGTAAAAAATGAATTGAGTATGCAGAATTTTTCCTTCGTAACTGATCCGCTCTTGTTCTTAGAAACCTTTGGGGAAGACCAAATATTCGCCAGCCCGTTTGGTTGCTGCATTCGAGAAGTGCTCCTGAGTTGCCACTCGATACTGACAGAGGAATGCATCGCCACTCGGCTCAATCTGATTCAGCGCTTGGAGACCACTCTGCACACTCTGAGTACTGCTACAGATGGAGGAGGTCAGTACAGGGACAGTGTCACAGGGCTTCTGAGATACATTAGCTTAATGTCATTAATTAAACTGTTTTAAAATGCTTGCATGTCTTGGACCTTTGTTGTACACTTTCCAGGAATTTGTAAGAATTGAATTTGTAAGAACTGACCTGTTGTATCAAGGTCAGTATGTCTGATGTTCCCTCTCATGTAACAGAGGGCTGTGTGGGCAACACTCTTCTGGCACTGTTGGTTGAACAGGCCAGTCTGAAGCAGTCTGAGCTAGATGTTCATCATGTGCGCTCCAGCATGAAGCAGCTGCTTCGTTTTCTGGACCAGCTCTGCCCGTTTGAGCCAGACGGAGACCTCTCCAGAGCAGATTATGTGCGCAGTTTCTTCGACTACATCAACACACTAGCATCTGTGCTGGTGCGCAGCCTTGGTTCAGAAGGTAAAATCTCAAGAAGATAAAATTATGTGCTTTTTCTGCTTGTTTGGGAAAGGTTTGCTGATCATAAAATATGAGGAGTAACATCTATTCGACTCTTCTGCTTTTTGCCAATTAGTAAAGTATCTTAACTAATCTATGCTTTTAAGTAAAAAACTTTTACTGCTTTCAGAATTTGTCATAATCTATTTTCCTACTTCCAGTAACCCAGATAGTTTGCGGAATCAAATCAAAAGGCACTTGGTTTTAACCAAACTATTTTACCAAATTGTTGTACAGGTATTCTACGTTTTTAGTGACTACACCAGTGGCCATATTGACACATCTACATCTTGTATTTGGTAAAGTTTAAATTGCCTCACTTGCTTTTTCTTTTAGACCAGAGCAATGAAGTAAAGCTTGGAAATCCACTGCTGGTGTTGCTTCAATCCCCATTTCAACTTCTTTCCCACCTGCTATTTGACAGACAGGTGTCTCCTGACAGGTACACAAAGTTATTAAGCCTCACTAGTGTGAACAAGTAGAAAAAACATCTATTAATGATGCTATGAAAGATAAAAGGGTGAAAACTTTTTTTTTCGAGGTATGTATGTGAAGGTAACCGTTTGCTTTGCTTCCTCATTCTCTGTTGTGTCTCCAGAGTGCTGTCCTTGCTACAGCAGGAAAGTCTGCGACTGAGCATCCAGGAGGTGATTGTCCAGCGTTGCTGTGAGCCTTTGCCTTTGTGGTTCTCCTCTCCAGGTGCTGAAAGAGACACCAGTCAGTCCAAAAAAGATGAAGGCATGTTCAGCATTGCCAGTTTGTCTGTCCTGCTTCAACGGCATGCTCAGGAGCACATGCCATCTCTGGGAATCACAGAACCTTTGTCTTACACAAGCTCTGAGTCTGATGCATCTGTGGAAGACGACTCTGCCACACCCACTACTCTCTCAAACTCGCCACCCTCTCATTCATCATCATCGTCCTCCTCCTCCTCATCTTCCTCAAACTCTTTTCTACTCACACCATCGGCTCTGTCGTTCCTAAAGTCTCACTCCCCTTTACTGGCCACACTAGTTTGTCTGAGTGCCTGTAAAGGTGAAACTGCCCGGACACAGTCCTTAGGATGGGCCGGATATTTCCGCAGTGGACGTAAAGAGGTTGTCCTCGATGGTGAGCAGATTTCTCGCGAAGCATATAACCTCCTGAAGGAGTTTCCAATTCTTCGCTCTTACCTTCGCACCATGGCTGAACCAGTACTGGGCACGCTGTTAAATGAGGGCGAGGAGGGCTCTGCTGGGGTAGGGCTGGTTGTCTGTGGGAAACCAATTGTCAGTCTCCTTCTGTCTGGGCCTCAAGAGGAAGCTGCCCAGACTGTGGCTGCTGAGGCCTTCCAAAAGGCTCTTGTCTTGAAAGACCTTAACCAGGCCCTGAGCCTGCTGGAGCTTTATGGGCAAGGCTGCAGCCAGGAGGGGGCACTAAGAGACCAGCTGCTTGCCTGCGCTGCCTTAGAAGGTGAAGTATAGCGGCTTATCAAGTTTATGTAATGGCTTAGTTGATACAGCACTTCAGTTTTTCTCTAATAAATGGTAATAATTGAATGAATTGATAGAAAATTGAATGCTGAAACATTCTCAACCCTTGCTCAGCTACACGCATGTACAGGCAGTGTTAATCACCTGCGTAAGCTATGAAGCACAAACAAAGTATCTTTAGGAAAAATCACAATGGGTTCAAGGAAACCACTGGTTGGTGAAATAGACCAAACAAATGATTATTCAATTAAAATGACCAAAAATGAAAATAACAATAAAGTTAGTTGTATAGGTTTTTATATATATATTATTATTCTTAATTTCTCAATGACAATACTTTAAGATGTAGAAAGAAAATATGTATTAATACAGCAGTTGTTTATAAATATAACTTAAATGATTGTTGTTGATCTTATTATCTGTTTTAAGATGGGGATAAAGGTATAGGTCAGTTGTTCCGCGTACAGGAGGCGAACCTGCGAGCCCGTGTTGGCCTCCAGGGTTTGGAACGATGGCCTCTATCATCCTGCCTTGAGCTACTTGAATTCTGCCTAAATGATCCAAATACAGAAGCTTCACTGAGAACAAATGTAGAGCAAAAGAAGACAGAGCTGGACATCTATCGCCGGGTAAATCTTAGGCTTAAATACTGAGAATTTTTAATAATCCCACAGTATAATGTTGAATCTAATGTTATACCAAATCAGTTGTTAAGATTAATAGATTTAAACATGGGTACATATTGCAAGTATTTATTTTTTCATCTCATGTAACCATGTCTTTGCTACTTTCCTCAGTGATGTAATTAGATTTTCCAATGCAGCTTTTTTAGTGTTTATGGTTTCTTTTCTTGTCACAGATGTTGAATTTACAGCCTCCATTGCCCTGGGTTACTTGGCAGGAGCTAAGGGTTGAGTCTAAGACTAAATCTGAGTCCATGTTGTCTATGATGCTGGAGGCAAAAGTAGGTACAGCACACCTGCAGCAGTTTACAGTAGTTAAGTCTCTGCAACATTTTCTGTCAATATGTATTGATTAATCTTTTTTTGCAGGAGTTTTCTCTTTGTGCACAGTGGGTGGAGCTATATCCAGTGTCTGACCAGCTGATTCTGCAGCTTAAAACTGAGCATTTGCTTCATCTGCTGGAGAATGGACAGACAGACGAGGCTTTCCAGGTCTACACCAATCATCTTCCATTTAAATTGACTAAAACCTTGTCAGAGAAGCAGCCAGTGCCAAGAAGTCACAAAGTTACTAATTAGATTTAATTATCGTTATCGTTATTATGGCGTATTGTGGAACATATAATAATGCCAGACAAATGTATTGTCATGGCTGTGCAACTGAACAGCCCTGACAATACATTTGTCTTAATACAGCTCAGAATGTGTGATCTTTCCACTCATGTTTACAATTGATGTCCTAGTTGAAGGTGGTGTAGCACTGTACTGTAGAGTATTCCGTGATGTTCCTTGTATTACAATCCCCTCATGTATGTAAAGGTGGAGGACAAACTATAGAAACACCTTGTATCACATGCTCTGTAAACTATATTGTGTACACTATGCACACACATATGTAGATACAAACACTAAATGGTTGTGAAGTATTTTATTGGTGTCTTGAATGCAACTCATAATTTTGTATTAATTTGTTTTTCCCAGTTACTTGGGGGCCTCTCTGATTTTGTGGTGGGCTTAGATGTTTGTGAGCGCGCTCTGGACCGCCGTCCTGGATTGGCTGCCTGTCACTTCCTGGCTGACTACCTTACCCTGCATTTTCAGAGGCAGGTGTCTCCGGCGCGTTGGCGACACATCCATGCCCTTCATCTGGGCTCTAAGGTTTGTGAATGTAAACAGCTGCTGTAGCTGCTTTCCATTTTAAAGTGCTGTAACATAAGTGTAAAACACAATGTTATAAACAGCTGCAATTGTTAGTTAATTTGAGATAGAGAGGAAACTGATTTAGCAAGTTTTCTATTCTTAATAATTCCCTCCAGACATGTTCTAAGACATAAAAATACTCAACTTTAAATATTAATCTGTGTTTCATGTTGTTTTTCCTCACAAACATTTATTAACACATTTCTCCGCATTTAAAATATGTAGAATTTATGTCCAAGATTTACAAGAGTGTTGATTTTATAAGTTTACCAGCTCATGAAATGTTTTCTTCTTAGTCTCATCCCACTGAATCTGCACAGGGTGTTTCCACCTTACAATTGTACAAGTTGCTTATTGCACCAAATAAACTAATTATCATGTTACGAATCCCAGGATTTTGCAGACCTTTTTTGGACCTTAAATGCTCCTTTTTTAAATTTTTATTTTTTCAGGTTTTTTTCTAAAACAATTGTGACTCGTGCGTGACGCAAGCATTTACGATGTTTTAAATTGCAAGGTTCCATAGAATTAACAGGTGGCTGGTTGAATAAAGTGTTGTGATCGCAACCTTGCAAATTCCTGGAGAAAGTAATATTTGTAAGTCCTTTGTTTCTTTAGTATATGAATTTTCAACTTTCAAATGTCATATGCTGCGCAGCAAATATCCAATATCCAATGAAATAACAAAAAAGGGGCATTAAAAATTTTAATTGTTCCTGAAATTATGAGCTTTCCCATTTTACCTGTTGGAACCTCATATATTGTTTTTTTGTTCTGATAAATACTGATATCAAATTTTAAATCCTGTACACTAAATGTTTCTGTCAGCAAATTATAAGATTATGTGTGTACCTGATGTTTCACCTGTAATGTATCACGCTTCTGTAACTAAGGATTGTTCTCCTACAGCGACTGAATTACTTTATATCTTCACTTTGAGTTAATATCAGTGTTTCCTTCTCCAGGTGTTGTTGACTCTGCCACCAGCAGCCAGGCAAGACTATTTCTCCTTGCTCTCAGATCCTCTGCTGATGCTGGAGCAGCTGTTGATGAATCTGAAAGTAGACTGGGCTGAGGTGGCAGTGCAAACCCTGAGGAGCCTGCTTGTTACTCAGGAGGCTGGCTTCGGTGTCGAGGACATCGATAAACTTCTGTCGGAATACGCCTCGAAGGCCCTTGAGTTTTCCATCGCCCCACGAGCGAGGTCTCGATCTGGTCAGCACCCTTATTCAGATTCTTAGTTCTTTTAATTAATAAATATTTTTTATTAAAGGGTATTTTCTGTCTTTTATAGATAAGTTGAGCACTTCACTTGAACCACGTTTTGATTTCTTTGTTAAAACAAAGAATTTAACACGTACACATTAAAAAGTAAATGTGTCATCTGTACTCCTGCTTAGAAAAGGCTGTTTCCAACATGAACACCAGAAAATGTTAGAAGAATTCAGCCTCAGACATTGTTTGAAATGCCCTCTCAGACATGTAACTCACAGTGGGACCTCACCTGAGTAAGAAGCATCCTCACGTGTGAAAATCTGCTTGATTTCCGTGAGCAATCAGAGCGCACAGGAGGCACAACGTGGAAGAAAACTTTAACTGGGGGAAACTCTTGTTTACTGCACATTGGAGCTGTTCATCTAATAAAAAAGGTCCTGTGTTTCTACTACACCAGCAATCGAATGATGGAAACGTCATTAACACACCCCCTCTCTCTCCTTTTTAATCCTCCCAACAATTTGGGGCCGAGCAACATGCTGCACGCATGAGCTCATGCACATAATACGGACATTGCACTAGGGGCCTTGAAGGAAAAGGGCGGATAATGTCAGGAGCGATTCACTCGGACATTTTCGTTCAATTTTGTACACACTTTTCTAAAAAAAAGTCAGCATAATGTCAGAATTCCAGTGCATGACTGAAAGGGGCTAAAGTGTAGTGGTCCAGGTATTTATACAGAAATATCATCAATACCTTTCTGTAACACAGGCATATACAAACAAAGTTACACAGCTAACATACTAAAACTTAGCATTTTCAAGTTCGCTTTACATTCACCTGACTGACGTGTATTTGAAACATTATTTTCAGACTCCGTAATCAGTCTCCAGGATGCACTGATGCTATGTCCTGCTCAAGACAGCTCCTCCCTATCATCCAATCGATTTGACTCTCCAACACCCTCTGCAAGTAAGGCATTTGTTTAATAATGATAACAATGAATTCAATAATGCAGCCAGTCAACATCCATAGGGAATTTCATAGTATTTCATCAGCCACCAAAGAGCACTTCTATGTTTTAGGCTTTCTTAAGAAATGTAGATGTTTTGTTTTTATGTATAAAGTGTGACATTTTTTTAGATGCGTCAATTTTGCAAATTGTGTGTGCTGTGCTTTTTTTTTCTCCTCCAACCACAGGCAGCACCCCGACACATACTCCCTCACACAGTGCAGAGAGTCAGAAGGATCGAAGCTCAGCAGGGAGAAAACGCCACTCGCCTACCAAGTTCAAGCCTCCAGACCATCCTCCTGCCCGTAAAGACTGGGTCCCTGACACCCAGCACCATGTGTGTATGGTCTGCCAACGTGAGAGGTTCACCATGGTGAGTGGGCAAAAAAATTGAGAGACTCTAACCATACATCCATTGTCTGTCACTGCTTATCCTATTTGGGACCAGGGTGGAAGGGCTCTTCACAGCTGTCATCAGGCGAGAGGCGGGGTACATCTTTGACAGGTCGCCAGTCTATCTCAATGCTACAAAGAGACATACACAGACAGACAGACAACCATTTGCCCTTACATTCACACCTACGGGCAATTTTACATTCACCAGTTAACCTAACATGCATCTTTTTGGATTGTGGGAGGAAACCAAAGTACCCAGAGGAAACCCACACAAGCATGGGGGAAACATGCAGAGTCTCACTAGTATTCATCACTTTAAAAAATTTCAAAATTTCAAAATTTCAAAATTTAGGGTTTTTTTTCCAATTGTGTTTCAGTTCAACAGACGGCATCATTGTCGGAAATGTGGTCGCCTGGTTTGTAACGCTTGTTCAGAGCGTAAGATGCCTGTAGAGGGATGCCCGGGAGATGAAGTCAGAGTTTGTGACCAGTGTTACGCCTACTTTCATCCAGAGTAAGATCCTGTACATATAAGTGCTGCAAACCTCACTTGTTAAAGTCTTATAGCATTTTCAAACCATTAGTAATTTCACTATTCTTTGAAACAAAGGGTTTTCTGCAGTCTTGGAAATCTCAGCATTCGAAGTGGCGTGATCTTGAATGTACTTAAACCTTTATTTATTTTTATTTGTTTTAGATAGATCAGTTTTAAAAACACCAAAGTTTAGATCTTGTAATTCTTTTTCCTTCAGCTTAGCTTAGGAGAATCCCCCCCAAGGTAGAGTGTAGATACATACGGCAAATATCTGATATAACATTGTTATTTGAAATGTATTTGTGCTTTTTCTGTTTGCAGTTCTGATGATGAGCTGGAACCAGCGGAAGGTAAATTTAATATAAAAAAAATAAATCATACACTCACTGGCCACTTTGTTGGGTACAGCTGTACAATTTAATGTCATTTTAAATAGGGTGGCCAAACTTTGGAGTCACCACTTCTTATAAAGTGTGTGTGTTCCTGAATTTTAGGTGACATATTAGCTTAATGTTGGGTGGCAGTGGCTCAGTTGGTAGAGTGGTTCTCCAGAGACCATAGGGCTGGAGGTCGGTGTCCCTGGGCATGACACTGAACATCAAAACTGCCCATCCCCAGCCATGCAGTGCTGGTCAGAAGCCCGGTCTAAAAAATAAAATGTAGACCAGTGACCTGCTGTGGCGAGCCAGAACTTTTGCGATAAGTCGAAGGCCAAAAACAAAATCTTGTTATTATATTGTTATAATATTAGCTGTGGTAGAGCAAGGTTTTTTATTTCACAAACCCTTATTTAATATTTATCAGAAACAGCAGGATACACCCTAATCTTGATAATGCTGGTTCATTCATAAAAGTAATTTTAGAAATGTTTTTTGCCATTTCCAAAGTCAGTGGTGTGCCAAAGTCAGGCTAACCTTTTTTGTCACTTTTTGTGACTTTCTGTGTGCAGTGGCTGGTAGCCCCATGGTGACAGAGGAAGCTTTAGATGGGATGCTGCATCTGCCTGATGTGGTCCATAGACAGATCCAACTCAGCACCAACCCTGTAGACAACCAGCTGCTGCGAAGCGAGTTCTGTTATGAGCAGGCCAGTAGTTTCACATTTAATTTACATTGGGAGGGATGTAACTTAAATGATTCATGGTGGCTTCATTAGGGTCTATGTACAGTATTGTGTATGTTCTTAATCCATAAAAATAATCTACGATGAGTATGTTATAATAGGAAGCATAATATTGACATTATTTTCCTGAATAGACAGAACACTGTACCATTACTATGTTTTCTTCTGATAAAACAAACCCAGAACAATGTTGTTATTTTGCTACATCTAGGCTCCCAGTGCGTACCTCTGTGTAGCCATTCTGTCATTGCACAGTGACCAAACAGCCTGTGGACATGAACTCATCAGGCAGTGCCGCGAACTGTCTCGTAAGCTGACCAATCCAGAGGTGGATGCCTGCCTCCTCACCAATATCATGAGGCAGCTCCTGTTCAGTGCCAAGCTGATGTTCGTTAAAGTTGGCCGCAGCCAGGATCTTGCCTTATGTGACAGGTGATATGTAACCCTGAGTCACTGGTGATGCAAACGGTGTGTTTTGTGTTTTTAAGGAAGTTAGAAATTATTTAGATCATTAGAAAATGGCATTAAGACAGAGCTGGGAGTTGAACACTTATTTCCTGTAATTGCTGAAAGCCCGTCACACCCTCACACGTCTTTTCAAGTGTTTCAAGTTGAATGTGGTACAGCTCTTCTGGGAATTGGTATGTGGTACAGCTCTTCTGGGAATTACCTCAACAAGCAAAACTCTGAGGTAACATGTTAGAATGAGTAATTAGTATCTGTGCATTTCCTATAATCAAAAATCAGAAAATGCCTTTATTTGCAAGAAGAACTAAAGCTTATAATAGGCAAGACAACCTGACAAGAACACCCCAAAGACGTATCATTTTTCTAAAGCAGTTTAGTTATCCTTCTATTGGCAAAAGCATAGCCACATGATGTCAGTAGAGGAGTGCTGACTTAACTTTGCCCCATCTCCATTAACATTTATGACTTTAATACATTTATAAGGAAGCCAAACAAAAGCTATGCTGAAAACCGACTAGAACCCCTGTGGCAGACTATGCACATAACGTACAAATTGGTACCAATGTCCCTCAGCCCATAAAAAGCTATAACGTAACTTCAGATTCTCTGAAAACCCCAAACATTTAAGTGTAAATGGCAGAGCTGCAGATAAAGGTTATTTTTTGTAGAATCAGAAGATGGGTTATTAGTCATTTACTTAGGGTTGTTTAAAAAATGTTTTATGCTGTTTCAGTTGTTGGTTCTTAACTCAGCAGATGAATCAGGGTGATCATGTCAGACAGCAACCACAGGAAGTAGTCTGAAACCAATTTCAACAGATCTGTTTTTGCTGTAATTGCATTGTTTTGTACATCAATGAAATGAGCAATTGAAAATTTGTCCCATACACTGATTTCTTCACAGTTTTGCTTCCTCTTTTCTCCGCAGTTACATCAGTAAAGTAGACGTGCTTAAGATTCTAGTGACTGCCAATTACAAATATGTTCCTTCTCTGGATGATATTCTGGAAACCTCTGCTGTCACACGTCTCCGTAACCAGCTGCTGGAAGCGGAGCACTACCAGCTAGCAGTGGAGGTGCGGCCAATGCTGGTTTATTCATGCATGTATTGTATTATTTTATTGCATTGATATGTCAGGGTACATGACTTATTAATACACACCACCTACTGCTTCTCTACAGTTCATTGGCAGTCAAACAATCCATATTAAGTATGGTTAATACGAAACACAATAAATACAAATTTCAGGTGGTTGTGTGTCTATTATACAGCCAGCCAACAGTACATAAAAACTCTCCTCTAAAACCCCGTACCTGTCAGGGTTGGTCAGGAACCTCACTAACATACCCAAACAATTTAATAATAAAACAATAAATGAGATGGATTATAAAATAAATTCCTTGGTCGTTGTTCATCGTTTGGTTACCTTCCTAGGTGTCTACCAAGAGCGGCCTGGACCCGAGTGGTGTCTGGCAGGCATGGGGCATGGCCTCACTGAAGGCAGGGAACCTTTCAGGAGCAAGGGAGAAGTTTTCCCGCTGCCTCAAGGCTCCAGTGGACCGCAACCAGCTCAACCTGGGTCCCTTGTTGCTGCAGGAGGTTGTCCAGCACCTGGAGATGACTGTGCGGCCCACTCTGTCTACGGTAGGAAGACTTTGTTGTTGTGATGGTGTTATTTAGCCCGAATTACTGCTGAGGTACCAGGCTTGCTGCTGTCTTCATTTACAAACAGATTTTTTTAAAAGAAATGTCTTCAGGTGTGTCATGCTCTGTCTTACTAATTACAGTAATTTATCCTGCATTAGCATCAGCATCTCTCAACTTGTATTTATATTGAAAATACATAACCTATTAACATTTCTAACACAAGCTTAATGTATTAGTTGCATCTACGATTCAAACTATCCCTGAATGCAAGCGCAAGGTTACACTCCAGAAACTTGCCAAACACAGGAACTTCCCATTTTAGGTAACATACAGTTCAAGAGTAGGTGAGCTATAGCATGCGGAGGGTCCAGCTTCTCCCCCAGGACAGAACCAGCCTTCTTTATTAGTTTTTTGTTAGTGTCTGCCACATTCATATTGCTGCCCCAGCAAACCACACCATATAAGATGGAACTAGCTACCACAAACTCATAAAACATCTACATATGTTGAAGGACCTTAGTCTCCATAGAAATTACAGCCTGTTCTGTGTTTTCCTGTGTATTAACTGACCAGTGCAGTTTATTGTCCAGGTGTGGACACCCAGTTATTTGTACTCCGAAACTATTTCCACCACCTCTACCCAATTAGAGAGAGGATTGACAGGAGTCCTGGACTTCCTGAAGTCCACCACCAGTTCATTTGTTTTACTTATGTTGAGCTGCAGATGATTGTGCTCACACCAGTTAACAAAACTGTCCACCACTGATCTATACTCTGTGATATGTCCACCCTGAATCATCCAACAGCCGCAGAGTCATCAGAAAAGTTGTTGTACCTGAAGTCAGAGGTACACAGGGTGAAGAAAAAGGGAGATGGAACTGTACCTCTAAGACCACCTGTACTGCACGTCACATTGTCAGACAAATCGTTCTGAAGACTGACATCAGGTCCTGTGTCTTCTCCCCCCTGGTGTGACAATCCACATACTGTGTAAAGGTGGGGATGGTCTTGGAGAGGGTTACATAATTAAAGCCATCAGAGATCATAAGGAGGGTGTTGGGATGCAGGATCTGATGTGTGTCGGTGACCAAGTGTATGACTTCACATGCGTCACGTGTGAAAGCGGAGGGAGGAATATAGAAGGCGGTCAGTATGGCATTTGGTATGTACGGAGGCCCACCGCCAACAACAGCTTTCTTTCACAGTAACATGACCAGTATGATACCCCCTGTTGTTGATGTCGTCGAGCAGGCCCCCTCCTTTTCACTTTCGTTTTTCGTTTTTCCTCCCTCCTCCAATCCGCCCGCACTGTGCTGAAGCAGTCAATACTGATGCATGTGTCGGGCATACTGTCCTGCAGCCATGTCTCTATGGAACAAATTAGACTACACTCTCAAAAGATATGTTCCTTCCTCACCAGTGCAGTCAACTTGGCCTCCTTGTTCTCAAGAGAACTGACATTGCCCACAATCAGAGATGGGATCCTTGCTCGCCTGTTTTCTTTTCCATCCCTCCAGTTTTTACCAGCTATGCGACCTCTCACTGTTTTCTTCCGAACAGAACTTAAATCCACGGTGCTGGTCTTGCTAAACAAATGGGTTGGCTCCAGCTTCATACAGCTGTTATTAGCTGGTCATAGCTTGAAGCAGAAAAAGTTACGCAATTCATAAAAAACAAAGATAAAAAGTCAGAGAGGGTGAGCTTTACAAAGCAACCTGGATACTTTACTATACTAAAATACTACATTAAAATATAAACAAGGAAAAAATAAATTAAAGAAAAGGAAAGCAACTGTGACAGGCAGTGGCTTGGCCCACAACTGCGCATAATATATTTTCTTTTTATGTAGACAAAATAAATTACATACAATAAATATATCTAAAAAATAAAACTCCTTTTCATCTGTTCATATAACTCATCATTCATCTCATTTTCACGAGTTAAGCTGTAATAATATATCGTAGACTAGAGGTCAGGTCGTGTCACGGCTCTGGTTTCACAGTCTGGACATGTGCAGAAAGACTACTTCACGCCCTGGAACGTGTGACCTTAACAGCAAATAATACATTGGAGATCAACACCTAATAATACTTGGGAGGTAGTTAGTTCTTGCATGTGTGGCATTGCACTTGCATGTCTGGCATCTGTTGGCCTGGATTAACGTGTGAGTTTCCAGTGAGACCGATGCATGCGTTTTTCAGAAACTGCTGCTTGTGGTTCTGTGACACCTGTTGTAATTGACTGTAATTTACTGCACATTGAGATTAATCACCTGCATAATAAGCTATATGAGAAATGCAGAATGGGTTTTATGCTTTGTATGCTCATTTACATATAAACTCATGGCACTTTTATTGTTTTTATATGTTGTGTTCATGCTCCCATGTGTATATCAGTCTTTTGGTGAGGACATCCTGGCATCCCTGCGGGAGCTGGAGGATGCTCTCGGTGACGTAAGTCCTGTGGAACAACCGGAGGGACAGACACAGAACCCCAGCCTCCACCAGGAGTGTCTCTACTACCTGAACACATATGGCACTCACTTAGCATTGATCAGCTTCTACATGCGTCATGACTATATGATGGAGGCGCTGACATACCTGCTCAACAAGGTGAAGCTTGGATTATTTGGATTTGTTAGACATTCTTTTTGACACCCTTATTCTCAGAGACTTTCAGGATGTTTAAAATTAGCAAAAAATGGTAATATGTATATTTTAGAAACTTCTAAATAAATTGTGTTGCCATTTGATGTATGAAGAAGTTGGAATTCATCTGAACCTTATGAATTTTTGTACCAAAAATTAAACAGTATGATGATCAGATCCTCAATAAGTGATAATTGGGTTGTAAGTTTTAACTGTTAAGGTTATGACCCAAGCACAGAAGTGCGCTTGTTCTTCCATTTCCCCAAAGTCCTACATATGGTTTTCTGCTATATCATGGCTCAGGAGTGCCCAGAGGAGGTGTTTCTGGAGGGTGTGTTGCAGCCCAGTCTGGAGCGGGGGCGTCTCGGAATGCTTCAAGGAATACTTGAAAAACTGGACCCGGGGCTGGAGACATGCAGTCGCTACCTCATCGCCTGTTGCCAATTTCTGCAGCGGCGGGGATACTTTCATACTCTGTATCAGCTCCAACAGTTCATGATGGTTAGAGCTTTCAAATGTTTGTTTTTAAGCACTTTAAACTTTACAGTATTTTGCAAGAGAATCACAATGCAAAACACAATTTGTTGCAATGCATTTTTTTACCGTAGTAATAATGTCACAGCCCAGATTAATCTTGGATTGAAACCACAGCCTTATAATATTAGCCAATTTATTAAAGACATAAACATCCCCAAAAAGAACTACATATAAATAATTAACTTTTGTGTACATTAAAAGATGTATGTTATGATGATTATTTCTGCCAGATGTAAAATACCTTTATAATAATGTATATATTATAAAGGTGTATAATAAATTATTTTATCTGGGCAGGATCATGTACGAGCAGCCATGACCTGTATCCGATTCTTTACACACGGAGCTGGTTCATACCTGCAGCTGGGAGAACAGCAGGTATGTTTTTTTATTAAAGGTTTTCCTCTACAGCTGTGCAATTAGACTGGCCTTGACTTTGCACTTAACCTTGACTGTGAACAGCGTTGGTTGGTCCGAGCCAAAGAGCACCTCAGGACATACCTGCAGGAGCAGCAAGGACGGGGCTCTGGGAGGAGAAAGTGTCTTGTCAACTCATTTAGAAAGATGATGTCATCGAGTGACGTGTCCAGGTTATTTAATATCCTTTTTTAAGTTTACATTATGGATAGAAAATTTAATATTGTGCTTTTATCTCACAATTAATTCTCATTTTATTTATTTATTTATTTTTTGACATTTTGTTAATTGTATGGATCTTCCCTTGTATTTATTAGGCACATGAATACAATTGAGCTCCAGCTGGAAGTGACCCGTTTCCTGCACCGCTGTGAGACTGCTGGTTTCTCCAAGGATTCACAAACCACTACACCATCCTCCAGGACCTCTGGATCCAGTTCACCACCAACACTGTTTGGGGGAAGTCCCATGAAGATTGAAGTGGCCTGTAAGGTGAGGTTTCAGTTGTGATTATCCCAGTACCTAACTTTCATATAATTGATGATCTCTAAACTACTTGAGTTAAAGTAACCCATTAAATCATGACTGACTGTTGTCATTTGTTACAAACCTGGTTTAAAGATGTTGTTGTTGTTGTTAAAATAACTCTTGTTAGAGGAGCTGTTTCTTGTATGCCACAGATGTAGTTGAATTGTATGTGGAAATAATGTGATATATAAAATGGGATAATGATTTGTATTTCATCTATATTATGGAAACAAGGATATAATAAATCTTTTGCATGAATTGCATGAAATTCAGTAAATTACACCTAATTTGTTTTATTGCAGGTCATGCTTGGTGGCAAAAACATAGAAGAGGGTTTTGGCATTGCTTACAGAGTCATACAGGTGTGTTCATATTAGAAATGATCTTTTTTGTTTTTGTTACTGAATGCATTTGTCATGTCCGCATATCCATGCACTGTTTTTTTTACATAAAAACAAATGAGCTCTTTCTTGCCTTATCACAAATCCATTTACAACTTTTGGAAAAATTGTGCCAGTAGACAAAAAAAGAACAATAACATAACTGCTGGTTACCCTGCAGTTGCAAAAGTAATTACTTTGTTTGTATATTTTGAATTAGACTAAAAGAATGAAGACCCACATTAAAATCCACCGTTTGCTGTTCAGTGAATTTCCATTTAAAAATGTTTTAAAGATGTATTTTCCATCTCTTTCTTTTCCTACCCCAGGATTTCCAGCTGGAGGCCCAGGCTGTTTACATGCGGGCCGGCCAACGGCTCATCCGACAGAGACAGTATGGAGCTGTACGGCAGCTGCTCAAATGTGTCAGCGAATCAGGCACCGCCACCAAAAATGACTGCGATGCCCTTATCCTCACCTGTCTTTCTGTTGCAGATAAGCAACCATCTGATGTGAGTGACTGAAACGGTTTTTAAGACAACAATAAGTTCCAATCTTCAGCTGTGCATTGCGGGTCCAAGCCCGGTAGAAACTGGGGAGGGTTGCGTCAGGAAGGGCATCCGGCATAAAAACTGTGCCAAATCAACATGTGGACAATGATCCGCTGTGGTGACCCTGAAATCACGGGATAAGCCGAAAAGAACAAAAAAACGAATCTAGATAGGGGTGAGAGATTAAGTGTATTGTGATAACAAAGCATCCCCATGACTCAAGAAATGAGTGAATTTTTTTTGTCTTTTAACTGATGTAGGCGAAGGAGCTGGAAAGTTTAATTCTGGAGATCAAGAGCGCAGAAAGCAAGGTAGTGTAAAAGTGACTGCATTATGTTTTGTTCACATCTGCCTTTCACCATCATTGCTTTTTCTTCCTGAATCAAATGTAGTTATCAAAATGAACATGGTCTTGTTTTTCCTTTTTTTTATTCCCCCCCAGTTATTACATGTCCTCATTATTAGAGCCTCTGGACTACAGTGACCTACTCCACAATAAATGGTAATCCTCTTTAAATCTGAATTCCATCTCATTCTCATCACATCATCTCTGTGTCTGCAGATCAAAGCCTACCTGCTGTGTAGTAAGCTGCGGCCAGCGTACCTGCTGGCAGTAAAGCTGGAGCCAACTCGGGCGGGACCGTTGGTCCAGGACGTCCTTCAGGCCGCAGAGGGAGCACAAGACTCAGTAATGCAGAACATCTGTCGACAATGGCTTTCTGAACATAACAACAAGTCATCTCAGCTGCGCCAAGGCAGACCCAATGCAAGGTAAAGGCAGAGTCAGCATAACGGGGGATTACACTGACAGGTCTTAATCTCAAAAACATATAACCTGCTCCTGAAGCATAAATAAGAAGATCAACGGTTTCTAATGTAACAGTTTTTCAGAACTGTGTGGTGAATCATCAGATTTCAGAGCAGCTGTTTCACACATTACATATTGCCTGGGCTTTAGCTAAAGATTAGAGTGAATTGCAACATGACTGTCAGATTATTAAAATCTCATTTAGCATACACCGTATAGCTGGTACATGGTCTTGCAGTAAATTTGTTTTCCACTGTTTTACCATTACAGTTCTTCGACATTCTCATACTTATTTTAGACAGTTTTTTGAAAGTTTGAAAACTGATGCACCAGAACCAAGAACTTCTGTTTTAGTTCAGCTAAACTGCCGACAGTTCAGTCTTAGATTCTGGCCTGTTATACTAGTTGAACTTTCAGCTTCTAGCCTCAAGCAGAGATAAAGTGTGGGCTGTAGAAGTCTGGCAACTATGCCCCTTTCTAGCTCCTTTGAGTGTTAAGACAGCTTCCTCTGTAGTAAAAGGCTTTTTTTTTCTCAAACAGATGTTGATATGTAAAATTGGCCCTCATAGACATTTGAATTTCCACTTTAACCCAGTAAAAAAGCTAACCCCTCGGTTTTTAATACTTTGTAACATACCACTTGTAGATTGAACCAATCAATATGACTAATGCTGCATTTCTCAGGTTTATTTTAAGGAATATTTCTTGCGATCAACCATTCTTTCATCCACTTTACAACTATTGTTACCACAGCAGTTTCTCTAGTTGTCACAAAATGTACTTTACTAATGCACAAAAAAATACAAGATTAGATGTAAATCAACTTCATTTAGTTTTGAATCACTGTGGTTTCAAAATCCCAGATTATCACTTGACAGTGTATGCTGAGTGAATAAGTTTATGATGAAAATTAATGATTTTGTCAATAATTTAAAAATTGGCTTCGGGTTTAAACCGTAGCATGAAATCTGCTCTAACGTCTGGACCTCTGAGTGGTTTAAATGCTCACCTTGCTGCAGCATCGTACAGGGGTCCTGCAGGGGGCCCAGGCATCACTGTTAGGAGTGATTATATATGCAACAAAGCACACTTCTGAGCATACTCACATTGATAGTTGGTGAGCAACGTTCTTGTCTGCAAAACCAACAAATTGCCACTGTGATTAAATTCCTTTCCAGGAAAAATTTCAATGATGTCTTAACAGTATTTAAGAAGGAACAATGTTACTTTACCGGAATGATGACAACTCTTACATAACAGAACCGCATACAGCAAAACAGGTCTAAACCGAAACTCATCCTTTGAGCAGCATTTGTAACCTACCTCAAGCTAAAGGGAAAATATCTTTAACTGACTCTAACAAATTTACTACTTGTAGGTTTCTTTTTGCATTTTGTTTGTGTTTGGATGATTTCTACTCCATTAATGGTAGATGAACTGAAAAATACAACTTTCTCTTTTGTATCACTAATGATATTGTCTACCTGACATTGTATAGCATACATTGCCTTTTGATTAGGGAAATTACTGACAAACAGAATTTAAGGGAACTTAAATATTCTTAAGATTTACAAAAAACAAAAGTGGATACAGAAAGGGACCCACATGTTTACAGTAATTCAAAAGCCAGAAAATCAATTCTAGTCATTATTCTTTTTTTTTCTTTTTTTACTTACTGAATATCTAATTTTAATGTTACATTCTGTATCTTGTGTTTTGGTCATGATTATCCACAGTGTTCATTTTAAATCATGTTTTTGCTTTCTTCTCATGACATGACCTGTTTAACTTTCTGAAATATACAAACCAGTAATGATTGACCTACACAAAAGGGATTTAATGTTAGCATGTTTTAGCTATTCATGCGTAATGGTGTTTTTGCCTATTTTTTTCTATACACGCCAAAACAGACTAACAGTGTAACATTTTTCCATAAACAATGTATTTTTATTGATTAACACCCAGGTTACTGAAACTGCCTTTTTAAGAATAATTTCAGAACAATTGTGATCTCACAGTCAAAGAGTACATCTCAATGAAGACAGTGTGTTGTCCCTTTCCCTCCTTGCTTATGTCTGCTGCACTCGTCGCAAGACCGACACATCTTCCTGTGATAGTGGGTGTTGTTGATTGGCAACATATGAAGCCAGTTTAAACTTACTGAGATGCACACATACAAATTACTTGCACTCTAATCCTCCTTAACTTGGACTGTTGTCTCATCACTGTCGCACTTTATATGTAAAAATTGTAGCCTAATAAAGTTAGTGCTTTAATGATGCAGAGAATTTGATGTCAAATGTAATTGATGTCACAATCCCTTGTAATATAAAATGAAATAATAAAACGTTTAATAGGTGAAATATGGAACTTCGAGCTTGATGCTGTCCGGTTTCGTAATATTTTTGGTAAATATGCTTATTTGCTTTCTTGTTTGTAATTAAATGGTAAGATTTAATGCTTTTATCATGGATTACACACATTACAAGGTTTTGAAAAATGAGCTTTGGAAAAAAAACTGAAATAATAAATCCAATCCAACCCTACAAGTCATTTTTGGGAATTGTTGGGTCTGAGAATCAGAGGGCATTACGATTGGTCTGCAGTACAGGCTTTTGCCTGCAACCATTTCACTAAACACGTATGATCTCCTGTCCCCTTTACACACCACCACTGCTGCTGAAAGGCCGAGGCTATGTTGTTACTTTCTTTCTGTAAAATGCACAAAAGACTATGAAAGGTCTACTTGCTACCGACAGCTCTGAACCTCATTGATTTAAAAAAAAGGCTCTGGTATGTAAAAAGGTGATGTGTCAATATGAAAAAGGTTTTATTGCCAATGGGAAGGTTGTATATTAAAAAATAGGACGTCACCTGAAACAATAATCCCCCATGTGTTTCCAATAAACAACAAAGGAGTGAGATTATGAGCTGCTGGAATGTAGATTTTTACCTTTGCACACTGCCCCTGGTTGGTCCGCCTTTCTCTTGTTGTCATCATGCTGAGCTAAACTAGCTGGTTACTAGATGAAGCTTTGTATTTAGCACACAGATGACAGTGGTGTCAACGTTTGCCAAGAATGATCAAATTTCTCAAAGGTTGGACGTCTACTTTGGCATTTTCCTTTTCAGGTAGTTTGTAATTGCTAAAGCTGTGATCAAATTCATTTGTGGACTAATAAAGCGGAACAAAGAATCTGATCCATTTCTTAGCTGACAGGATCTGAATGATTGATACAAGCACCCTTTACAGTAATATCCTTATTTATTTACATCAGATGTAAACATTCAACTCTTGACATGAATCTAAGTGTAGTAAAAGGCATGTTTACTTGTATAAAAAACAGAATGTAAACTTTTGGCAACCTTGCTTGTTAATGCTGAGAGGGGAATGTGAAAGGGGGCATCTTAAGTGTAAAAACCATAGTTCCTTCAGGAATGTGCAGTTTTTGGCAATGCTAATGGAAAAAGGCTCTTCATAAATATTAAACTGACATGATTCTTACTTTGATTTCCTTTAAGTAGAAAAACACATTATAGGTACTTTGTTTGTACTAAACATATCATAAAATACATCTGTGCAATTCTAGCAGTAATCGTGGCTCAGACTGATCTTCAGTAGTTCACCGTTCCTCTTTTTATTAAGTTGGAAACACTAAGAACCCCTGCAGTCTTTTAGAAAGTCAAGCAAGTTAGCTGCAAATTCTGGAGAAGTCACAAAAACACAATATTCAGTATAGATGCTGGTCTCTTACCCTGACTGTACCAATCACAGTATCCCATAGCATTACAATACACCAAGTTGCTTTTTTGCCTACATTGTATTCATATTGTGTCACAAAAATAGAGAGAAAAGTTGTTTGTGGTTATATGATAACACAATTGAGTTGTTTAGATTTTTTTTGGAGCTGCTGCAGAGCACCAAAATACTCAAGTTATTAAAAATTGCTGCATTATTACACAAAAAAGCAACTTCACATTATAAGTACCTCTCACACAATTACCTGACTGCTTATTAGATAGGAAATGCTGAATGTACAGAACATCAAAACCATAATGGAACTAATTAAATGAAAGATAACAGAAATGATAAGGACTCTTTAGAGAGCTGAGATAGACGGTGGTTCAGAGTTTAATTAGTCCCACTCAATTCCGAGAAGCTCACAGCTGATGTCCCAGAGTCTCCTTGCTGTCTCCTCACTTCTTCCCTGCGGGGCTACAAAGGCAGGACTGCAGTCGCTGAAACGAAAGGAGGTGGAATGATTACGACATAAGGGAGAAAGATGGTGTGAGTCATCTCTCTGGGTGCTGAGATCTAATTTCTCTTTGACCTTGTGCATGATAACTATATTTGGTGACATAATTTACCATTCGCCGCTTTGAGCTATTGAATATGCATGCTTGATGCAATTAGCCACAGGCTGCTTAAATGAAGCAGGGCACGCTCCTCATGGGGGAATTGAATCCCGATGTTCCATTTCCGGGGGAAGACAATGTCCAGTAGACAAACGTAGTCATGCAGACCCTTAGTTGTGTTAGTCTTACAATTTTCATTTGCAATATGAAGCTGTAACGTTTAAAACAATGCTTGGTCTCTTAAGAAGGCTCAAATACAAGTGAGCAATAGTACTCGATGGTGATCGATGTAACTGGCAACAACCCTTTTTTTTTCATTTATGTAGCAAACCCCCATATGAAAACCCTAAACCAAATAACTGCTTACATTACAAGGAATATAAATGTGAACAAAGTCAAAGCCCAGCAATGAGACATTTTCACCAGTATTAGTGGTAACAATATAATATAATAAAAAAAAAAAAACACAAACTGTATAATGGAAAAACCATGTCCAAGTCATTCATGTAGAATAAGTTTGACAAATGTAGATTTTTTTGGGTCTTTGTTTTGAGGCAGGCAGCTTTTGTGCAAGCTTGTGTCAGTCACATTATAGTCACTAATAAATAAAATGAGATTATCACATCTACAGGATCCCATGACTGTTACGAAATTCAGTGTTTTTCCCTTCTAAATTTTCCCATCTTATATTTTGCTTTGACAATAACAAATGTTGACTGATTAATGTCAGGTAGTTAACGTATGATTTATGCTTATTCATTATGCATCACATATTTTTCTGAAAACTCATCCAGTAAATAATTCGATTTTAAAGCTTGAATGATTAGAGCTAATTGAAATACAACAGTGCATACTTAAATATGTGAACAGCAAAAGGTCAATTTATATCCAGCAGCAATTTTTATTCATAAGTTAATAAGTCTTTTAAAAAGATGCGCAGGTCTTGTCACACCTACCTGAAGTGTTTCCCAGAGACTGAGTGCAGCTCGTCTGCCACAGCACAGTAGATGCTGGTCTGTGCTCCTTCCCGTGGCGTTTTTAGGAACATGGAGAAGACTGTGAACAGTATGGTCATGAGAGTCGAGTGTCTGGTCAGGTCAGAGTTCACTGTCCCCGGGTGGACGGAGTTCACAGTGACATTGGTACCTGTAAGAAGAACATATTAACTGTAATTCACCTTTATAATCTGCACCCTTTATTACCCTTATGAAAAAGAAGTTTAAAGGTACTAAAAGTTTGGAAGCTGCATGTTGTTGAAATGTGAGTTTAGTCATGTTGAGTTATTCTTCCTTTTTTTTTACTGTCCTCACCTCTAAGCTTAGTTGTTACTACCCTATTTGCAGACCACCTGTCCATTCTCCCATGTTTTGTGTGCTTGTATCTGCATATTTTGTGTACCTTTGAGTCTACGGGACAACTCTCTGGCAAAACAAATGTTTGCCAATTTGCTCTGGCAGTATGCTAATCCGCTGTTGTAGCTTCCCTGGCTGTGAAGGTCGTGGAAGCGGATCCAGCCGAAGTTGTGTGCCAGAGAGGAGACCACCACAATTCGGGCCGGTGCGCTGCGCTTCAGCAGCCCCATCAGTAGGTGCGTCAACAGGAAATGACCTGCCGGATTTCAGACACTCATTTAGTACTTCACTGGAAGTGTTATTTGTATTGTATTTACTTTTATTTGTATGTGACAAATAAGTTTGATTACTGTACATGTTTTAACAATACTACTTGTGGGCGAGTCATAGATGCTATTAGCTGATAATTAATTGAATGTATCATGAGTCCTTGAATGTATCCAACTCATTTTATCTGTTTTTTTTTATTATTAAATGAGTTTTTCTTTTTTGTGACTAATTCCAGTTTATAGTTTCTTACAGTAAGTGGCATCAAACGTGAGTTTATACAGCTAAAACTAGCTTGAAAATGTCCGACATTTGTTAATATTGACAGATGTTATACTCAGCAGTTACGTTTAGCCAAAGATTATGGATTATTCTTTTTTAAAAAGACATTAATCTGTGTTTATTTTTTAGCAAAAGCCCCCAAAAATATATTTTTCTGGAAAGTCACAACAGGTTTTAATGGCTTGGTTTCAAGAATCTTATTCAGTGCAGAAAATACTGTTAGATATGACAGATTTTTTTTCCAAATACACTATGTTTTTGGACATTATAGAGCTTTATTTAAACTTTTGCTTAACCCAGATTATTAATAAATTAAGAAAATAATATGAGAAATTATTAGACTTGTGCCTTGTGGAATCTGGCCGTTCTGTACAGGGTTTGTGATTTCGTGGAGTTCCTCTGGGTACTCAGTTTTTTTCCATAGTCAGAAGACATGACTCTAAATGGCCCCTAGATATGAATGTGAGCATGAATTGTTTATTTTTTCTCCATGTTGGAGCTGGAATAGACGAATTGTCGGACAGAAAGTTTTTGCAGGTTCAGATGTCATTTTAGGAAATTCTATCCAGTGGATGAATCAGTAAATTAATCCATCAGATTCTACATTCTGTGAAAATAATTGATTGGATGCAATTCCAAAAATTTCTCACCCAAGTGATTGACTCCAATATGCATCTCAAACCCATCAGTGGTTTTCGTGTAAGGACACATCATCACTCCAGCATTGTTGATTAGGATATGAAGATTGTTAACCTCTGAATAAAAATAATCATAATAATAATAATAATAAAGAAATGGCAGCTGTGATGCCTATTAAGTAACAACAAGGCAGTATACAGCCGTACTTACCCCTCAGGAATTTCTCTGCAAAGGCTCGTATAGAGGAAGTATCTGCCAAATCGAGCTCCCGAACCTCCACTTGTGCGTTGGGGTTTGCAGCTCGTATACTGGCTGCAGCCTCCTCACCCTTTTGCACATCTCGGCAAGCCATAATCACCCTAGCTCCTGTTATACAAAAGCAAGTCACAGGTTGAGCTATGAATTTGTATTTCAATAAAGGATGTACAGGCCAAGTGCCGTAAATTCAGGAATAGTTGAGGTGCTCTGGAAGACAGAAAAGAGGTAGTTGCAGCATATAAACATTCTTCAGATATTCTCATTTAACTTTATTTATCTTGTGTGTGGTCTACACCTGCA
Organism: Channa argus; assembly: GCF_033026475.1. NCBI lineage: Eukaryota > Metazoa > Chordata > Actinopteri > Anabantiformes > Channidae > Channa > Channa argus. The sequence continues at coordinate 18,394,842 of NC_090212.1, forward strand.
CATAAGATGGTTCTGTTTGTTCTGTTGTTGCTTGTTAAAGAAAACTTTTGAAACACAAATTCTCCTGCTCGTAATGTAAGCTGGACTTCACCCCCACTCTTCAACCCCTTCACTGGCTTCCTATGAAATATATAGATTTGAAAATGCTTCTTCTGACTTTTCAAAGCTCTTCATTAACTTGCTTTACCATTCCAAACACTCCACCTCATACTCTCTGATCCTCTGCAACGGGCCTACAATGGGACCTTCCGCATGCTTGACTATCATTTGCTGTAGAGATTTATCTATTTAGTTTTCTTTAGCTTAACTTTTAACAAACCAGCCTTTCTTGGGTTTTCTTAAGTAAAATAAAAATAAATAAAAAGTATTACTTATACACGTAACTCACGGGATAAGCTGAAAGCGCAGAAAAATACATGCAAAACAACATGATATAATAAAAATACATTTTACATACATAATATAATGACATGATATTTAAACCTTGTTGCCTTGACCCATGAGATACTAATGTGTTTTATTTTTGTTGTGGGTAGAAGTAAAAGTCACCTCTCATCACCAGGTCCAGGGTGGTCTCTTTACCAATCCCTGTGTTTGCTCCAGTGATGAGGACTGTCTTCCCATCCAGACGAGTTGTAGATTTACACACTCCTCCAGCTGCGTATTTCCTGCATATGGCAGCTGATTAGTACAAGAGACACTGCATCATGTACTAAAACACACAACTCCATCAAAATGACTAGAAGCCCCTTCTGCAGTCTGCAGAAACCATGCCCCCATTTCGAGTGTACAATAAGGCCTGGCTTAATTATTCATACAGAAACTTGTACAATGAGTACTCCAGAGCGCCAAGTCGTACGACCCACGCCACTGTACAGGGCCGCCCCACAACCAATGGCTCTGTCGGGGTAATGGATACAAATATAACTCCTCCCACGCTCAGCTTCCTGATAGGCCTGAGCAGCTCTGATGGATGACAGCCGGTTCATCTCCATGCAAAAACTCCCACAGCTCCATCATTCTGTTTCATTGATTTTCTGCTCAGAAATTCAGTCAGCGTCGCGTAAAATAAGAGGTGATTTGAACATGCATGTGCATGCAAAAGGTCGATCTGTTGCTTTAAGCATGCACACTGTTGTGTAATAACATACATGCACCTCACCAGTACAATCAGACGACCTGTCAACCAACTAAAAACCGTAACTGTGCATTCTACTGGTCTTACAGTGGAATGAATAACTGCATTATTTGCTGCTTACCGTATATGTGGGGCAAATAAAATCACCAATAACGTGACCACTCCAAGGCCCGCGATAATTAATAAAAGCCACATTATGGCACCAATGTGCGTTCTTCTGTCTCTTCTAGTTGGACGCCACTGGTCTGTAAGGCGGAACAGCTGATAAAGAAGCATGAAGCAAAGAGAAGTGCAGAGCGTAGCTGGGATGAGCTACACTGCAAACGGAATCATGGGATTGTAGTTTTTACTATTAAAACTAAAACTCGACACCTTTATATCATGAGAGCGAAAGTTACTGTTCTAGTAGAATGTATTAGTTTTGTGTACCCGAAAATTGCTAATGTATGATGCAAATTGAAAGACTGGTAACGGCTATTTTGTTGATAATAATTATGTAGGTTTTCGTAAAATCCTTTATTTTGTTATTTGGTTGTTTTACATTAATATTATATTTTTTCATTTTATGTGCTTCATTGTGTTTGTGCGTTTTAAAATTAATTTCCCAGTTTTGTTGAAACGGTGTATGCATAATTATCCAATACAAACAGATAAATTCCAGGAATCAAATATATTTAATGTTTTAAATAAATTGAAATTATTTTCTTAAACAACTTAATTCGACATTATGATTTAAGTTAGTGTTTGTTACTATAAATAATTGATCAAAACAAGCAACCAGCAAAGTTAAGTAACTACAAACTATTACATAACCATATACAAATATCAATGTTCTCCTAACATTTCCATTCATTGTTTTTAATTTGCAAGAATAATAAAAATCAAAATAATTTATGAAATACGAAAAAGAAACAAAATACAATGTTCACACTTAGCTCGGTTTAAAAAACTACATTCCCGAGAAGGCGTAGGAAAAAGCTGTCTTGCAGTGTGCCTGAATAAAATTGTTTTCATCATTTTTAGGTGATTGTATTTTAGCTGTAACATTGATTGCTTAAGCTATACTCCTGTGCAGAATGTGTGATTTGGTCTGATTTTTAAAATAAAAACTACATGAAAATATATTTTTGGTTTGTTTGTTTCGGTCTGGAGTTTAGGAGGCATGGTCACGAGGTCCATCATGCGGAAGAGTCTCGCGGATGTGATTATCGAATCCAGGCAAAACAAAACAACACGATTAAAATAAATCGTTGTGGCTATCATTAGTGCTGTATTTGACCCCAAAAAAATACAGGTGAGCAAAACCTACGGGAAAATGTCGTCGGAAGAATTTGAGAAGTTGCACGAAATCTACAGATCTCTGTATGAAGAGCTCAAGCTAATGCCAGAAAGAGCTCTGAAGTGCCAGGGAGGTAAACAGTTTGTCTCTATGTTAACATTAGCCAACCACCTAAACAACATAATAGGTCAGAAGCTGTGTTATGTGCTGTAAAACTGAATGTTGTATTGTAACTACAGAAGAGAGGAAGAGGCTGGTGAGGACCTTCGATGAGAGACAGGGGGAGGCTGAGGAAGTGGTAGGCTGCTGTTTCGTTGTGATTTGCAAGTGATGTTTAATTTCTGGTTTTAATGAAATCTCTGTCTTAAGATAAAGAAAAATTGTCAAGTTTCCTTAAAGGTTAAAACGACTTTGCTCTTTAATAACAAGCTGGGTCTGACAGGCGTTTGCCTCACAAAAAACTAATTGAAAAAAAAAATCAGCTTCTTTGATTATGTGAATATCGAAAAGTTTAGATACTCAAAATAAGACGTGACCTACTTAAAATGACGTCAATTTTTATGGACGTTTTACTAAACATATGCTAGTTGTTGCAAATCTGTATATCACCCTTATTAGCTTCTAGACTGTGATAGCAAATCAATGTGGTACTTAGAGTTTTAGGATGAGAGATGACAGAAGGACACAGTCAGTATGCACCTTACCCAAAAATCCCCCCAACACAAGAAATACAAGCTCAGATTCTTTGGTCCAGATCTATATTTTACTAAAGCACAGAAGGTGAAATCATTTATTGAGAAGTTAAAACGGATCCTTTTGATAACATTAATATGCAAGTTCAGAATTGCTCATAAATAAGGTTTCTGCAGAAATGCAAAATGTTTAGCCTCTGTTATGTTTCATTTCACTGCATATTCAAATAGAGAAGAACTTCAAAAACTGGAAAAAGATTTGTTACCTGACACTAGTTGTGAAACAAAGAAGAGTAGCTGGTAAAGGCTTAGCTGACTTAAACTACTTTAAAATTACTTTAACTACTGACAGCTGATAATCCATAATATTTCCATAATTTATTATAAATTTAGTGGAATAAAATAGAATTACTCAAGTATAGTACCTCAAAGACTGTATACAAGTACAGTACTTGTGTAAAGTAGTTCTAGTACTAGTTCTTACCTATGTCTTATTTACCAGCTCTAAAAATATTTGACACTACAGAGAAGAAAAATATAAGTAAACCATATTTATGATTGAGGTACTTGGTATTAGCAAGTCAACATAATAACATTTTTAGCAGCTCACAGTTTTTTTAAACTCTGTAAAAAAACATCGTTGTACCCACACCCCTAAAAAACGTTATGCTTTCTGTGATCGTTCCTTCAGTTCACACTAACCATTACACAGCTTTCTTCAGCCTAAACTCTTTCAATAAGCTACAGGCCTCTTCGCTATGTGTAGTTTCTCAGAACAATGAGTAATCTAAAATTTGCCAGTCCAAGAATTATGGAGAGTGATCCAGCATCATGTTGATGATTCCTCACCTTTGAGGAACCATCAGTAATTTGAATTTGATTCCCTGAGAAACTGGTAATTAATGTTGTGACCTGAGAGCTGGATTTATATGCTGAGCATTTTTTAAACTAGTTACTGATTTAGTCTGACACAAGAGCAATAAATCCTGCTGTCATCATTTTGAGAGTGTTTGGATCAAGTTGAAAGGTTTTAGTTTATGGTACTATTGAAGCTCGGTTGGTTAGGCAGTCGTCCACGGGTCAGCGGTTCGATCCGCGGTCCCCGCTATATGTCGAAGTCTCTCTGGGCAAGACACTGAACCCCGAACAGCCCTTGCCCATCCCCTGCTGTGCAGTGCTGGTACAAGCCTAGTAGGAATTGGGGAGGGTTGCGTCAGGAAGGGCATCCGGCGTAAAAACTGTGTCAAATCAACATGAGGACAATGATCCGCTGTGGCGACCCTGAACTCCCGGGATAGGCCGAAAGGACCAAAAAAAAAACCCCAAAAACTGTTGAATTGTAATGTTATTTTACATTTTATGTAGCAGTTTTACAAGCTTAGTAAAAGTAATGGATTATTTTAACGTGTACAGAATATTTTTCTAAGTCTTTGTAGAAACTGAGTATTAAACTGTGAGTTGTAATGAACTGTGTTCCTTTTTTATTTTGTTCTTGGCTCTTTGGGAATAGTTTGAACATGATTTCATAATTAAATTTTTTCATTTGATTTCAGTTTTACGTTTTTTGTTATGATATACTATATATACCACTATGCTGTATAGGGGAAACCTACCCTACCCTAATGTACTTTGTTTACAAGCTGGAATTATAAGATACAATTTTGTTTTCCCTTTCAGTTACAAGGAATGGAAGAAGAGCTGCGTACTGCTCCTTCCTCTTACAGAACTGCTATGAGCACAAAGCTGCGCCTTTACCGTAGGGATATGGGCAAACTGCAGAGGGACATGAAAAACTCCGCTTCTGGCGTCGGCTCCTCTTTCCAGCCAGTGGATGGAAGTCATCAAGGCATCTATTCTACCCAAAATCACCAAAGTGTGAGGCTGTTGTGTTTATTATGCTATGAAATTGTGAGAGTTATTAAAAGACCAAAAACCACTTATGTGTTTGATGCTGCTCGATGTTTTGCAACAGCAACATTGTGTGAACACCTTATTTAAGTCAGAGCTAGGGTAAGATTTTCTGGACTTACTTTATTTTTTGCTGGGCTATTCTTTATTTCCTTAAAATGGTGTCTGATTTTTCAATGGAACAACATGCAGAGAGAGACCTCTAAATGTTTCTGCAACAATTTACACAATGAGACATTTTCATGTGAAATAACATCTGGGAATGTACTTAACAAAACTAAGGGAGATCTAAGAAACAGTAACGGCATCTTGACAATATTTTTTGTTCCCAGTAAATGTTTTTTCAGCTCTTCTGTCACAGTATTATTTATTCTGGGTGGATTTGCCATTTTTACCCACCTCTGCAGACACACTTGCAATCTCAGAGAACTTTGCTGCTCCAGGGCACAGAATCACTGAACAATGCCAGCCAGAGCATTGAACGAAGCCAACGCATCGCAGCTGAGACGGACCAGATTGGCACAGATATCATCGAGGAGCTGGGAGAACAGAGGGAACAACTGGACCGCACAAGGAACAGAGTGAGCTGTGAACTGTTATTGTGCTACTATTTTATGGAATGAGGTGGTGACGGCGTGCTAGTTTGACTAGCTGCAGTTTAAATTTGTGACACGTTGGTCAATTGGTTCTCTACTTATTTTACTTAGTATGGAGCAAAACAGGATGGTACAGCTTAACAAAATGTTTTCGCTTATTCATGTTTGAATTGACCTTAGTTATGTTTTCTCAGAATAACTAATAATTACACAATTAATACTTGGAGATGATGCAAAATATGATTTTGTCAGGCCGGGGGTTTATTTAATCTCTTATGTCATCTTTTTATCGTTTAGTTGGTGAATACTGGAGAGAACCTCAGTCGAAGTCGGAAAGTACTTCGTGCTATGTCACGCCGGTAAGAAGTAACCCTGGGAACCAACTGAATAATCAGTAACAATTGTATGGGTGATACTTTTAAAAAAACATCACTTGGAATATTTAAAACCTATTTTTTCTTAGTAAGTAATTTCTAATCCACTGAAGTGTTCTGTTGTATTTTACTTAATCAAAAAAAAGATTAATAATATAATAACATGATTCATTTTAAAATGAAATTACATAAAATTGGTGGATTCTGCTTGTGGAACACTGACCAGTTATTTTTTGTTTTTTTCTGTCTTTTAGCCTGATGACCAACAAGTTGCTTCTATCTGTGATCATTTTAATGGAGCTGGCAATCCTGGGTGCTGTTGTTTATCTCAAGTTCTTCCGTAAATAAAGCCAGTCAAAGCTCCAGGGTAAACCCAGGCTCTCTACGCCTGTCTCCACCCAGTAGCAATAATGCTGATCTGCTGCATTCAGCCAACTGAGAGTGCAAATAAGGACAATGGCATGGTTGAGTAATGAACTTCTACTGAGAGGGGATTCTGTCCATTTGACAAAAATGAAAAAAACACTTGAACCTGTTAATGGATTAAACCTAGAGAAAGACCGTGGAACAACTGAGAATTTCACTGTTGCAGAATGTTAACACACCGGATGCACTGCAGAAGGATTATTTTTGGTCATTTTTGGAGATTCTTTGTGAAGTTTTATTTGAATCAGATTATGGGCTTCTTATACCTACATGTGCACATTTCCTGGTGATTGTAGTTGTAAAATGTTACTTAAAAACCGTTGCATCACAGCTCTGTGAGGCTCCGAAATTCTCAGTTGGAATAATATACTGTTAGTATACAACAAAGTGGTATTGTGAATTATTTATATTGTAGTAAACAATAGTAGTGATGAAATACAACAGCTCAAGGCTATTTTTGTACCATCTCCATGCACAGTATTCAAACAGGTGTATGGAGCTTATTTTCCCAGTTTAAAGAATTGGGAAAGACCTCAGGCCAAATTTGTCAGTGAGACGTTGTTGGAAACTTCTATCAGATGCTAATTTACATTTGCAGTTAATGGTGTTCTCTAATCACTGTATCATAAGAAATAGGAAGTCACTGTTGAAATAGGCTTCAGTAATTCTTGTTTGACAGTCAACGGACTGAAGCTAAACTTTAACCTCAGTTTCCATTGTATCAAATATTTTCAGGGAAGGGAGCTAAGCAGGCCAAAAACACCTGCTGACATCACTTACATCTTTTTACAGGCCAAACCCAAGATCGTGGGTAAACACCATCTGTTACTATGAATTAATTTTCAAATGTTATAAGGGTATTTTTAGTGCTGTGTTCTTAAAGTGGTACATCTGCCACAGTGTTTTTATACCGCATTAATTTCATGCCTTCCTGGAGTGAAGTACCAAAACATGTTTGTTATTGTTGTATTGACTAAAGAGAACCTATCAGATGTTGAAACGGAAAAATTTGATTGGCTTTTGAGAAACACTAATATTAGATGCCAGCAACACGTTTAAGAAAAGGTCAAACGGTGTATTTACATTTCAGTTTGCTTCTGTTTTTACAGCATTCTGTAAGTGTTCTGGCACTATGGAGGGAATTTTGTCTCATTTTTCAGCTGCGTAAGGGTTTGGGGCCTTTTTTTTTCAAGAAAAGATTTTTGCTTCATAATGTGCCTAACAATTTCAATTGGTGGCAGGTCTGAATTCCAAGCAGGTCAGTTTAGCCCCTAGACTCTTTTACTATGGAGTCATGCTGGTATAATATGTTCAGAATGTTTTTGGGCATTGTTTTGTTGAAGTACACGAGGACTAACCAAAAAAAAAAAAAAAATCTGGATGGCAATGTTTGTTCAAAACTTAAATCAGCGCCTTCACAGATATGAATGTTGCCCATGCAGCATGCACTAATCCGTCCCTCCAGAATTTGGATGAACTTTTTTTTTTTTTTTGATTGTTACATACAAAAATGATTTAAATTACATAATCGTTAGACCACTTTGCCTCAGTCCAATTTTATATAAGTTTGGGTTCAGACAAGGCGGTGCCCTTTCTTGATTTTTTTTATGTGTAAGATTTTTTTCTGGGGAGGCAGTGGGGAACTGTTTTCACCGACGCTGGTTTTCAGAGGTGTTCCTGAGCCCATGCAGTCATTTGCAACATAGGATAATATTTTGTTAATGCAGCTTATGATGCAATTTCATCACCAGATATGCTAGTAAAAAAGTTCAAAGTACAAACAGTTTTTTTTCCCTTTTTCTTTTTCTGTAACTTGAATTATCTATACCCATGCTCATGGCTCTGTGGATTGCAATTTTGGTCATTTCAAATTTAATACCCCAATTACTCAGTACTGAACTCTTTACAATAATAGACTGCCATGAATTCTTTTACAGATGTTCTTGTTCATCAGGGGAGGAATCCTTGTGACATAGGCGATCTGATTAATTTGACAGTAGCTGGTACAGTTTTTGCTTCTGACATATTTTTCAACATCTTAAAATACAGAAACCAATGACTTTGGTGATCCTGAAGTCTTTTCTTCTCTTACCACAAGGTCATTGTGTATTTAGTTAAAACTCCTTTGATGGAGACAAATTCATGTTCCCATCAGAATCATTAGACTTTGTGGACCCTTTGATTTTCCATATAGTTCCATGGAGTATTGTAAGTTTGAATGATGTGGATTTCTCATGTTAATAGTCAAATGGTCTGCTTATATTAAATGTATATTAAATGTAAAAAACACCTTCTAATAAAATAAGACACATGTACAAAAAAATGCACTCGCATTTATGGAAGACGAAAAAATAAACTCTTTTACAGGGACAAATCATTCCACATGGAGTCAAAAATATAACAGGCATCAATTCAACTCAAGCCCAATTACACACTTTTTCCAGACTTTGAGTGCAAAGCTGGATATTAAAGGTTTTTAAGCCAATTAATACTGATGCAGCCAGTAATTCTGGCTGCACCAATACACATAGTATTTGTTTACATGTGCTGGTAGGTTCACTGTGAACATACAAAGTAAACTCTAAAGAAAAACATTATAGTAACTACATCTGGTCCAAAAGTGCAAACACGTGATTAATAGTTTTTCTTAACGTGCATAGCATTGTAAAAGTTTTGTGGGTTCAAACAAAGTGAAACCTGTAACGCAGATTCATTCTCTTGTAAACCAAACACCAAATAAATATGTGGCAGCAGTGACCTCTAGTACAACTATTACATAGACAAACAAAATAATGTAGTATTGCTACTAAAATGAACAATATTCCCAACTGTGAGCAAAGTGGTTTCTAAGTCTTATCCAACTCTTGTCTCAACAACATCGCTGTGAACATCAGCTTTAACTATTACAGTATTATGAATCCAAACATATTGTATTTAGTTTCAACTAACAAACAGGAAAGATATGGGAATAAAACCTTCAGCTACTTTTTTTTTTTTTTTAAATACAGTCTTGTTTTCAGTCTTGTGTTGAGGAATGCTCCGAGATGTTAGTGATAAAGTTTACAGTTTTGCTTGATGCTCTCAGAGGCAGAGCTGCTCTGTGTCGTCCTTCACAGTGGGAACATCATCAATGGATGCGTGAGCACCTTCTCTCGTCTGTCCCAGAGACGATGTGATGACATCAACTGCTAAAGAGGCAGTGGCCTCCACAGCTTCACGGTTGGCCCCTAGCAAAGGGTTTACTTCTACCAGGTCCATGACCGAAAGCAGACCTGCGAAGCAACACAATCATCCGTTAGATACAAAAACCTGACTACGAAAGTCTAATAAGAACAGAAGCATGAAGCTGTTTAAATGGGCTCTTGTGAAAGTCTAAGAAATCTGTACCAGTGTTATGGATTTCCTCTGCGATGTAAATTCCCTCCCGATAGGTCAAACCTCCGTTTGCTGGTGTTCCTGTGGCAGGAGCCAGAGATGGGTCAAACGCATCAATGTCAAAGCTCAAGTGGATCGGCCGCTGTTTTCTGTGCAAGGTGAGAAAGCACAGATTTAAGGCTATCTTCAGTTTTAATGTGTCCTTTGGTTTAATGACATTAGCAAAACAGTGCATTTAAAATAATCATATTATCATGTTAAATATACCTTGACAGAAGATGATCGAATGTTACTTCCATAATCCTCTGGATTCCTAGTCTGTCAATATCCCTCATAGTGAAGTACTGGATGCCCAGGTTCTTCAGAATGTGGCTGCAATAGACACAGTTAAACCAGAATGATTCTCAAAGTGCTTACATGTTGGAAATTTACGTTTTGCATCTGCCACATACTGTATGAGAAATATTTTGTAAGTGAAAGTATCCACTTACTGCTCTCCGGGGTCAACATCCCGCAGTCCGATGTACACTAGGTCCCTCGAGGAGAGGAAGGGCTTTATCCAGGAGAACCCTGGGATATCAGGCATCTGCAAAAGAAAAGATAAATATAATATGGAGTTAATGTGCATAGGGACAGAATAAACAACTGTTAGGTGACGTCTGTATTTGTTTTTTTTATATTGTCTATTAATTTACGCAGAGGGTATTTTTAGGATGTATTAAAATGAAGCCTAATCATTTTTCTTACCTTGTCTTGCAGCTCTTTGAGCATAAACGCCACAGGCTGGCCATGGAGGTTTCCTGATGGAGAAGTCATGGGCGTATTCAAGTCTGCGTGAGCATCAACCCAGATGAGACACAGGTCAGGACACTGCTGCGCATGGCCACTCACCGATCCAATCGCAAGGCTGTGAAATGACAACGAGAGCCTTATAAATACTGTATGTAATGTTTGCGTCAGTCAAACAATACACAGTAATACATAAAACGATAAAAGGCAGCCTCTTTACACCTATATATGATACTAGTTGTACCTCATAGTACATTCCGTATTCTGTATAGTCACCTGTGGTCCCCTCCAAGCATGACAAGAGTGTGCCCAGCACCGATAGCTCGGCTCACTGCACCCGAAAGCTTCTTATTTGCTCCACCAACAGTGCGAGGAAACTTTACATCCATGTAGGGTTCATCCTTCTCAAGGTGGTGGAAGTTGAGATCGCCAAAGTCGTGGACAGAGTAATCTGGGAAGCCAACAACAAGCAGCTATGAAATGCAATGACACAGTTAACAGTGACTCAGCAGGGTTCAGTGTTTCACCCAGGGACAAATGAATTTAGATGGATGTTGGATGTTAGATGGATGATCTGGACATTCTGTAATCATTAAGACACTGCCCTAAACTAAAAATCTTACATAATATCTAGTTTCTGTAGCGTGGCCATTGTCTGACCTTGTAGTCGGATGAAGCTGAGTCACTCAGTGACACCGTAACATGACTGAGCACTTTCCATTTGTCCTGCTTCTTACTTCAGCTCAGGTTTCAGTTGCTGCGGTCCACTAAGTGCAAGGTGGCTGAGCAACTAAAAACTTATGCCAAATTTGCTGTGGCGACCCCTGAAGGGACGAGCCAAAAAAGATGCCCATTTAGGACATGGACTGTGAAGTAAACAAGTGATTTGATCCACCATAATGGGGATGTGTCTGGTAATATGAATCCTAATGGCAATGTAGTGTTACACTGCTGATCTAAGGGGAACCAGTGTGGTTCTTTGCCATTTGTAGACAGGACAGGAATAGCCCTTGTGTTGTTCCAACCTTGAGCATTTACTGCGGGACAATTAAAAATATAAATATTATAACAGTGACAGGCTAAGAGTTCTGCTTCTATTTATTGTGAAATAACCCGATTATAGCTGCTAAAGGTCTTACAGTAAGTGTAAACTGGCAAATGCTAAGAAATATCTGATAACAAGTATGAATTTTTCACTGAAACACTGTAAAAACCGATGCTGACCCTGAGAAAGTCCAGATTGCAAAACGGCAAGGCATTTATTTCAGTTTGGGTTTGGTTTCAATGAATGATAGGTATATCTTTTTTCACAGTTTCCAAACTGACATCGGGCCACAAGAAGGATGACTTTTTGCGAACTCCTTGCCTCCAACTTGTGAAGCAAAAGGGCATTTCACAAACCTCGCCATTTAATGTTAAGACTTTAAAAGTGACAGCATAGACTCCAATAATGGAGCAATATTTACATACATCCTCAAACTGTTTTTATAAAATATGGTAATCCAGGCTGAAATTAGTCCTTAAATTATATTTAATTTAAAAATACTTGGAGGTCATTTGGAGATTGGCATTAGTTTTATTATCACAATAGTTAGATTTAATAGCACAGATCAGGTTGGCTGACACACATCAGTATAAAAATATAGAAAATAAATAATATAAAGTACTTTCCCATCTGTACAAACTCTTTGTATTGGAGGATAGAGGGGGCTTTTCCTATTACACAACAAGTGATGTTTATCTGGAACCTGACATGTTAGGATTAACTGACAGATACTTTAACTCTCTGGGTCTGCTTAATTGGCTATAACACAGGAACGAATGCTAATTTCCTGAACTGCGACACCCATAGATTATCCACCTTATGAACCCAGATCAAGCTTCAGTTTTGCCTACAATCAGTGACATTTTCCAGATTTGTATTGTAAAAAAAGAAAACAGTCTGTGGATCTTGTCTCTCTGGTATAATAACTTACTTTGTATTGGCTGTGCCACCATATTAATCCACAGTGTCCCTGCTGCCCACAAGGACATCTGTGTGTAGATCACCGATAACTTTAGACTCTAAGTATCCTGGGCTAACTTTATAGTAACCTTATACAAAGTGGTATATTTAAACCTCCTACAGGCCTTATATAATTCCTGTTGTGACTTCTGATGTTTACTGTAAGTCATTTCCATTATATAACTGGGGTGGGCAAATGGATGTAATGAGGTGGTCATAATGAGTTAATGTGTGCGCACAGTGCGCATCATTTTTTATATGCATCAAAATTCAAAATGATCAATCTGAATGATATAACACACATTACATTACAACATATTGTATATTGATATAATAAGACAATTAGCCTGGATATTTGTGATAAAGAATAAAAAACTGGCTTCTTTTAATCTGAGTGACTGGATAAGTAAAATGGACCATTTCAGAGTTAGTCTGAATTTGATTATTGGACAAAGCAGGAATGTGCATCACTATCTTGATCTTGTTTAAAGAGCTTTGACAAAGTGAAACTGAACTGAAAATAATAAAACCAGTAAAATAATAGGAAGAATAATAAGATAATAAGCTCACTTCAAGAAAGCTACACCTTTGCTATATTGTAATAAACTTAATAAACCACGGCGAGTTAAGGAGATCCACATGAAAAGTTCCTCAAGGGGAAAGAGAAGATAAAATGACCAAGTGACAATATTTGAAGGCTGCTGATTCTGCCCACACCTCCACATTAGCCCCACTGTAGGGTTTTCCAGTGCCACCAGCTGCTCCATCCATCATCTCTGGTTCATCCTGACCAGTCCCCTGTCTGCCTCCATCACATCCCATTCTCCTTCCGCCTGAATAAACATCAACCTGCCTAACTATCCCCCACCCTCCTCCTGCTCGTTATTTCTGATTTGGAGCTTTTTTTTTTATGGCTCTGTTCTCTCTTCCACAGCTTGTCGCTGATATCAGGGGTCGCCACAGCAGATTTGGCATAAGTTTTTAGCATTGGGCCACCAGCCCCTCTAACGGCTTGTTGCCGATAACAGGTGGAAAATCAGAAAGTTTGACTTTCTCAAGGCACGGAAAGTTAAAGTTTAAAAGCTATGCTGACTTTTCCTATCCAGACAGAAAGGGCAGCATGGCTTTAGGGTAGAGCTCAGGTTTACAGTACCACTAGCTGATGATGCATTCTGTGGTGGCAAACATTAGAACAATAACGTAGCTGTCACATTAATCACACAACTACAGCTTAGGGAGAGGGGCTTACTTTAACTGTGACACCCTCAAACGTACTTAACCAATGTGAAAATGTGAATGGCGGTTACACTGGTACAAAAGAAATAATCAGCTGTCCTTGAATTCATATCTCACCAGCATTATTATGCTAACAAAGCTCAGAGCAACACGGTTTATAGGCCTTATAACCCATTTACCGTTTGCAGAAAGGTTGTGTGGGGTTGGCCTGTCTTTCACACGCTGCAGTCTGTGTGACTTATTTTCCGCCGACAGCTAACCAGCTCTCCCCTTATAGGCTTTAGTAGAAACAAACTTGCTGGCCAAACGCGCGCCCTAAAGCCAATCACGCTATAGAGGTTTATAGCGTGGTATCCTGATTGGCCAATCAGATAAGTAGGGGTGCCAATCGCAACCCTGGCCACCCCCTTTTAAAATCGCTAACTTTCCCCACTCGATCTTTGTAAAACCTCCCCTCCCTTCGGGGTGGAATTACTAGTACAAAGCAACTGAAATAAAGAGGGAATTCATTACATGAGGGGTGTTCTGTTTCATCTTTAAAAGTAGCACCTGCGTCCTAGTTTGGACCGAGACGGAATAAAAGACTTGTTAGAGTGCGCCCGCAGTGACGACAGGGGTGGAAATAACGCAGCCACCATCATCATCCTGCTGCACCCTTCCGAGCATGTGCTTGAGGCAAGATTGAGTCAGCCTGGCAAGCAGCTGCCCGAATGAGGAAAAAATGTGGCCTAGCGCGGAGTTCCCTGAGTTACCTAATGTCAAGTTTGACTCGGTGATTTATTTGTTTTCTCACGTACGCTTGTACTTGTAGGACATCGTTTTAATGGCCGTTTCTGGTACAACGTTCTGCTATTCTAGATCCATCGACATTAATTCGGTACTTCGGCATTATTCACTAAGTGTCAATTATATTCGGCTTTTATTTTGACTTGTATGTAATCAAATGTATCAATAAGGGATGTGATGTACAATATTCAGCGCATAGACTATGATGGCATTTTATCCAATTCAAATACAGTTTAGTCTCTTAAAATAATCCTCTACCTTCTGGTGATAGAATAATATTTTAGAGAAAATGTAGTTCGCTTTGCTCTCCAACGCATGTATACTGGAATAACCTCTGCTTGGCTACAAATCGGAGGCTTTCATTTACCGTCTCCCGGTGATATAACAGGCTGGCTGTGTCTAGAAGCATCTGATGCCAACCTGCAGGTTACACCCCACCACTGTTACATAACACAGCGGCACCGGCTGCTCCACTATCCGAGCCCTCTTTTCTCCACTTACCTAAACTTGAAAGCCTCTCGATGAGCCCGGCATCTCGTATCACTTTAGGACCGTGCTCCACGCCTCTTCTTTTCTGTCGGATAACAATATTAAAGTTAGTCGAATCAGTGCTGAAGATATTTGTCTATTTGGGCAAAACTTACATGGAATCTAAATTCACAAAAAGCTTGTCTTACTTGTCCTCTTGAAAACGGGGCGCCCAGCACAGCCACAGACTGGGCTCTGCTTTGTTGGCAAGTACGGCCAAGCTGAGTTCGGAGAAGGCGGGATAGTGCTCCTCTCAAAGCCATTTTTGTCTTCTGAAATATCTGAATCGTACCGGTCCCAAATCAACTGACTTATGCCAACGACCAGCGAAGTCTGATGAAAGCTCTGTGAGACGTTGCGCTGGTGGATGCTGAATGTATGCGTGTTGGTGCAAGGGGCAGGACTTAAGGCTTCAGCTTCTACTTAATATTAATGAGCTGGTGAATAGGAGGATCGGAATTAGTGATGGAGGTTGTCACACATTATCACGCCCTGATTTATCCAGACAAACAGTATTTAGAAATTATAAGCGATACTAAGCGGTTATAAACGTCAGGCATTGCTGCTATGCCCGGCTACATATATAGCCTCTGACGTCAGTGTGCACGACACACCTTCGGATTAACCAATAGGAAATTGAAAATAAGTGGGTTCGTCCGTGGGAGTGGCCTGCACGTGGACGGCGTAGGGCCTAGATCAGGTCTGAAGTGTTTGTTGTGAAGCGCTATAACGCAGTCTGCTCTATGTGGAAATTTCCATAGACTCAGCCAAGCGGCTCGGACAGGTTTGTTTATAGTACAGTATTTGGACTGGTCGTTGTGTCGACTGGTGGCCCAGAAAAAACATGTGGTCTATCTTTACATATATTAACTAAGCTACCCCAACAGCTGGTGAGTCAGTGGTATTAGAGATTACTACATGCTACTACTACTGCTACTACTAAAAGTAATATAATATGATAACTATTTTGTGTGTAGTCTTAATCTGCAAAGAAACTTCTCACTGTAGATGTAGCACAGCAGAGTAATTTTCCACTTAATCTAAATTACAAGTACTCCATAGAGTATTATGTGTAGGATTTGAGTAAATGCACTTTATCACATTCCACCCCTGCTGACTTCAGTGTCATTGGACTGTGGCTTTGGTATGTGGTTATGTCATACAACAGTACACACAGTGGCTTCATAAAACATTTGAATTCCACTAATCATCGTCATCGTCCTCATCATAAATTAAGCCTCTGAGCCTTAAGGTGAAGGCCACATTGAGTAAAAGGCGTATGTTGAGGTTTATGGTGAATTAATGACAATGACAACCAATGCGTGAGAAGGTTGATGAGACTTGCTCAGAGCTGTAATCACTGTCAAAGTACTGAATTATAGGTGTGCATACTTGAGATACCTCAGCAGCAAGAACGGGCCAGTCGATTCATAGCAGAATATGACACGCACACACAAAAGAGAAGTGCTAAAAAGTTAGGCTTAATGTCTCTACTGTAATTTGTATAATTTTAGGTGAAAACATTGTATTTTGTCATCTCCTTACAACATAGACATTTGTGAAATGTTCTGACTGTGCAGATGTTACGACATTTGAAAAACCCCTTGAAATTATGACTTCACTTTATCCAAATTGATTAGTGTAGATAGATGAACATATAAATTGGCAGTAGTACCCATTTAAAGATATGAGTGTGTAAAAAGTGAAGGACAACTGTAGTCTACATAACTGCCTTATAATAGACAATACAAAAACACAGATGATGTCTAAAATGTAACAACCCAGTTCTTTATGTATGCAAAGAAAGAAAGAAGGTACAAGAAAAAGAACCAAAATACCACTGCTTTTAAACAAACCTAGAGAATGAAATGTATTTGTGAGACTATAATTTATCATTAACCAGTGAAGAACTAAAACACTAATCAATACAACCAACACAACTATCTTTTCCCCTGTTGCAATCAGTTACTATGTTATTTTACTGTGTCGTGACCTTGGATGCGCGTAACCCAGCCACGGACGAGAAAAATCGGGAGGTCATGGACCGGTTGGGCGTCTTTCGCTACAAAATAATGCAAAGCCTTTGGCCCCACCAAGTGTCTCAATTAGGGACTACGGAGTACTCAGTGGGTTCTCATGCCCTGAATATGGCCTGTCAGGTAAAACCCGGACGTAAACCAAGTTTATCTTGTAGATTTAATGCTTTTTTTTACCTGCCTCCAGAAGTGGCTTGTGCGACCTATGCCGAGTTTTCTTGCATATTAATTTTTTTTTCAGTGTTTTAGTGAATAATCTACAAAATGTCAGAAGAGGAAAATGCACTCAAAATATTTTAGATCTTAATATTAAAATGGAATGATTTGTTTGACAAATGATGCAAATCCTAAAGTTTTAATAACCAGTGAAAATCAGCAAATTTGCCTTGTAAATGATGCTCTGTAAATCATAATGAATCTTTTCAGTCGATTTCTGCAGATCGATCAGCCCTGGTTCAGTGTAATGATTTACCCAACTCAAAACTGGAGTCAGTCGGGTTGCATCCCCAGCCACTGCAAGTAAATGCTTGGATTAGTTGAGCAGGATGTTTGATAATTGTGTTGCTGGGGCCATGCTGGGCTTCTTTATATGGAAGTGTGTATGTGGAGGAAAAATGTGGTCTATATAAAACTATACATTGCTTTGGATAAAAGCATCAAATGTACATCGGTGCTTATTGTGAATTAAGGTTAGATACGTTTTTATTCTAATTATTAATTATTTTATAATATAATTAATTGAACAATGTTATGTTTCATATACAGAAAAACTAACCAGACTGTAATGTCAATCTCAGAAAACCTCGCCTAGATTAATTGTTTTAAAGGCAATTTCTATTAGCCCATAGCTCTAGTTACCAACAGAGGGAAGACACATGTGAGTGCCTGGGAGACTAGATTTAGGGCACTTTTTTGGAGCTCGAGTGGTGCTATCCCATGATTCATTTCGAAAAGAATAGGTCCCTGTTATTTGTATCCATAGGGGGTTGTCGTAGCGCACCGGTGATAATTACAAAGTTTGTCGTTAGCGTAGCGATTTTCTATTTACCGTATTTGATGGGATTGTATTTGGACAATCTATAGCAGCATTCGATACTCTTTTTTTTAATTTTGCACTTTATAAGCAGGTGAGTAAAATTCGCACATGACCGCTAAAGCTAACGCGAGCTAGCAAGGCCACAGATAGCTTGGGCTAATTAGCTAGCTAACAAGTTAGCTAAACGACATGGATGTTCACTTTTCGACTGACAGAGTGTCCGTCCTGCTTCGCCTATAATGTTAGCGGTGATTGTACCGTTGACTTAAAAACGGTTATGTTAAGTACGGTGATAAACATGACATGATCCTGCTCGATAATAAAAAATTGCGATGCTCGTCAGCTGAACATGATCTCTCTTCTATAGCCTCCTGAGTACTTAAGGATGTCGTACCCCCCTCCCCTCAACCGTCAGCAGATGGGCATCCCGCAGCTTCCACCGAAGATCCCACCTCCACAGTATGGAGGGTTTGCCCCAGCAGTCCCGCCAGGTAAATGCCCTTGTCATTACAACAGCTGCTTGAGGCCAGGTTCATGGGACTGGACACTGGCCTTCCATTCCATGAAAATGGCATGTTAAACTGCCAAGCGTTCCTGTTCCTGTTATTTTGCATGTTCACAATTCAGTGACAAAACAGTTCTGTGAGAGTGGAAACGGAGAAATTAAGTGCCATTGTTTTTGTGTCAGAATACTCAAAGGTAGTCAGTCATATGATTACTGTTATTAAAGTACATAACAAATTGACCAGTGAGCCATACATGTTCGTGAGCCGGTAGAGGAAATGGTAATGTGAAGTTGTTCCAAAACACCTATTAATACACTATCTGTAATTAACCCTCTGAGGGTTAAACAGTTATGTCATGTTTTACAGCAAGACTGGTGCTGTTTGGTACATTTAAATTGGTAAAACATAAATATGCTATTGCCTGTAGAAGTTTGTTGTCATGTGTCTCAATAAACCGTTTGAGTGTCGTATTTTCTCTCATTCTTTTCCCAGGTACTCCCATGATCCCGGTTCATATGGGTGTAGTAACCCCAGCACCCACAGTGAGTTAGAAACAGTAGGAGTTCCTACTGCATGCCATTTGGATTATCAGGCCTTCTGTATGAACTGCAGTTAGTTACTTAATTCTTACACTTTTTAAGAGTGTAACCCAAATGATAGTTTGTTTTTTGGCAAGTTTGAAATTTAACTGATACTATAGTTATAGTTTTTTCTTCTCATATTTGCATTTCCCCCGTTCTTGCTACTTTGCAAAAGAAATACACTAAAGTGTAATTTGATGTTGCAGGTTCTTGTTCCAACCACAGTTGCTGTAGCACAGAAGTCATTGCTTCCCAAAAAAGAGCCTGGCGCTCTCAGAGCCAAGGATACAGAGGACGGCAGTGGTCCCACTACCACAGTATTTGTAGGGAACATCTCTGAAAAAGCATCAGACATGTTGGTCAGACAACTTCTAGCGGTGAGTAGGCTGCAACAAAAAATTAAATAATCCTGTTTATTTAGGTTGCTTATCTAGTGACACGAATCATACAACAACAGCCTTTACAACAACAGCTGGGTAGAAACCAGCTATAATTATATTAATTATAGATTCTGATAATTTTTTTTTTTTTTGTAAATACAGTTCTTTTAATTGTGCCTGTTCAATTTTCTATGTTGAAAACCAAGAAGTCCTAAGTAGATTTACAGCCTCAGTGTAGCTGTTTTTATAATCTGTGAGTCTGAACACTATTTTGTCCCTGGCTTGACTTTTATTTGTTGCAAGGTTCCAGCAGCATAGACACAGAGATTGAAGTCATGATGCATGACTTTCTGCAAATCACAGCTTTAAAAAAACAAACAAAAAAACATGCACTGATAGAAGGAATTAATAACCTATGTTTTATTTATTTTTTCTATTCTCTATTATAGAAATGTGGTATTGTTCTAAGCTGGAAAAGGGTCCAAGGTGCCTCTGGGAAACTTCAAGGTAAAAACAAAGAAAGCACAACACATTTAAACTGTCTTTCCTTGATGTGATGTAAACTTTGATTTGTGGTTCAGCCTTGAATCCTCTGAGTGCCGTTGTGAGCATTTACTCTTCTGCTCTGGTTTGTCTGTGTCACTCTGCAATGACATTGACTACTGATTGGCGGTGGGCTGGGGTTTGTGCCCTTGGGAATTGCAATGGACTGTGGAGGAATAGTAGCTAATATGGGGAAGGACCAAGGGTGATATCACAGCTGCTGTAGTCCATGTCTCTGCAATGTACACATTTCTGGGGAGGTGCACATCAGACTACATTGTAGAGAACTGTAGTGCCTCTGTCTACACAGTTCCTACAAAAAAATCTACCTTGCAGATTTGACGCACAAGTATAAATCTGGCTTAAGAGGGTCCCTGTAATCATTGTAGTTTTTATTAGCATTATATTCCAGTGGATAGAATTCAGCTTCTTGGTACTGATTTACAGAAAGAATCTCTTCAAGTCCAATGTAAATTCAAATTTATGTTTGCTTGTTTGTTTGTTTTTTACATCTAATATTTTAGGTAATCAGGTACTTTATCCATCTGTGGAATGAACTTTATTTCTGTTTGTAACTCCTTGAAGCTTTTGGGTTCTGTGAATATAAGGAGCCTGAATCAACACTGCGAGCCCTCAGACTTCTGCACGAGTTACTCTTAGGTGATAAGAAGCTGTTGGTCAAAGTAGATGCCAAGACTAAGGCCCAGCTAGATGAGTGGAAGGCCAAGAAGAGGAGTGCCAATGGGGTATGCTGCTCACCTTTTGTGTGAAAAGTAAATTCAAAAGTGTCTGCTTTGTGGATAAATTTGTTATATTGACTTTATAACTTTGTTTCTACCACTTTTCTGATTTTTAAAAAACAGGGAGCCAGTGAGGTATCAAAGAAGGGGGACGAAGAAGAACAAGAGGTTCTAGATGAAGAAACCGTGCGTCGGGACCAGGTTGTGAAAGGGGCAATAGATGTTCTTATCAGAGAATATGCAAGTGAGCTCAATGCTCCCTCACAGGACCCTGACAGTCAACCTCGCAACAAGAAGCGGAAAGAGAAGAAAGAGGAGGTAGCGTTAAGATGTACATGTAAACAAAACCTGGAGCAATATTTTCCTTTTTTGTGATTTGCAGTTAATTTGTAGTTATTGGTGAGTACTTAGTTTGTTTGTTTCTTGTCTTTGTCTCGTTTGTGTAAGGAGGATATCAATGCTATGGAGATAGAAGATGACAAGAGAGACTTGATTTCCAGAGAGATCAGTAAATTCCGGGACACACACAAGGTAATGTATCAAACTGCTGTTGTTACTCTATAATTTATGTTTTGGAGAAGGTGTCCTCTAAGTTTATTATTAGAAATTCTTCAACAGCAAATGGAGCTGCAATTTATAGAATTTATGGGGGTAATTCCTCCACAAGACTGTTCTGTTACTGTCAACAGTAGTAGGTAGTGTCTAGGTTAATATTTAGATTAGTTAATGCAATTCAGACATTAAAGGATTAGAAAGCATTTAATGTTTATTTAAAGATTTTTTTATTATCTATAGAAGTGGTTAAGATAATGGATGGATGGACTTGCAGTATTAAAATACTACATCAGAACGCCATACGTAGCTGTAAAGTACTTGTCTTATTCCAAATTGGCAATAGTTCTCTGTTCGTAGTACTGATTTGATATTTGCACAAGCTAAATTCATCACACAGAGTGCATGGTCACAATGTCAAATTTCATCTAAAGCTAATCTATTGATTAAACCCCACCAATATGGTAGAGTTCATTTGGTGACTAGAGCAAGATGAATCTCAGAATCTCAGCTTTGGAAAAAGTTGCGAGGATAGGATGTAAGTATGATCTTTCATTTTTTCTTTACTCATGTTGGGCGCTCCCTCGTGGAGGCTTTGCAGAGGGGCAACTGGCTTTCACGTCATTTGCATTATTTTTATTTAGATGTACAGGGTCGCTGGGAGTTGAGTGTAGAAATTACTTAGTGATAATGCAGCATGTTGGACTTAAGGGAGCTCAGTAAACCTCTGCAGGTCCTCAGATGATCTATGATGTGTTTTGAAGAACACACACTGACTAATTGAGCTAACCTCTGCAGTAGTTTGAACTGCAGCATATAGCATTACTAAAGCAGGGAGCGCCCCTTCACAGCACTCTGTAGTCTGAAGATTTACAAGGTAAGTGCCTGTTACGTTGTTATATTTATTTTTATTGATTTTGATTTTAAACATCCTTTTCTATACTTTCCATCTTCTGTTTATTTTTTTGGGGACCCCATCACTTAGTTTTAGGTGAACATCGAAAGCACGTAACAATATTTATATATGTAATATTGAATAAGTATTAAAAATTATATATGTATTATCAGATAACATTGGCTGGTTGGTTGTGTTTGAGTGAAAAGGATAAAACCCTAGAGGGGTTAGACAAAATAATGTAATCACCTCATAGAACAAGACTTTCAGCTACAGAGGTGGATCGTAATATTGGCAACATTATGAGCATGGCATAAAAGCCATTTTTAAGAATTACAGTTTTTCTCTAAAATATAAAAACTATTAAACGGTGCTTTAAAACAGTAGACACTACATGTCATAAAACAGTGACAGAAATTTAGTATATTGTAGATGAGAAGGAACTGCAATTTTCAGTGCAATTCGAATGTGGAAGCAGGTGTAGTGCACAAGTATGTCGAGCTAAAATATAACCCACCTCTGAGTGTATGGAATAATGATTTAATTACTTCCATGCAGTGCTAGAAATAAAATCAGCATGTTGTCCATAATGGCTTATTAAAGCAAGAGGTAAGTTCTGGGACAATTGAAGGTTACTAGACTGGACAATATAATACAAGATATAAAGCAGTTTTCTCTTAGACCTTTTGTAAATTTTGTAATGCTTTGCTAACCCACCACCCCTCCCCCGTACTGTTAAAGTGGTTGAATCAGGCCCTGCAGTGTAGAACATATTGAAAGCTCATGTACAACAGTTAGTTCAGACCTCTTTCATCTACTCCTGCTTTTTATTTCTGCTTATCAGTTAACAGCTGTCAGGCCCACATTTCAAACACTCTTCTTTATTGAAAAAGAGGCCAGATGTGTGGCATTGAAAACTAAGAGCTGTTAAAGATTTGTTCTGTGGGTCTGACAGTGTTAAATGTTTTAAACCATTTATTGGGTTGGAGACCAGATAGACACTGAAGACAACCTATAGGTAAGACTGCTTCAATAATTTTCCTTGTGGCACAATGGAACACAGTATCTTATTTGTTTCAGCCATGAATACAAAATCAAGTTGTTGTTGATGTTTTTTGTGTGTGGATGAACTATGATTATATGCTACACTTGCTACACATGTTGTTTGCACATTTTGTTTTGAGTATTTTGACTTTACACTTGACCTGCTTTTCCTCCCACACATAGCCTATAGGATGTGTAGGGGCAGAAGTGCTGAAACCGTAGTTCATCACCTGTAAGTTGCACACCAGTAGCTCCAAAACAGTCTGTAGAGAATGCCATGATGTTTGTCAGCTGGTGAGAATGTAGAGAATTGATTACATTTCATTTCTGTGCTGAGTATTTTTCAGCTATCTGCATTCCAGATAGGCTCGCATAAATACGTGATCTACTGGATATTAATCATATTTAAGTTATCACGCTGTCATTCAGCTGTTTATTGAGTTCCCACAATGCTGATGACCATATAGAAAACACATGGGAGATTATGTAATGCCATTTAAAGCTTAATCCACTCGGCATCCAGATAATACCAACCTATTCTTAATTAACGTGTTGACCATATAGTTTAACAATATGTTCACTCTGTATTTAAATATATTATGTATGTTATCTCTTCTGCAGTGTAGAGTAGAGGTATGTGTATGGTGGTGCTGTGGTGAAACTGTATCTCAACATCTAACAACATTATGCGTTTGAATCTGTGGGCCATATTGGATCATGTCAAATCTGTTGAGTGCACGTTGATTTGAAAAGTGACTGGATATAGGCTTCAGATACATTATTGCCTACAGTTATTCTTGGAGTGGCCAATTATTACATCAGAGCATTAACCCAGATCACCATAAAACACGTAACTGGAGAGGACAGGCTGACCTGTTACATCTAAAAATAAAAAAATAAAAAATACTGAGGCTAAGATAGGACGCGATTTCTCTTCAGTAGTTTGATGAAACAGAAGTACAATAATATGAATGTTCAGTGCCAAAAGTGCAGACCCCATAACAGAAATGGATAAAGGATAGTTTTTACTTTAACGCCTTCACAGATTACTACTTTAAAGAATGAACAGCACTTTAGGATTTTACATAGGTGTGTCTTGAATTGAGCAGTTTTTATGTTGAACTTTATGATGATGTCCTCGCTCACAGCAGCCAAGTCAATGAGTCATGGCAATATGTGAGTGTGTCTGCCCCCCAGAGAACCTAAATCATTTTTTAGTATCACAAGCTGATAACCTGTGTATATTGATGTGTGATGTAACTGTGATGGTCTTTTAAGTGCTTTGAATCTAGTAACACATTCTCCTTTTTCTTCCTGTCGGGCTACTGCAGAAACTGGAGGAAGAAAAAGGAAAAAAAGAAAAGGAGCGACTGGAGCTGGAGAGGGAAAGAAGAGAGAGGGACAAAGAGCGGGAGCGCGAGAGGGAGCGCCGTGATCGTGAGAAAGAGAAGGAAAGGGAGAGAGAGAGGGACAAGGAGCGGGAAAGAGACAGAGATCATGACCGCGAACGGGAGAGGGATCGCGAACGGGAAAGAGCAAAGGAGCGTGAGAGGGAGCGAGAGAGGGAACAGAGTCGAGATGTCAGTGAAGGTCGCAGCAGATCGAGGTAAGTGAAAGCCAGTTCTGCCGTGCTCAGTTACCCTCTTCATTCACTGTAATCCCATACCTTCTTGCTGTATTTGTACTTTATTGTAATAAATAAGCTGTCAATCAGATGGAGTTGACATTTGGTTTTCACATCACTTTGACTTCATTTATTATCTAAATCACAGAACAATTTAGACATGGCAGCAGATCTGGATCTAGACTAATAAGCTACTAATGTAGCTGGTTTGATTTTTGTATTTTATGAAGCTTTATTATGCTATTTGGCTGACAAATAATAGAATAAAGAAAAACCTTTTAATATAATGCAATGCAATTAAAAACATTCTTATTAATACGTATAATATAAATAATCATTTTAATATTCCCCATTCCCATGTTCCTCAGAATCCCAATATAATTTAAATGAGTTCCGTATTCATCTAGTAAAAGTAATTTGTAATAAAATCTGTACTATTGAATTGCCTTGTTTTAAGCCAAAGCTTCCAAACGAAGGTGTGGCAGCTTCTTTTGATTGTATCGGATTGTTCTAAAAGGCTGTTGTGCTTTGGCAGTTTGAGCCATGCAAAGACCAATAGAACACTGAAATTAAACAAGTGCCTCCTGTTGTTTTGTGATTGATCTTTTTACTTCTGGTTATAACTAATTATGTAATATTTAAACTACACTAAAGGCAAAAATTTGTTTTCTGCAGAGAGAGAACAAGAGAGGATAAAAAACGAGACCGTGAAGAAGATGAGGAGGATATTTATGAACGGAGAAGGCTGGAGAGGAGGCTTCGAGACAAGGAAGCAGCTTATCAAGAAGTGTGCATTTAACTGTGGTTGATCAAAATTAGATAACTGCACATAAAACTTTTTCATCACCTTCATTTGTTCATGTGTCACTATGTGATCAGTTCTTTTCGCCTGTGTCTTCCTAAAGCGTCTGAAGAACTGGGAGATCCGGGAGAGAAAGAAGGCTCGTGACTACAGCAAAGAAGCAGAAAGGGAGGATGAGAGGCGGCGTGAAATGGTAATGCATTGCACACTATATTAAACTGTTAGAACATAATTGCCTTTGGTTTTAACATAATTCACAATGTCTGATATGATGATGAATAATTGATTTGCTGGGTTTGTGCAGATACACTAACTGTTAATTTGTTTACGTTCAGATCAAAGAAGCCAAAAGACTTAAGGAATTCCTTGAAGATTATGACGATGACAGAGATGACCCAAAATACTACAGGTGTCTATGCATGTTTAGTGCCAGGTAGACGTTTATTTTCTTTTTGAGAATGCTTCACATGTTATAACCCTCATTGTCAGGGGGAGTGCTTTGCAGAAGAGACTTCGTGACCGAGAAAAGGAGATCGAATTGGACGAGCGAGACCGTAAGAGGGAGAAGGAGGAGCTGGAGGAGATTAGACAGAGACTGCTCGCTGAGGGTCACCCTGACCCTGATGCTGAGTTGCAGAGGGTGAGCCTGCCAAAAACTTGCATTGTTTCTCAAGAAAAGCATTTCTTTTACTTACAAGATTTTGCATTATTTGTGTAGGTACAGATTTAAAAAAATCTTTCTTGCAGCTTTGAAACTGTGTAGTTGTTTTATTGAAATTGAGGCACGTACAAGTTCTCGTCTGCCTTTGGAATGAATTTGTAATGATTTAGTTTGTTATATAAAAGAGAGGCCATTGTTAATATGTTGAGTATATTTCCATAGATGGAGGAGGAGGCTGAGCGCAAACGGCAGCCACCTCTAAAACTTGAAGCGGAGGAGGATGTCAACAAGGAGAAGGCTCAGAAGGATCGTGGTCGGGGTCGGGAGAAGAGAGAGACAGAGAGGCCAGCGGAGCCAATTTCTCGAGGCCCCCAGCAGCATTCAGACGACGACGTAGAGGAAGGAGAGGAGGACGACTACCGTGATGGTGAAGACTCACAAGAAGCCAAGCCACAACTCAAACCTGTCATGCGGCCAATCACTACTGCTCCTTCAGTGTCCTCAGCCAGTGCGAATGTGACCGCAACCACACCCGACAGTGAATCTCCATGTGGCATCATCATTCCAGGCGAGAACACTCCTGAGGTCCAGCCTCCAGAGGAACACCGACCCAAGATCGGTCTCAGTCTCAAACTAGGTGAGTATAGTAGCAAACTAATGGCACAGAGAGGCTGTTTTATTTAGCATTACTGCTTTGTGCCAGAATAAACTCTTGTTCCTCTTGTTGATTTTCTATTCCAGGTGCCACCAACAGTCCCAGCCAGCTTAGTGCAGGAAAGCGAAAGAAACTGGCAACTGTGGAAAGTGTTTTCAACAAGTTTGATGATGAGGAGGCTGATGAGCAGCCCCGTAAAAGGAAACTGGTTCCGCTGGACTATGGCGATGATGATAAGAGTCTGGGACTGGATGGGGCAGAAATTTCAGGGGCCAAGGGCAGCATCAACACAGAAGAGAAACGCACGCACATAAAGAGCCTGATTGAGAAGATCCCCACTGCCAGGCCTGAGCTCTTCTCCTACCCCCTAGACTGGACCATGGTTGATTCGGTAAAGAGCCCCTGGAAGTTTAGAGTTATGACAGTTTAATTAACTGTGCAGTTGTGCGATATAATAGTATATTGTGTGACAATAGAAAAACAGCAAATCACACCTTTTTTTTTGCATTACAATGCAGGAGTGTAGCAACACAGACACACAGAAGAGTGAAGGTGACACAGAGTGTAGTAATTCAGAGTGAAAGCAGGCATCTGTGACAGCCAAATGGCATAAAGCAATACTAGGACACAGTCGTTTGCCTTTTGAATGATTACACATACTTACTGTGCCAAGGAAATCAAGCAACATTAACCATCCATTCTGAGGAAAAGCTTCAATGCAGAGTTGACCTCTGAAAACTTGGCGGAAACTTTAATTTCTTTTTTTTTTATTGGTTACCATTAGCTTGTAAAACAGCTACATCTGCTGAAACGCTACTGACAACTTTTAAGGTGGAATGTTTTTACACGTTACTGAATGCATGCGTTCTCATTGGGAATCACTAAACCAACCTTAAATTTGAATGCAACAACTTTAACCATTATACCCCTTTTTATTGCTTCTGTTGCAATGTATAAACTGGATCTGAGAACTACATCTTCAAGTGCTTTCAAAAATATAAATGAATCTTTACTGGATTACATGAATCTTTCTCCTGATTTAGAGAAAGGTGGTGAAGCTTGAAACCTGTGCACAGTACCACACCTGTCTCCACATCACACTAGCAGCACCTACGCAAGAATCAAAATAGTACTGAGTTAATCTTCGGATGAAAGCAGCAAATCTGACATGGTAGTCGAAAGTTTCCACAAAGTTTCTAAGGCGAAATATAATCAAATAAGTAAATACCTTTTGGTCAAGTATATAAATAGAATTTTAATATGAAATTGGCCTGTCCGTGTGGCAATGTCACTGAATATACAGAAAAATGCATCTTTTTTTTGGATATTAATTTAACCTTGTTAAGGTCAAAGGAAGGAAGTAATTTAAATATTAGTTCCTAGGTTTTATCATCAGATTTATAAATTCATTATATTTGCTTTCATTACATGTTCATTGTTTAATTAAACAATTTGTTGTTCTGTTTGATTCTGAAGATTCTGATGGATCGTCGCATTAGACCATGGATCAATAAGAAGATTATTGAATACATTGGCGAGGAGGAACCTACTCTGGTAGATTTTGTCTGTTCAAAGGTCAGCCATTATTTCTGTTTCAGAACCTATTTTCAGCTCAACATGTTGCCCATAATTGTCTGGTGTTTATTGTTAGGCGTGTTTGGAAAATACAAAGGTTTCTGTATGTTCTCAGATTTAGCTCCATGTCCTGAAGTTTATTATTTGACACTGTTTTGTATTTTGCATAATTAAAATTATCTTTTCTACTCAGGTGATGGCACACAGCACCCCTCAGGGTATTCTTGATGATGTTGCAATGGTAAGCTCAAATGTAACCACAAAGATACATGTGTTAAAAAGGATTTTAGGTTTTGGTCCTTTTAACCTGAAATGCCCACTCAGAACAATTTCTGTTTGTGGGAAAAGCACACGGGTGGCCCATTTCAAAGTATAATCTAGAAGATTGTGATTTCACTAAATATAGTTTTGTAATTGAAAGGTGTGCTAAGGTTGCCTCCTCTTTGCAAACGTGCTCTCTGCAAACCTGCATTCAATTAATTGCCGGCTACATTTCACGTCATGGGTGTTTCTTTCTTAGCTGTGGTCTATTTTACTTTAAAGAAAGTATCAAAATAATATCTAAAGACTAGAGACCTTGGCTCTCTTCACCTTTGCCCTACAGTGATGACTTGTTCTTACCTGAAATCTTCTGGGGTTTTTTTATGTTTTTTTAGTTATAAATACTCATTGTAGCCTCATTAAACTAAAATGATAGCATTTATAGTTGGTTAAATGTGTTACTAACTTCATAGTAAAAATGTGGAGCCTGCTGAATTGATCAATAACTGAGGAAACCGCAACAGATTTGATGCTTTCTTATATGGACAATAAGAAAACACATCTTCTCAACTTTGATCATTTTACAGACAATACAAACGTAATCATTAGTTAAAAATAAATAATGCAAGTAATGTTAATGTAATATGCTCATTTTATGTTTTTAATAATATTGTATTTCACAGAACACATTCCAAAAATGAATTCCTCAGAACACTGCAAGAAACCGTGTCCCCCACACAGCTACACACTCAACTTTCCACTACTACCTTGTGGTGCTGGGCAACGGTTTCTTACTGTGTTCTGTGGAATTGATTTGTGGAACGTGTTCTGTGAAATGGTTATCATCTCAAAGTTTTCTGTGGAATTACTTTATCAGCTCAATTGTGGAACGTGGAATTCAATAAATGTTTAGTGTTTTATCATACAATGATCTCTGGAGTGGGTAATTGTCGGACCACTGGACATGAGTAAGCCTGCCTCTCTACACCATTCTCTGATAAATCTCTTTGTGTTCAGGTTCTTGATGAAGAAGCAGAAGTCTTCATAGTGAAAATGTGGAGGCTGCTGATATATGAAACAGAAGCTAAGAAGATTGGACTGGTGAAATAAAGGTCACATGTTTATCTTACTGACTTCCATTTACTCTCAGTTCTGCTACATGGAGTTTTCTGCTCCAGCAGGCTATAAACATGTGCACATACAACCCTCCATTCCTTCAGCAAGGAGCTGTTGCCTTCTATATATGTGTGTGTGTGTGTATGTATGTATGAGAGCGAGAGTAAGTAAGTGAGTGTGGAAGAGAGGGCTGTGAACAGAAAAGGTTTGCACAGGCATAATGCATGAAAAAAGTTTGTATTTGTTTTTCTTTGTTGATGCTCTTGACAGAGATGTATTTTATCCATCTGTTCCCCAGGACATTGAACACATTCTGCTTTGATTTCCTGTTGTCATGTTGAGGCACTGCTCCATTGTGTGAACTAATAAATATGTCTTTTTTTTTTAAGAAAACACTTTGCCTTTCGTAACTGTGCTATTTTGTTTGTCTTTGTATAACTGGTTTTAAATGCATTAATACTAGTAATTTGGTACTACATATCATTTTGATAATTCTTTTTATAAATTTGCAAAGCAAAAGTGGAGTGATGGGAAATAGCATTTTATTTTTTTGCAAACCTTATTTATTTCAGGCACCCTTCAAACAAATCTGGAACAGATTACAATTGTGTTAACAGCATTAAGTTAGTGTTTGAAATACTTAGTATTCCAGTAAATAAAATGGTACAGTACCTCTACATGCAGCAGAGTTATTTTTTTAGGCAAGTACTTACTCAAGAATTAAGATTCAAAGAACTTTATTGAGCCCATTGGGAAATTGAGTTGCCTTGTTACAGCGGCTCTTCACGTTAAAAATAGAAGAGAAAGGAGGGGGAAAAAAAACTCCAAGACAATAGACAAGTACAAACTACTGATCAATAAGTAAGAAAACCCAGCTAGAGGAGTAAACAAATGAAAATGTTTAATACTATTTGAATACTATGTGCCCCCCCCCCCCCCCTTACAGAAGGGATGAGTTGAACAGTTTAATGGCCACTGGGAGAGAGGATCTCCTCAAGTTAAGTTTACATGTTCAAGTGAAGTACAAAGCAGAGTTTGTGTACTTCTATCAAATCTTAAGCTTTTGTATTTTAAGAAACAACATATTTCCCCCTCAATCGGCATTTGAATGTTAACTACAAATACAAGTACAAACATACTATAATAATACAGAATAGTATAGAGTAAAGCTTTACAATAGATATCATAGCATATCCTACAACTGAATAAAAGAAATAAAGGTTTACCAGTGAGGTTAATTACACAAATTAAAATGTGACACACAATACACGTTTGAATAGCTTTTTGGTAACTTCCTCCTGTGTTTCCAGCTCCAGCGGGTCTCGCAGATACGTGGCAGGTTGATTGATGAACTCTCACCCGGAAGCACTTTTCATCGGCACCACACAACAGGATGCTCCGTTAGCCAGTCAGCTGCTAGCCACATCGGGAAGTTGCAATGTTATTTTCGACAGCTGCACCTCGTTGAAAGGATGCGGGGTAGTGGGCGTTTGAAAGTGAAGGTTAACGTGTCAAGTTTGTTTATTAGGGGAATTTGAAGGTCGGACCTAATCGCGAAGCTAGTTAGCATAGCTTAGCTTTGCTAACGTTATCGAGGCCAAGAGGCTGCACCGTCTCTGTTCATGGAACGTGGATGTTTGGTAGCAACGGAAGAAGAGACGTGACGTGTGTGAAATAGTTGTTAAACCTTTTGTTTAATAGCAGCTCTGTTTCGGGGGATGCCATTTAAATTGACGAGAACGAATAAAAGCCCGTGTTAAAAGTGTAAGCGGTGGTTGGTTTGCATGGTTTAGCTTAGCAGTAGATAGCCGAAAAGAGACTTGCAGTCATGGACGATTTCAGCTCAATCAGCCTGCTGTCTCTTGCCATGTTAGTGGGATGTTATGTGGCCGGGACAATACCTTTAGCAGTCAACCTTTCAGAGGTGAGTTTCTAACACGCGAAGCTTTGTAAAACGTCTTGCACAGTGAAGCTCAGTGTTTGTGAGAGCCGTTGTTAAATCGCTGTTGTTGCTGTGGGGAATCTTTGTTTCTCCAGGAGAAGCTGAAGCTGGTCACGGTGCTGGGAGCAGGGCTGCTCTGTGGGACTGCACTGGCTGTCATCATTCCCGAAGGGGTCCACGCACTTTATGAGGAAATCCTTGAAGGTGGAGTTCACAAAAATAGTGGTTCAAGTGAAAAAGAGTAGCACTGAAACCAGCATATGCTGCTGAAAGATATCAGTCATTTTCTACTTAGATAAATCAAACCACAGTTTTAAACTTTTTTTCACTCTATTACATGCATCTTTGTGGACAACAAAGCTGCTCTGTCTCCAAGTTACGTACTGTAATCGATTTACATAACATTTCTGGAGATTGTCTGTCTCCCAGGTCACGGTTATCCCAAAGGTGCTACTCAGTGGCAGCTAGAATTGCTTTAAGTTCTTGAAGATTTCTCATGAGAGGCAAAATATCTCCAGAATCTCAAGCAAATTCACTTGTGACAGTGAGCAACATATTTTGGATTTAAACAATGAATTGACTTTGAAAGCAACTCGTTTTTAGTGCTGTTTTCCAAGGTAGAATTTTAGTAGTAACAGTCTCTACACATTCACGTGCACATTCAGAAAGTCACAAGTAACACTGCAGTCAGCTCTTGAATGCAGCTTTAAATGTTGCCTGTCAAGTTATTCCATAAGTGACAAACATCATTTGTATTCGTTTATTTTTGGTTTGTGGTTAATGTGCAGCGAATAACTCCTTTTGGTGACTTGAAGGTTTAGGACAGTGGCTATGCAATTGGTACTTCCTGGTTTTATTCTGACTGGTTTTAAATGCCTTCAAGACTGTCATAGTGTGGATAGGGTGTAAATGGCATCTGCCTTTTTGTAGACTGTAAGCGTTTGAATCCTATTCAAACAGCAAAGTTCAGCCAGATGACGTCTATTTCTGTTACCTAACAAACACAGATATGTGTTTTGTGATCGATAACTGTGTCTCAGAGTGGTCTGCAGATATACTTTTCTACCTAATGGTACCTTTACACTGCTTCTCATTTACCACTATGCGCACACACACACACACACACACACACACACACACACACACACACACACCAATGCGAGGGCTGCCAGTTTGTCTGCAGTCAACAGGACCAACAAATTTGGGGTTTGGTGTCTTGCTCAACATCCCTGGGATTTGTGTTAAAATCTTTACCTCCTGAGCAAGAATTGTCCTAGCAAAAAAACAACATGGCTTTGTGATGACTTGGAATCTGAATTTTATTTATTTTATGAATAATAATAATAATAATAATAATAAAGTATTTTTTCCCTTTTAACAGTGCTTTTACTGCTTTCTGTTCTCTCATGACGTGTGTGTCTGCAGGTGGACACCACAGCCCTGGTCAGGTTGGAGTTGTAGAAGTCTCTGAACCAAAGGGTGAATCTGAAGCAGCTCTTGGTGCCAGTGGAAAGCATGAACACAATCATGAAGAGCTTCATGCCTACATTGGAGTATCTCTGGTCCTGGGCTTTGTATTTATGCTTCTGGTCGACCAGATAGGCAGTTCTCATGTGCACAACGCTGAAGGTCAGTATTACAAAGTCACAAAAAACACAAAAGATTTAAAGATCAAGATCATTTCTTTCTTATAAATGTGTAGAGGTCCAGACTGTTTGTGTGGACACGTTATGGACTTTTCTTGAGGCTGTTTGTTAAATTGGTCTGGATGATGGGGTCTGTCATTAGCTTATTCTAGTGCTAATCATCCCCACCACAAGAAAGCTCTGCTGAAAGTTGTTTTCCCAGCTCCACCCATGCTCAGCACCAGCTTTGTTTTTGATGCTACATATTTGGTTACTCACTTCGCTAGTAGCATCTATTAGTTTTTGGAGAAGAGAGGCTGATGTGTCATCACTGAAATTTGCTTTGTTTTTTTTTTTGGTGGAGAAGATCCAGAGTCAGCAAGAGTCGCCTCCTCAAAAATCACCACCACCTTGGGTCTTGTGGTCCACGCTGCCGGTAGGTGATTGGCTGATGCTCTTCTTTACTAAAAGCCTTTATTTGCATTTCCTTGCTACTATGCTTTATTCTTGTCTGCAGCCAGTTATACTTTGTGATTAATCACAGGAGTCCTATCACATGAATGAAACCTAAAAAATAATGTTTTCAATATAAAAAAATGGGTGATTTTTATTTTTTTGTGTGTGTAGTATTATTAACATCTTTTGTAATACTGATGTTGTTTCATCTTATGAACTCGGTCTCCAGCTGATGGAGTTGCACTAGGAGCTGCTGCCTCTACGTCTCAGACCAGCGTTCAACTCATTGTCTTTGTAGCCATCATGTTGCATAAGGTAACAATAGATCATATTTTGAGCAAAACGTCAGTGTTGTTCATTATTATCTTTTTCTAGTTTAAGGGTTTTGGGGATACTTGTATATTTTAAAAGTCGAAATGGAAGTAGAGCTAAAATGAATAATGAATTAATAAGCAATGTGGCAAAAATATCAAGCACTCTTTCGTTCCAACAATCACATTTGTGAGAATTAGCTGTTTTTTGTTGTTGTATTTTTAGTAAACTAAAAATGATTTTAAAAACCATGTTACATCTCTTAAACTTTTCACCAGTTTCCAACATTTGATGGCACAAATAAATATAGTTAACTGTCGTAAATGTGATACTATCTACTGCTCTGTCATCTCCAGGCTCCAGCAGCGTTCGGTCTGGTATCTTTCCTCATGCATGCTGGTCTTGAGAGGAACCGCATCCGCAAGCATCTCCTGGTCTTCGCTCTGGCAGCACCCATCCTCTCCATGCTCACATTCTTAGGCCTCAGTCAGGTAAATAATGTGTTTTGACACCATCATCTGATGTTGGCCCACACTTAAACATTACTTGTGATTTAATAAAAATATGTATCCCTTGATTTTTCAATGAAATAGTTGTTCCAGCAGCTGTGTTGTTGAGGCAGTTGTCGTCTTTAAAGACTGTAAAACAATAAAAAAGAACATGACTTGTTTACAGAAGTCATGAGTTTTGTCTTGGAAATTCAGTATTAGTTGAAAGACAAATGTAAGCAAGAGCCATTTACCAGACAAAAGCAAATATAATTCAAAAGAAATGAAACACACCAATTTCACACAAACATTTTTAACTGTCACCAAAGAAATGTTTCAGTTTTTTTTTTTTTTCTCTTCTATTTTCCCCCCTTCAGAGTAGCAAAGAAGCCCTGTCAAATGTCAATGCCACTGGAGTTGCCATGCTCTTCTCTGCTGGCACCTTCCTTTACGTCGCCACCGTCCACGTCCTCCCCGAGGTCGGGGGTGGGGGCCACAGCCACGCTCCTGCAGGAGGGAATGGAGGGAATGGAGGGAAAGGACTGAGCAAGGTGGAGGTGGGAGCCCTGGTGCTGGGCTGCCTCATTCCTCTGGTGCTGTCCGTCGGTCACCACCATTAGACTCACAGCTCAGGATGGATTTCACACAGGTGTACAGGGAAACACATTGTTGGTCGGTTAATGTCTTATTGCTTTTTGTCTGCTGATGGACCTCGTGGACCAGACTGGTGCTCGTTGCGGGGACGTCTTTTGACTTAAAAGTGAAGCTGTGAACAGAGAATGAATCATTTTTAGGGAAAATCACAACAAAGACACACAACGACATTTTTCCTCCTTCTGACGCTGAGAACAAAATGATGCATCTACTGTATGTGTCCATTTACACCACAGATATGTCGAGGCCAGAGGACGTTGGACTCTTCAGCTGTTTATTTAGATCACTGTGGAGTTTCCAGTGTTGCTTTATCGTGCTTCTCCAGAGTCAAAGAACCAACCCTGATTTCATTACAGTGATGCTTTATTAGACGGCAGTTGCACAGTGAGATTTAGATAGTCTTGATTAAGCTTGTGATTTTGAGAAAGCAAATGTTTTTATATAACTGTACAGATCTCTTAGCAAAAACCCAGATTAAAGTGATTTTCAAGTGCCATATTGAAACCGGTTCCCGAAGAGATGGCGCTGTAAGGACATCACAGCTTGCTTATTTTCTTACCAACACAAATCTCGTACTCCCAACCGACTTTGACGCAGGAGCCAGATGCACCTAACGTCTTTTTCTTTTTTGAGTAGTGACTTTATAAATAAGGTTTTCCCCTAATAGAAAGTGGTTAGAAGCCGATCACTGACATTGGCATTGAACCACTTGTTAAGGTTCCTGAGCCCTGCAGTGGGTCGAGACACAGCCAGCTACGATGTATCACCACATTTACTGTCGTTTTTAATTCCTCTGCTTAGTTTGATCAGTTTGATCTTGGGATGAACTATAAATAGAGCTGGAAAAATCTGTAGAGAATCGTCTGAAGTGATTGTATAGAGTGTCGCAATGCTTAGTTAGAGGTGGGGGGGCTATTTCAGCAGCTCTACATGGGTGAATGAGCTGCCTTATGGAGGGCATTTATTCAAAGGAAAACCTGTAGGGACCATCAGCTCTGGTAAACAGACATATTTTAAATTGTAGGAGGAGAGTTGAGACATTTCTTTTTCTTTTTTTTTGTTTCTTTTGTTGACTCCTCATTAATGAGAAATACCTGAGCAATAATAATAAAAAGGTGAAAGTGGGCCGACGTCACTTCTTTCTCAGGAGTGCAGCCGAGCGTGGAAAAGGTACAGATGGTTTGGCTTCACGTTCAAAGCACTTGTCATGTGATTGATATAACAAGATCTGTCAGTTGGATGCTCTTGAACGCTTCTAACGCCGCAATGCCCCAGAACCATAAGAGCAGCTGCGCAAACTGCACCGTCTTCTATCAGGACACGTGGATATTGTGTTTCACTGTGCCTGCTCCCGTATGTATGTGTGTGTATACTGTACAGAGTGACTTCTTCCTTCCGCAGTCACCACGATCTCCTGTGTGAGATGGAACTGCTTTATCACCAACGCATCTTTTCTTACTCCTTTTTATTTGTATTTTATTTCTTTTGGGTCTATGTACGGTTACCCACTGTTCTTTTCAGTGCAGATACAAGAGGCTACAGACTGTGTGAGGAGTCTCTGTTTTATGTATAAATTCAGCAGTTTTACACTCAGCTTGTCAATTAATTACAACTTCTTTTACGAGCGAAAAAAAAAAAGCCACCGTGATGTTTTTTGGCTCCCTTGTACGGCTGTGAGAGAAAGGGCTGGTTTGCATGCTGACATGCAGCTGCACGACCATCTTATTTTTATTAATATTGTTTTTGCTTTCTGTTTGTACAGATGGATTTACACCCAATCACGAGCTCACTGTGGCATTTCATATTTAAAATGTTGCTTCAGAAATCTGATTTGTCACTGTGGTGTTTTTCCATTGTTATGAAGATTCCTTAAATTAATTCAGGATCCACTGTTAAATGGGTTTAGGGCTCTAACGATTGAGTATTTTCATTGTTCTTTTTTTTTTTTTTCTCATATGGTTTGTTTGCTGGAAAACACATGTTGTTTTGTTAAATTGTTAAAATGCCTTTTACTAGTTCAATGTGACTCCTTCAAATGTCTTGTTCTGTTCAACCAACAGTGTAAAAACGCAAATATATCCAGTTTCCAAATCAGAAAATGAGAAAATATTTGCATTTAAGCCCCAGAAAAATAACTTAAACTCTTTAAGTATTCTACAATTTTCTATAAGATTCCATGTTCATTACTAAAGTAAACAACAACCACAAAATTCAGAAATCTTACCTAGGGAGAAAAAAACTTAGGCAAAGAAATCTTTAAGGAGAATGGGATCACTTGAGTGGGAAACTCAATACAGTCACGTTAATGTCTTTAGGTGAAAATGACACAGATTATTGTGATGCACTTACCTGTGGCGAACATTTCAGAGAAAAATAGTCTCCAGAGTTGGTGATTTTTATTTTTATTTTATTTCACCATTCTTCCATATACACTGAGTTAATGGCGACTGTATCTTTCTCCAAAGTGTTCTTTCATAGTGTGTTTCCAAATGGTAAGTGTTGGGGGGAACTTGATCCACAGTCGTCCTCTGGGCAGCCAACTTGTAGAGTTCAGCACTGCTGAAGCCCCAAAGCAGCCCTGGCTGAAATTTGGAATTAATTTTAATTTTTTTTCGTTCCAATGGACAAAACCTGGCTTGTTGTGATTTTTGTTTACAGTGGCTCAGGATGGAAGTGATCATTAAGTGTCGACACAGTTACTAAAGTTAGTTAAAGGGATTTTCATTAAACACACTGGGCTCTGATTGGCTGACAGCGCCGGCTCTTCAAAATAAAAGGACGGAACTAGGCTGAGGAGAAAGTTTGTGTCACTTTCATTTAAACTTCTGTGGGACATCGTGAACGTAGGAAAGACACCGATGCGAGCTCCTTCAAGCTTCTTGGTCTCAGCAGGTGGAAATAGCAGCACCTTTATGGGTTTATTGGTGATTTCAGTTAATAACGTTAATATGTGTAATAGCTTCACGGGGGGGGGGGGGGGGGGTATGTGGGTGTGTCTCTGATTTTAATTTTCTGTCATTCCAGAATGAGTCTGCCTTATTTCTATATTTTTGATTGTCAAGTTGTAAAGCGATGTGTTTTATGACGACTAAATTAAAGTTTTGTTTGGTTTTTTTAAACTGGCAAAAGCGTGGAAATGTTTTATATTGTCATAATTGACTGTTTAATGTCCGTTTATACAAACAACGTGTTGCCATGTATGACGTGTTTGTTTTGAAGCCATCAAGGTAAGAATTTATAGGTAGGTGTTATGTTTGGTGACGGTCTACAGGCTCATGCATTTCCCTGTTAATATCTGTATAATCTGCTGTTATAGCTATAATCACTCTGACACATGTTCTGTAAATTAATCTGATAGTCACGACTTGTAAAGCCGCATGTTAACTGCTCTGACTCTCCGTCCTCTTTACCAGAGAGCTGTAGCCCCCACCTCTGCCACAGATGTGAGGATGGAGTGAGAGATGCACGGGTGGATGGAGAGAGGGAGACCAGTCGGTCCACATCTGCCAAGAACTGGAGACTGTTGCTTGCCGCAAGTGCAGCAATCTGAATAACAGCTTTTACAGGCCGGAATCTATTGACCGGCAACTCACTCCTAAAGCTTTCCCCCTCCTCCCTCCCCCATTGCCTCCCAGTATCTCTCCCCTTCTTCCTTCTTTCGCTCTCATTTCTCTTTTCATCTGTGCTATGCAGTCACTCTGCCTCCAGCTGATGGGCATATTGTCATCTGCATCATTCCACCCTGCTGAGTTATTGGGATTTGCTACTCTTTCGGTTTTCTATTGAAGCGGTCCCTGCAGCTGTGCGTGTGCCTCCGTGTGAGTGTGTGCGTGATATCGGGTGTTACTGGGCTAATTGTTATTGACTGACTGTATTGTGGTTTATTGATTTTTATTTATTTATTTATTTTTATCTCTCCCCTTTGCTGCTC
The DNA here is from genome assembly GCF_033026475.1 of Channa argus. Lineage (NCBI taxonomy): Eukaryota > Metazoa > Chordata > Actinopteri > Anabantiformes > Channidae > Channa > Channa argus. The sequence continues at coordinate 18,434,389 of NC_090212.1, forward strand.
CACCTCCCAGAGCGAGGGAAGCCAGAGAGGATGTTCCCGTCTTCATCCAGAAGCTCTCTGTTCTCGCCCTGGTCGTCCATGGAGCAGTCGGACTCCGAGGTGCTGGACTTCAGCACCAAAGTGCAGCTGCACGGCGTGCTGTGGAAGAGGCCCTTTGGACGGCCGTCCGCCAAGTGGTCCCGCAGGTGAGCCTTATTTACAAGTGTATGTTACATTTAACCCCATATCACTACATACTGTAGTTCTTACCACTGTGTGGGAATGTTGGGGCTTATTTTTACTTTAATTTTTGAAAACTTACATTTTGGATGTAGAAAGTTTTCCACTAGTAGGAACAAAACTTACTCATAGAACAAGTCACATTTCCCTCTTAAAGGGAAACTTGAGAGCTTTGTACTATATTGTACAACTTTGTGTAAAATACTTAAATCACATACAGTTAATAAAAACCGGGTGGACTTTTTCTGATGTCACCACATGTTATGTATTAGGAGATTGCTTTATATAACAACAGGATATACTTACCCATAGATGTTTTCCGGTCTCAGCGTAAGTATATCCTGAGAGGAGAGTATATTTGGCTTTTAAAATGCCTGGATATCTACTCCATCATGATAATGCTCTTAGTTTACATAACAGTTAAAACGACAATACACAGCGGATCCAGAGAGTCCATTTGCAGCCTGCTCTTCCCCATTTGCTTGTGTCATAAAAGTCAAAAGAATTAGAATTTGCTCAGTGTTGTATTGGCATTTGTTGTTGCCAGTGGCTTAAACAGGAGGACGTTCTTTATTCAAATGTCAATGAGGGTGGGGGGGCTGCTGAGGAGTTTTCATTGAGCTTACAGGAAGCTTTGGCATTGCGTCATATAAAATATAGCATCCAGTGTTTTTGAAGCTTGACTCAACAAAAGTCAGAGACTTTTTGCCTTTGCTGCACCAATTTGAAAATTAAATAGAAATGAAGTTTCTGAAATTTATAGAAGTAAAACGCTAAACCCCAAAGCGCTTGTTTGCCATGTAAAACATAAGTATATCAAATCTTTGCTCATTTTTATGGTCTGTCTTATCCCTGGATGCCTTATACTCGACTTATATGTGATTACATTACACGTTTATGTCATTCTGAATTTCCTTTGAAATGAATAATAACATGACATGTAACTGCAGCAGCCTGGATCCAATCAGACATGTTTCAAAGCTGCAATGGCATCTTTTGGTTTTCAGACTGATTGTAGATTAGTTTTTAAACTATCACTAGTTAATTGCTATATTTAGGAATCACTGCATTTGTGTTCGCTGTGGCAAATGAATACATTTGATAAAGTCTGTCATTTACATTTAGGTCTGTATTGATGAGAAATTATGTTTGAATGGGTACAAATAAATCTTCAATAACTTGTTTGGATTAAATACATTAATGAAAAATATTTTCTTTAGCCTCTGAAACTGATTCAAATAATAAAATCTAAGAAGGGAACTCACTGTGAACACAAAGACATGCTGCCTGAGATGATGTACTGCAATCAGCGTTTTTGGGTGAAAAAAAAAAAACCGAACACACATTTGCGTACAAAGGCAGAAATGTTTAAATGTTTTTGCAATGTAGACTTAATTGCACGGCATCAGTCACCTGATCGTCAGTGTCTTGTTGAGATCTTCAGCAGACGTTGGTTCTTTTCAGCCCCACAGGCTTGACTCACTGCTGCTTTATTGTCTTCCTCGGTACAAAGATTCTTCATCATCAAAGACAGCTTCTTACTCTACTATGCAGAGAGTGAGAAGAGAAACTTTGAGAGCAACAGGTACTTCAACATCCACCCCAAGGTGAGGCTCATCATCTCAGAGGACTTGAATGACGAACGTGGCAGTGGCAGTGTTGTATTTATTGATTTGATCCTTATTACATCTGCACATGAACATGCAGTAAATATTTGATTTATTATGTCTTTTTGTGACATTAAATAAAATGTCATGACTTTATAAGAGGCCACGTGATGCATTTCTGTCTCAGGGAGTCATTCCGCTTGGAGGATGTGTGGTGTCGGCTAACGAGGACATGGGGATGCCCTTTGCTGTTGTGATCAACCTGGAAGACTTCACTGTAAGAATCCGTTTTACTGCAAAGATCCCATCTTCTCGGTATTATTTGTGAGCAATAAAGGGGTTTTTTGTTACATTTTCAAATGGGTTTAAAGTTGCAGATTGAAAATGTGTAACAACCGTTGCACACTGTAAGTGGGAGGATAACATTTCCTGTGTGGTAAACTGGGCTAAAATCTAGCCAAATGGTTTTTGTCACTGCATTGTTGTCTCGGCCTAATCTTGCAACAAATGGGACATAAAATGGTATATTGGTATAAAATATTACTGCACAGTGGTACACGACTGAGTTATCAAGTTTAAGTGTGGCAGCCCATTCCCCTCTTCTGCAGGGCGCCATCGTCGTCGCCGCCGAGTCTGAGGAGGAGCAGGTCCAGTGGATAGAGATGCTCCAGGAGTCAGGAAAAGTGTGAGTGTTACCAACACAAATGCTGTTCTTGAATCAATTTAAACTTCACTAATTTTCACCTATGTGATAGACTTTCCATGTGAATGTCGAAGCTTTTTATCTTCCAAGTGTTCAGATCATGCAGAGTTTTAATGGGATACAGTAAATGATGAAATGGAAAATGTTTAACAGCATCACTTCAGTGTTTTAAAATGAATCCTAGCACAAATTTACATCGACGGCATTTAAGTTTTGCTAATCTCCTCCTGCTTTTGTAAAAACCGTTGACAGCACGTGGAAGAACGCTCAGCTGGGGGAGGCTATGATTGAGAGTCTGGAGGCTCAGGGGCTGCAGCTGGCCAAGGAGAAGCAGGAGTATCTGGGTAAATGTGTGGAAGGTCACCAGGATAATTGAGCTTTTTTTCAAAGTTTTACTAAGGTTAGAAAAAAGGTTTTTTATTCTCCAGATAAACTAATGGAAGAGACTGAGGAGCTGAGTCATCAGAGAGCACAGAGAGAGGTGAGACTCATTTACACCTCTAGCCGTGAGTTTTGTTTTGGCTACAAGAGACATATATTTAAAGACTATCTTCAAATAGACATGAAGCTTAGATATTGCTTCACTCTGTCATGTGTAGCTACCATGATTGTTCAGGTAGTTCAACCATAACAAAACGCAGAGAAGCTGCTCTCGGTTTTTGCGAGCAGTACGATTTCCCCACCTACATGTGATAAAGCAGCTTGTTTGTGTGTGTAGGAGTTGGAGCGCCTCAACCAGGTTCTGGAGGAGGAAAAAATGAAGTATGAGGAGGTGGTGCTGGAGCTGAAGGCGGAGCAGGAGCAGATCAAGCTGTAAAAACTCAAATCCATTCCGTTTGTTTTGCCCACTACTGATGATGCCAACCAATAAATGTTTTATCTGTGTTGACAGAGACCTGGATGGCACAGGTCAGTCCCTGAAAAGTGTCGAGCAGGAAAAAGAAGAACTGAGCAAGTTAACGGTCATGCTGCAGACGTCTATTGAGGTAGTAGAGACACGCTGCATGGACACACACAGATATGGATGAGCTATAAAAAATGCTCCAGGCGTGTGAGGAAGACGACATATTGATGAATCTGCTGCTTGATTCAGATCACGTGACGTTAACAGCTACTTGTTATACGTTGTGTAACGAACCCTTCAAGTAATAATTCATGAAATTATCTATGGAAGGTGATTAAAGCCACATGAGATTATAATTAAATTTCAAAAAGTTGATTTACTGGGATAACATAGGAAATGTGCTTATTTGCTTAAATAAATGATGGTGGGCTGATTCAAACAGAAGTCAGTTTACAGACACGAGGGGCTGCATCTGAAAAAGTCAAAGGAAATTGATACATCACAATAGGTCCATTAACATTGTAGCATTGTCCAAAGCTTTGTGCCATGTAATTAGTTACACAGGATTTACGATTACATTTTTGCTTGAAGAATACAGGACACATTACATTTAGTTATATCAGATTTCTTTCGTCTTTGCTGCAGGAGCTCTCTCAGGAGAAACGACGAACTCTGGAGCGTCTCCGCGTGAGGGGGCCGGAGGACAACGAGGTGGAGACGGTGGCTGAGAGCTTGGAGTCGACGTGCGAGAAGTCTGAGGACGGCGAGGAACCCGGAGATGTGGAGCTGCTGCAGGACCTGCGACACATCGAGGAGCAAATGAAGCTCCTGCTGAAGGAGAAGGAGCAAGCTGATGAGAAGTGAGTGAGCCCTCAGAAACAGAGATTCCTGGTTTGGTGTAACAAAGCAGAGCAGATTTGATGGTTAAAAAAAAAAAAAAATTAGTTTAGTGTCACGTCCAGGATTCGAATCCCTGAACAGCCTCCTTAAAGTAAACACTGGTTCACGATAGAGCTTTAACATTCGATTATGTTTTGGCATCCAAAGGGTCAAAGAGTCTTTCAGGGAACCTCTATGCTAATGGCACAGTGGAAACGTGTATTGATCCCTAAGTGTCGATCTGCAGCAGTAAGCGGGGTTTTACAGGCATCCGCTATTGACTGTGCAGCACTAATGCTCTGAATATACAACCCATAACATGAGCTCTGGCTCCAGTTTCTCCTCTCAGACATATGTACAAAAACAACAGAACCATATGAAATCATTTTCATACCAAGCGCTAATTCAGCTGCATGTCAAAAAAAAGCTAGAAATGAGTGATTTTTATTAAGATCACGGTTATAAATTTGCACATTGGCTCAATTTTAACACTTTAAAATAAAATAAAAAATTTAACATATTTGATATTTTAGTTTTCCCTCATTTTTACATGCAGCATCTAAACGAGTGAAAGTAGCAACTGCTTTGATGCAAAAAGATAACATCAGAAACTGGAGTCTCAGAAATGATGCAACTATTAGTTTTTGATACGGCAGGTATAATATGAGATACTATAAACACATTATAATTTACAGAAGTTTCTATATTTTACAGAGGTCTTTGTTTTTCTGAGTCTGTAAGTGAATGTTGAGCTGATATTCCTGTATTTGTCAGGTTTCAGTTTGAGATAAATCGAAAATATCTAAACACTATTTGTGCACACGCTGTCTTTTTCCGGTCTTTTCTTCAGACTGAAGGAGAACGAGCAGCGGGCTAAAGTGCTTCAGCAGGAGAGGGAGTATTACTCGTCCCAGGCCAGAACACTGCAGCAGTCGCTCTCTCAGCTCACTGTGGACAAGCAGCAGACTGAGGCCGAGCTCAAGGTAACGCAGCCAACAGTCGCCAAATCCGAGTGAAGATCATAGGCCCAACAGTCACTGATGAAAACATGTATTTATAATCATTTTATGAAGTCTGGTTGTGACATGTTGAGTGTTATACTTGACAAAATTTGCACTAAACATTTTTGATATAGATACAGAAGAATGTATGTGGTGATTGTGGTTACAGTTCTCTGCATGAGATTTTCGGCCTTTTGAAAGACACAAACTGATAACCATGCACTGTACTACAAGTATCTTGTAACTACACTCTGACCTCAGTGATGCAGTAAGCCAGGAGGCATCGGCAAAACTAAAATCAATACAGCCATCGATAAAACAGGCGCAGGTATGTATTTATAGTATTGTTATGTCCCGGTGTTGGCAAAACAAATACAATATTAAATTTGTGTGATTTGAAAATAAATCAGGTTGTTGATATCCACAGGGAGTTTGGGAGGGGAGTCGCTTTTCAGATCCAGCCTAACAAGCTGAGCTCATATCACCTTACACAGGAACAAAAACTCATGACCCCGTGTTCAGTGGTTTTCCAAGAATATAGATTTTTTTTTTCCGCCAGCGTGGAAAAACCTGTAAAGTTGCTTGCGGTTTGTGTGACACTACAAGTGTCCGTTGCAATCAGAAATATTGTCTCCTACAACATGAACCATGAAGACTCATAGTGTATGTGTGTATGGAAACAGACCGATTGATAGGTCGTTAACTGAAACGCTTCAAATGTTAATTAATATTTGCCAATAGATGATTATACTGATCTTGTCTCCAATTTCCATTCTGGCTGTTTTCCTCAGGCAGAGATTGAGTCTCGGATGGAGCTGGAAAAGAGGCTGAAGCAGGCCGAAGAGGCTCTGCAAGACCTGGAGAAAGGCCTGAACTCACGGGAACGATCCAAAGAGAGAGAAGAGAAGATGAAAGGCAATGTGACACAGCTGAGGAGTGAGTGCATTTATCGATTTCATCATATCCGATGGCAGTTGTGGAATATCAGTGCTGCAGGGAATCATTTAGATCAGTTCATTGTAGAAACCTGTGTTCCAGTGGAAAAACCCAGTTTCTACACAAGAAAATCATCAGTATCTTTTTAATCATGCATAGTCCACATAGTCTGAACTGACTGTGACTCTGAATTATCTTGACGCCTCCCTCTGGATGGAGACTGTATTACACAGACTGTATTATCAACATTAGTAATGGGTAATAAAATGTTAGACAATCCAGCTGTTCCAGAAATTCTAGAAATATTTGCTTTATTGTGTAGAAATGTATTCACTATAATTTGTCTCCTGTGCAGCACTGACTATTATTGATTATTCTGCTATGACAAAGCCACTGATTTCTGCCAAATGGCTACAAAATGTATAGTATAAAATACAGTCCTTAGTAATTAAAAGTAGTGAACTACTTTTACATATCTTCTTATAATTGCATACTAACAATTTTATTTTGAAATATTATGATTCAAAGTCCTCATGTTATAATCAATGGTAGCAAGTAGCAGCAGCTGTATGTGAGGGCAATGTTTTGACTTGTAGTCCACCATCTTGTGAGGACTCCCTGCCTTTCTGTGGGGGAGTGGAGTCACCGTTTGGACTTTGTCATGATGTCTCAGTAGGAGTGCGAACTCACCTTTGCCCTAATATTCACTCAATCTGAACGATTTCCAGTATGCAGGTAACCTACTGTAACCATTGCAGCAGACTGAGTGGGTACCTCACAAGGTGGTGCCCCACTCCTCAACAGTTACCAGCATAACCACTTGACTGGTAAATTTCTCTCGCCTTACATGAACTTATCTGAGGTCCACTGTAAACACATCTGTGTTCATCCAGAGTTCTTCGAGGAGTGTATCTGCGCAGCAGAGATCGAGGCGAAGCTTCCAGCGATCATGAAGAACGCCGTGTACCTCCACAAGGCTGCTGCACGCCGAATCAAGAGCTGCCGAATCCAGAGGAAGGCCTCCGCACGCCACTGGTGTAAGTTTGTACATCGCACAACAAAACTCGGCTTCTAAAGTCTACAGATGAAGGATTTGTTGTTTGTGCTGTTTGCTCATGCACAGCACAAATATTGTACCGTTTACACTGATCAGCCACAGCATTAACACCACATGCTGAGTTTTCTAAAATATTATGAGGAGATAAATGCTGATGTAGGTTCACAACCTGTCAGCACAACGTAGTTGTAGTCAGGAGATTACTGCAGTACGTTTCTAAACAAACTAATCCACTACACGTACTAAGTACATGCTGTAAGAATGACTTCAAGTACTCCAATAAGAAAACAATGTGTTGTATACAGTGCTGAATTCGATATATTAAAAAAAAAGTCTTTCAAAAGGTAAAAATAGTCAAGAACACAGATGGTAATTGATACAAATGCAGGAGCAAGATCTGTGTTACTAAAGACCTGGTGAACCTCAAACTATTACAAATAGCTCTCACAAGAAGTAGTTTTTAGCTGACAATTTCTCATCGTTATTGATTTAGCTGCCACTTACAGGGCTAACAGTTCAAAATCCAACCATTTCTCATTGGTACAAGAGCTGGAACCAGTAACGTTTGGCAATTAACTTCACAGAACCACAATACTGAATTATGATTTGTTGACTTTAACTTCTGCTTCATCCATACGGCACTATTAGTTAAACACTAGCTACAGGGTCCTTTGTTTTCCACATTTACCTGACAGTGAAACACTCGAAGTCGTTCGCTGTGGCCAACGCTGACGGCAGCAGCATGGAGGAGCTGAGGGAGACGGCCCTTCGACTGACCTCTGACAGCAGCTTCAGGGAGAGTGTGTACAAGATCATCACTCGCAAAGATCCCGTAAACAAAATGGAGGACTGAGAGAGGTAAATGAAGGGTCCTGACTTTTACCTCAAAACCAAACGTGGACTGAGATGACTCCTAAAGATCCTGATCCCAAATTCATCTCCATTCACAAACTAAATGTAACAAAGCTGGAATCCAAAATGTGACAGATTATTAAATATAAACGCATTTAATGAGTTAATTTTAAATGCCAGGCATTTTCAAACTGCTCCAGTCGTCTACTTAATGTGCCTGCTTGGTTTACTTAACATTTACTTGATTCTGAAGTCATTGTAGCTTTTGACCAGTTACTTCGACACCGTTCTAGATGACAAAAGTATGTGAATATGAAGCATTTAGGATAATTTTAGTGAACGATCCCAGTTTGTTTCTGCTTTAAAATCTAACGGCAATGAAACGTCGACATACTTTTACTTTCCTCATTCAGTGTCGAGTAACACGCTGATATTTCTGCAATGAAAGGTGGATATTGTGCTTCGAGCCGAAAGCGGCTTTTCAGGATTATTATCTGGCAGTTCAGCCGTTCAATTCTCCTTAAAAGTCTTTTCATGATTTAATTTTAGGATTCAGTGTGTAACTGCTGTTCACACCTCCGATGATGACAGACTAAATGAGAAATATTAGATTCTTTGTTCTTAATTATTGAACTTTGACAATGATAAATACCTGTGTAGCAGATGGTAGAGCAGAGCAGCCCTCCCTCTCCCTGCTTCACTATGCACCATTCATTTTGGGTCTCATGGTTGACTTGTTTCATACATGAAACTGCCTGTGTCAGACTTGTTCCCACATGGGGGAAGACGTGATGAGACAATTTTTACTAAGTTGTACCAAACGTTGACATTAAAAGACGCCTTCCCTGACTTTGAACCTGCTTCTTTTGGTTCTAGTTTGAGTAGTACATGTACTTAAACTGCCCTCTGGCTTCCTTATATTACAATATATCTACTTCTAGCTAATACATGCCTCCAGATGACATCACTTGGAGGAACATTCATGTTACACCTACTATGGAGTTTGTAATTGTGGTCAACCTCCTTTTTCAGAGCTTCCCCACATGATCATTAATGCTTTTAAACTTCCCCATATTAAAATATTCCTCTGCTTCTAGCTGAAAAACTCTGGTTGACATTACAGGGAGTTTATCATTCGGGGTGCAGATGATGTCATCTTACGGAGCTGTAGAAAAGCAGGTTGGCCATGATTACAAACTCCATAGTGTGAGCAACAAGAGGACATAATCTGAACTGAAGGTTCCTTTCAAGTGATGCGATCTGAAGGCATTTTCATAAAGAAGGCGTCTTTTAAGGACCACTAATGCAGAACTAGTGCTATACTGTAAATGATAAGTAATGTTTAATCACCAGTTTCTAGTGTTATTTAAAAAAAAAACAAATACTATTCAATTTAGCAGAGATTATGTCAGTTCATCTTGAAAAATGTTTCTGTTTATTATTCTGGTTCTGATTGTTTGCACAGATTGTGTCACTTTAACAGAAGGGTTGATATAAACAATGAACTCAGATAAATTTCAACCGTGACCATTTCATTATTGCCACATCTGAAAGCATGTCCTCAATGTACAAATGTTAAGCAACAACACCAGAAAGTGTACAGAAAGGAAGACCACATGTCTGGGTGGAGGGTGGGAAGGAAAATACGATGGACTCAACAAAATGCCTTGATTCTAATAAAGCTGTGTTTGAACCTTGTACATGTCATTTCATTTGTGCAGGTAAAAGGCTGCAGGTTCAGTTCCTGTCCTCAAAAGCACAACAGGTGGCACTGTGTGTGTTGGGAATGAATAAAAGAACTTCGGACAGAGATGCAGCTCTTTCACAGGAGAGAGTTTTAACCAACTTGCCCATTATTTGCTTTGACAAAGCTCTGTGTGGGAGGGAGCATCCTGCTGGGGAAGATGGTGGGTTACATCACCAGGACCTGCAGCACAGAAAACAACAATGCGTAGTAAGAGATCAGGCACTTTCATGAAACGCATTTATGCTCTTAAGGATTCAACATCTGTCGCATACAAAATGTAGCCAACACTTTACCCGCTTTGTTTGGTAAACTATAAATCATTTTAAAGCACTTTGATTGGTTTATAGGCATCGTCTTACACAGGATTGGCATAAGGGGATGCAAACTTAACCCTAAAACTAACATGATGGACAAACACCTGTGCCACGTTTTCATCATCAGAAGTAACAAAAATGGTCAAGGAGTGTGTTAAAGTTATAGTTAAATAAAAATTAAATAAATTAGGGCAAAAGTTTAAAGATTTGTACTAGGGCAGGAGATATATTCAAGAAGTAAGTGCTGAGTTTCTGTCATTTCTCCTGAGTCTGCTGATTTAGTCTGTTAATAGTTAAGAACTGTAGTCAGTAAGTTTGGCTCTATTGGCGAAGTGGATATTTGGTTAGTGATTGGTGGTAGTTTCAGCTTAGTAATAACCGGGCGTTCACACAAATTAGGTTGGTTTCAAAGAGGAGGCGATTTCAGCTGTAGCCAATTAAAAACCACATATGTGGGGCTGGACCGTCAGCCCGACTCCAACTTCTTTTACGTCTTCCTTTTTTCTTTGTTATACCATATGTTTTCAACAGATCCCTATTCTCCTCCAATTGGAAGACGACATGTTTCTCACCAGCCTCTTTTTCCCTTGCGCTGTGGAACTGCCAGTCTGCAATGAACAAGGCCGACTTCATTCCAGCCTTTGCTACACAGTCAGCTGTTCACCTGCTTGCACTTACAGAAACCTGGATTATGCCACAGAACACGGCCACTTCAGCTGCGCACTCCACCAATTTCTCATTCTCTCACACTCCTCGCTCATCAGGTCTGGGGGGTGGGACTGGACTATTCAACTCCAGTCATCACCACATCTCTCGCAACAGGGACTTTTCCAACCTCATTCAAGCAGGCCCAGATTACCCCACTGCTCAGGAAGCCTTCTCCACAGAAACGGCCCTCCTGACTGTTGTGGAATATCTTCGAGCTACAAAAGCCACAGGTCAGTCTTCTGTCTTAATTCTACTTGACCTATCGTCAGCCTTTGACACTGAACCATCAGATCCTCTTGTCCACGCTCTCTGACTCAGGCATCTCTGGATCAGCTCTAGACTGGCTTCGTTCTTACCTAAAGGGAAGAACCTTCGACGTATCCTGGTGGGGGCATCTTTCTCGCTCTCATAGCCTCTCTACCGGTGTGCCGCAGGGCTCAGTTCTTGGTCCTCTTCGTTTTTCTGTCTATACTGCATCCCTGGGTTCCATCATTCACTCACACTGTCTTTTCTATCACTGCTACGCTGATGAACCACAGCTCTTCCTGTCCTTTCCACCTGACGACTCCACTGTTTCATCGCGCATTTCTGCCTGTCTCTCAGACATCTCAGCCTGGATGAGAGAGAGAGACATCTTCAACTCAACCTCTCGAGGGCCGAGGTCCTTGTCTTCCCAGCCAGACCTTCGACACAACACAACATCAGCATCGACATTGAATCTACAGTGATTGTCCCCACTAAGTCAGCCAAAATCTGGGGTCCATCATCGACGACCAACTGAGCGTAAGGACCACATCTCCTCAGTCTCTAGGGCATGTAGATTTGCCCTCTACAACGTCAGGAAGATCAGACCCTACATCACGGAATATAGAACCCAACTCATTGTGCAGGCACTGGTCACATCTCGTCTTGATTACTGCAACGCTTTGTTGATGGTGTTAACGTTATCCACAATCAAACCCTTGCAGATGATCCAAAACACAGCAGCTCACCTCATTTTTAATCTGGTGGTCCCAGCACTGCACGATGGTGGAACGAGCCACCAAAAACAGAACAGAACTGAAAACAGAACTCTTACACATCTTCCTATGCAATTAAATCTATTTAAAAAAAAACAAAAAAAAAAAACTTCCTTTCTAACTGCTCTTTTTCGCACTCGTGGACTTTGCTTTGATGTTTTCTCCTTGACTTAGATTCTTGCTGCCTTGTACCTCACTTGTTAGTCGCTTTGGATAAAAGCGTCTGACAAATGACGTAACGTAAACGTAATAGCTAATTGTACCTTAAATATTATATTGATGAAAAAGAAGTCTTTGTTTTACTCTTTTTGCTAATTTAAAATCAGGGATGTACCGTTTGTAGCATCTTATTTTATGAGATTTTTTTCCAATAAATTTGCAAAGATTTCAAACAAATGTCTTTCACGTTGTCATTATGCGAGTAATGTTTAGGAAAATAATGAATTTGATCCATTTTGAAATAAGGCATTAACATAAAACAATTAGCTTCTGGTGACATTTTTAATTGAACTTTCTATTTAGTAATAATTAGGATGAAGCACACATGCACGAGTTTCTCTAAGAGTTCTACATCACATCCCCCAGCTCTCACTCACAGAAGAAACAAGTTTGATTAGTGACACATTTTTTAAAAAGTTGTTCAGTAGCCATCAGGTTTTGTGTGCGAGCCAAGATATTTTCAACATTTCCTGTGATAAATTTGCTCTTTCCTCTCTTGTCTACTAATGTTTTCTTTATTTAGGATTCTGCTGTCCCTGCAAATGTGTCTACTGCAGTTTTCTTTGTCTTTACGGTTTTAAAATAACCTTGTAGACTGGCAGCCTGACCATCATAAGCGCCTGCAAATCTGTCGTCTCATCCTCGAACCTTACACGGCGTCACGATTATGCTGTGGGAACAGCGTGGCCTAGTCACTGCCATAAGCCTGTCAGACCTCTGCCGCTCTAATGCTGCATTTTAAATTCACTTTGGCTCACATTTCGTTAGCGGGTATCAGCCCCGTGGCCACAGATGTGCCAGCTGAATCTGGAGGTCAGCCACTGTCTCAAGGTATTAAAGGATTTTCCTCCAAATGATTTATCTTTACATAATGCAGATAATGTAGTTATTACAAACTCATGGCTTGTAATTTCCAATAACGGCCTGCAAAAAAAACAACAACGAGCTGCCAGCTTCCCACAGGCAGGCCCCTCATATTCCCACGCACTCATTCACAACCTGCTGCTCATCCCGATTTTTATCACTATGGCAACAACTACATCTGAAAGGGGGAAAAAACACATGTGTATGTCCCTTTTATTTCTTAATCCGAGAGATCGCAGGATTAGCACAGCGAGAGGCCTTTAAAGCCTGCTGTTGGCTCATGAGTAGATGTGTTTTTTTTCCCATTGCTGTCAAGTTTGGGTCAGTGTGAACATGAGGTGTGTGTGTGTGTGTGTTTTTAAATTGCAACAGCAATGACAACATGTAAAGGTAATAAGAACTCACCTGTTGACTTTGACGTGGTTATCAGGCGGCTGGGCTGGGAGTCACGGTGCAGCTGTCTGTCAGAGCGCTTCACTGTCTACTGTAATCTGACATGAAGAGGGGAGACAGAGGGAAGGAGGACAGCCTTCCTGCAGAAAACCGCATCCTCTGCTGCTTCATCAGCACAGTGCTTGTCAGCAAATGGGTACAGACATGTCCAGCCTAAGGCCTTTTTTGTTTTGTTTTTTTTGTCTAGCTGTGTCACAGTCTGTGTACAAAAACCTGCTCATTAGCTTTGGGGGTTTGGAACCATTTGCCTTTTGCTTTTTCTTCTTATAATAACATGTCCCCTACAGGAGTCCTCCCTTAGAAGCCTTCGCAGTTGTCTTGGAGTTGTGCATCCTGGTAAACAATGGCTCTTTTCATTCCAGCACAGCTTTCAGTCCAGTAGCTGAGGCAGACAAAGCAATGGGGCAAAGAGAAAGAGAAAGGAGGGGTTGCAATCCTGCACAAGGCAGCTCGCTCTTCTCTCTCTAGCTCTCATCTGGTATAAAGTCTACTGCATGTCCCACATAGGCTCTGCTGTTCTATAACAACAACTCACGATATAGTTTGGAGTCTGATTATGTCCACAATACAAAATGATTTGGTTCCCCTCGTGGATAGGATAATGGTCAAAATCAATGTAAGGGAAAAAAATTAACACTGCAGGTGTTTCTGAGACGGAGGATAAAGCTGTGTAGTGATGATGGCCATAAAGAAGGCAAGAGCCAAGCACATGACCAGAAGTAGTCCACAACAAAGCTATGGGTTTATTTCTCATCTAGGTTGGCTTTGAGCTGAGCTTCCAGGGCCATTTTATCGAAGGTACGCATGTTGGTCTCCTCCCGCACTTTGTCTCGTACATGAAAGGAGGCTCGGGCCACGGAGCGAGCGCTCTCTAGCACGGCCCTCTTTTCTCGGAAGATCTGCTCGCTCTTCTCCAGCTTCCTCTCGATGGACTGGAGCAGCTCAAAACGCCTCTGCTTCTCCTCCTCCTCCACGCGCTGCCTGTTGAGCTTCTGGAGTCTTTCCTTTTCCTGCCGGCACTGGACGGCCCGCAGAGCTTTTTCTTTGGCCCTCTCCTCAGCCACTAAAGCTGCCTGTTGGGCTCGTTTCTCCGCCTCCTTCGCACGTGCCTCCAGCAGCTGTTGCTGCTGCTTCTCGCGCTTCTCGGCCGCCTTGCGCGCTTTCTGGATCTGCTTCTCTTCACGCTTGGCCTTCTCTTTCAGCTCCTGGCCTCGACGCTCAACTATCTGTTCGTAGTTCTCCAAGGAGCGGCTGAGCTTCTCCTCTGCTGCCCTCCGGGCTTCCTCCCTCTCCTCTTGCTCTCTGCGAGCGATTTCCTGTATCAGGGCGGCGTGACGTCTCTTCTCTGCTTTGTTCAGACCTCGCCTCTCCTCCTGAGTCTGGTGCTCCCTCTCCTGCCTCTTCAACTCAGCCATGGTGAGCTTCTCCTTTAGCAGCAGCCTCTCCTGCTCCAGCATGGCTGCCCTCTCCTCCTCCAGGGCCTTCAGGTTCTGTTCCTGAAGAGTTTTCTTATGTTTCTCCTCCCGTGCAGCCTGCTGTAACCTCAGCAGACGGCTGCGCTCCTGTTGCTCTGCAAGCTCCCTCCATCGCTCCTCATTCTCCTCGGCCTGCCGCATTTTGGCAGCTGCTGACTCTTGCTCCTGCAGACTGAGTCTTTGCTGACGTATTGACACTTGCGTCTGCCACACTCGCTGGCACTGAAGCACTGCACGCTGCTTCTCTCTTTCCTCCTGCTCTCGTCGCAGCTCCTCCACTCTGCGCTCACGGTCCCACTGAAGATGCGCCACGTACCGAGTTTGACTCATGATGTCCTCCTCTTGGTATCGAGCAAGCATCAAAGCTGCAATCTTGCGGTCTCGCTCCGAAACGGCTTTCAGGCCTCGCCGTTTGACCTCCTTTACAATGCGCTCCACCTTCTGTGTTGTCTGAGGAGAGTGGCTCAGGTCCCCGAGGCTGAGGCTGCGGCCCATTAGGGAGTTGAAAGTGGCCAGAGTACGAGCTCGAGGACTAGAGAATCTAGCCCAGTGATCTCGTGCACCATCCCAGCTGTAAGAAGACGAAGCACCTGACTCTGATGAGGTGCATGTAGTGGTGGTGGTGGTGGTGGTAGTGGAGGTGGAGGAGCAGATGGGATCCATCCTTCGCTGTAATGACTCCAGTGAATGGCTTTTTTCTCTCACCTTGGACTGAAATCCAAGGTGTCCATTGTGCTGAGGTCCTCTTGTTACACCGTTCGAAGGTGTCCCAGAGCTCTGCACTACAGGCTTTGACACCGATGATGTCAATGTGGAGTTGGCTCTGGGGAAGGAGGGGGGTTTTGGGGTTGATCTGGGGAAAGTGTTTGCAGATTTGCCACCAGGCGACTTCCTGACTACGGGGGGAGGGCCAGAGGAGAGCGGCCGTGTGGTTTTAACTTGTTCAGTTGATGCAGACGAAGGACGCTTTGCAGATCCTTGAAATCCACCCTTTGTGGATTGTGCAGTTGTTGAACCACTCTGAGCAGAGCCTGGATGGGCAGACTTAGGGGAGGTGCTAAGGCTGGAGGTGGGGGCTTTAGATAAAACTGCTGTAGCTGTTTTAGACACCTGATCTGATGCTGTGACTCTAGAAGATGCTCCAGAATCAGGGGTTGAGGTCAAGATTCCAGCTGGAGGAGGCTGGGGACAGGTTTTGTTGACAGAGGGCGAAGATGCACCGCTGCTGCTATTGACCGTCGCCTGCAGAATCCTCCTCTTCTCCTCTCTGACAATCCTCTCTCTCTCTTCCCTGCACTGCCTCAGTTTGGCGTGTCTCTCCCTTTCGAAGACTTCAAACAGGCCTGTCGCAACACGCATGGAGCGACCCGGGGCCTCCCGGGCGAAGTCGGTGAGTGGGCGGGGTAGCAGCTCCACGGGTTTGACGCCACATCGAGCACACGCCTCCAGAGAGCGGGGGCTTGTTAGCACATAGCGGCTGCCCTCTGCAGCTGGTGAGTCAAAATTGTACAGGTCCAGGTGCATTTTGGGTGACAGATCTGCCTGAGTCTGTGGCTGCTGAGGTGGGGGCCAATGAGAAGTATCATCAGGCCCCGCCGGGGACGCAGTGTGGCAGGGGCTTGGCTCAGAGCTGCCAGTGGGTGGCGTCTCAAATCCGGCGTCCCCATCCTCCTCCGTTGTCATGCCGTCGGCCTGGTCTGGCAGTCGAGGGTCTTCAGTGACCACAGCTGGCGTGTCGAGCTGTGGACCTTTACACTTATTCTGCTCCTCAGCGTCCGAGGGGTCAACCATAGTTGGCTAATGCTGCAGGTGGAGGGAGGGTGGGGCGGGGATCGATGAAGGGAGGGGGGATTGGATCATACATGAGGGGAGAAGGATAAAACAGTGGAAAAAGATTTGAATTAGAGGATTACAGTGTTCAGTTCAGCACTTAAGAGAGAGACACTCTGTGGGGGAGGGTCACAACACAGGTTTAGGTTCATACATGCATGCATGAACACATATTCATGCAACCACTGATTTTAGCCCAGATGAGACATATTCCCTTCAGGGAAGTGACACAACACATGAAAATACACCACAGTCCTTAAACAGTAAATCTATTTTTGGCAGAGTTACTAGGCTGAGAGAATTGGATTACTCATAGCAATATTTTTCACTCTACATCACACAAGCAACCTCCAAACACATCTGAAATTTATCAGACAGAAAAAGCTTGATTTAAACCCCATGGATGAGATTCTGTCTGGTAAACAACTGTTCAGTTCTCCCCAACATGGACTCACACCTTACAAACAGCGAAGGCCTAGACTTTTCCACATCAGCAGGACACAAGCAGAAACCACCTCAACTGTCTCACTGCAGAAAATTCTAGGTCAGAATTTACAAACAGACGCAGTTGAAGGTGAGGATGCTATTTCTTTATGGCAATACAAAGCCAACATTTGCTGTTGGTTACACCAGTGCTGTTTGCGTTTGATGACACCACACAAACATCCACTAACCTGCCACTTTGCAAAACGTTTTCTAAACCGGTGCTTTGTTCCCCTTTGATCCGCCCAGTCCCTCTTGGTCCCCGCATAATATCAGGTTTTTAGGGAAAAGGTTTCGGCCGCCGACCCTGCGATGAAAAGAAAATAATTTTAAAAAAAATCACATCGTCGCAACCTCCAGCGACACGACAGACTGAGCCTTTCGCAGCCAGTCAGGTCTGCAGATCCGCGGTGCTCCAATCGATGCCGGCCGCGGCTAAAAATAAAACGGGCCCCAACTTGAAATTCACCACTAAACCAAAACCCTCCTGTGCAGCTTCTTGTGTTCCTCCCTCAGCAAACTGCATCCAGTAAACATCGGCGCCCCCCCACCTGCTTCTCAGCAGCATCCCTCCATCTCAGCTTCCATATAGCTCCGCCTGCATGGGGCAATTACGCCGAACCTACGGTGTGCGCGCGGCAACGAACCGAGCGCCTCCCACACGGATTTAACGTATGGCAAAACATTGCTTAAGTAAGCGTCCGATTTTAGGTATGTTTTCTATCACAAAAATATGTCTATAGAAGGTTATTTGAGTAAAATTATTTTAGTTTCAACATTGTAGTTTTACTACTACTACTACTACTACTTCTTTCATTTTTTAAATCGTTGGTGATAAAAGCCCCCAAATCTAAAACTCATTATGATAATCGAGCATATTTAAAAATGTTTTTAATCTTTGCAGGAGGGTCCATCAAAAGTCATCTAGTGTGACAACTGCCATCTGCTGTTGAATGAAGCTGACTGTAATTATTAAAAACAGCCACAAGAGGACACTATAATGCAAGACATGTATGCTCTTTTTTTTGTTGCTGAATTTCTAACAATAGACAAAAAAAATGTGAACACAAAGTTGTACAGTGAAATATATCACCTCTTTAGGTAAACAACGAGGAAACAACAACAATAATATGTAGTGATGTGAATGTACATTTTAAGTAAGGGTATATAAAAATACACAATTATATACAGCGATTATTTACCATTTGCTAATCTGCATTGTGCATAAAGTAATTCCTCTGGAGAATTTTTAGCTTATTGTTATTAAGTTTTTCGTTAGGTAGCAGTTACGAATTATTAAACCTATGATTTTACAAAAAAAAATATGTAAGGTAAAGAACAAATCTTGGACTATCAACTACAAATTAATAACAGTAAATGGAAGCATGTGAAACGGATGTGCTCTAGGTTTCTTTGTTGTATTAGAAGGACGTCAGCAGCAAAGTGGGCATGAGCATCAGTGCCCATAACAGCTGAACTACATTATGTTTGATTGCCTCTGTTCAATGTCTACCTTATTTTTTCCTAAATCAGTCATAATAAAATATAAAAAAAATGAACAGAGCCTCACCAAAGTAAATGTTTACATTTAAACACACTTTAAATAAGTAAAAATTCAAAAAAGTACAAACCACCTTCTTGTTTTCTCCATAGACAAGCTGAATTTATATTAACTTGTGTTAAGATGAATGTGGTGTGAAGACATTGCTTTTAGTTAATAAAGTTTCACAAATAAAAAAAAACAGTGCTTAGATGGTACTTAGTGTGTACTTTTAAATAGTGTCTGTGCTGATCAATAATAAAAGAAAAAAGCATAAGGTACACATTATATACACAGCTCACTGTCCTCAAACATTGTTAGGTACTGCAACCCCAAACAGTTGCAGATTCAAACACTGGCACCCAAGTGTTTTTTTGACAGGTGTAAAAAAGTAGAATGACAGATGGCAGAGTTCCATTTAGCTTCTTCAATGTGAGGGTAGGGGTACTATGCATATTGACTCCCTGTCACACTGGAATAGAAAAGAGGCACTGTTGAAGCTTTTTTTAAAAATATCACAAGTATTGCTTTGATAAGTGGTAACACTTTGTTTATAACACACAGTAATCTGGCGTATGAATGTACAATATTTTTATCAAATAACTTATAAAGAAATTTTATTAAAGCTGACTTTTGTTATAATTACACTTTTTACTAATTAACATTTTAACACATCTTATAACTACATTATATTGGAAGGTGTTCGAAAACCCGTCCATTGGCCTAATACAGCAGAATTCCCAGATGAGCCTCGATCGTAAAGACAACGAGATATGAGGTTTTTAAATGACGTTGCACCGTGCTATGAAACAACCTTAAATTCAGTTGTGCACTGTGTAAAGTATTTTGTTTGGGGTAAAAATCACAGACAGGACACAAAGTACAGATCTGGTAAATATTAAGTGTTGTTTTAAAGGAAACAATCAGAAGCTTCCCCTGTCAGTCAACCACTGTCATTTTATTTGCAAACTTCAAATGCATTGAACACTAAACGCACCTTTCTACAATTGCTACTATTACTAGACAGCTAGTGTTATTACAAGTTGTACTACAATGCCAACAACCACTACTACTGCTACAGTGCCTCTACCACTTGCACAGCACCTACTACCATTATTAGTACTACATCATTATCTGGGAAAGGTAGTAGCAGGCAAAGTACAATGATCTATTTTATTGTGTATAAACATCTCACTTCAATGTCCAAGTGAAACACTGCGATTAAAACCACCTGACAACCCATTATCAAAAATCATGTGTGCCTTAATTTTCTAATACATACCCATGGGAAAATGATTATATAATGTCACATTTCAAAGAAGACAAAAGAAGACTAAAGTCACTGAAACGATGCTAAACAAAACATAATATTGTGATTGTAAGGAATTTATTAAGCTAAAAGGCTCTGACTGAAAGCATAAATAGTGTCCAGTGTTTTATTTTTATTTTTTTAAGAATTTCTGGTGTGTTTTGAATTTTTGATTAAAAATGTTTCCCCAAATGACTGTAAAAGTTTTCATTCTTGAATGTATGTGGAGTTTTGCAAAAGCATATTGTAAGAAATGCAAAAAGCACAAAATATGTAATTACTTCTTCTGCTTTTGCTGAATGATGATTAGATTTTTTTAACCGAGCACTGATTTTAAGTCTGAAAGCAATCAGAAAAACTGCATTATTAACAGAGTTACAGCAGTAG
The DNA here is from genome assembly GCF_033026475.1 of Channa argus. NCBI lineage: Eukaryota > Metazoa > Chordata > Actinopteri > Anabantiformes > Channidae > Channa > Channa argus. Next base: position 18,454,835 of record NC_090212.1, read on the forward strand.
AATCTTCAAAAGTTGGTTTTCTTTGTCTACGCAAAACCATTACATCATTAAATAAATTTACTGTGATCATGTTTAAAGCAGACTGGTCAGGTTTGGTTCAGCTCGAGCACTTGAATCTGAATTAAATAACTCTGGGTGACGATGACCCACTAAACTCCTGACCCGGTGGGGAACAGTGCGAGTTTAATTGGCCCCGCCTGTGAGTCATATCAGGAGGACAGTGGGTAACAAGTGACAACAGTGAACGTGCTGGCTGGCTTGTTAACTGGGGGCATGGGGTCTGGAAGGGTGGCTAAAGGGGAGCTGGACTTGGTGTGGTTGCTGCACAGTTCACTGGGGAATGTTTGGCAGATTTTTTGGGTGTGTTTTTGTCTTATTTTTGGTCGGGCATGCCCCCCACCACAAAGCTGGACTGGGGTTCATCGAAAGGTGAGCTGCTTGGTGCACTCAGGAGACCAAAGCAACCCCCAGCTGGTGGTGAGGCCTCAGATCAACCCCTTATCTACTGTTTTTGTACTGGGAACCAGCACAGAGGTGTCACATTGCTGATTCTGACCATGAACAATTAAAGTAAAACTCTATTACAAGTATTGGTGGGCACATATGTGTAGCTGCAGTATAAAGACACAGAGGACAAAGGCAAGACACTAAAATTTGTCTTCAGTTAGTCAAGCTTTACTTTGGCATAAATCCAACCACAACATCTCCGCACTGGTTTATTTTATAAAGGTCTTTTGTGTGTCAGGCATGTCCTGATTGCAGCCACAGTGGAGCCGATGCAAAAATCAAAGTGTTAGTAATTTGATCAAGTTTTATGATACATTAAAAAAAAACACACTATAGACATGGTGAATTAATGTGAGAGCACATTAGTAAAAACAGTAAAAAACTTTTTTCATCCTTTCTTTGTCTCAACTTCGTGTTAAATATGATTTACATCTTGCTATTCAGACCCCTTCACTGACTGCCCAGCTTTTCGTGTTGTCGTGTAGTTTTAAATTGATTAAAACGGCCACATTTTCCCCCTTGATTTACTCCAATAACCCATAATGTTTTTGTTTTTTGCAGAAAGAAAAAACAAAAAACAAAATCCATTTTTACAAAAATATCCAGACCGTTTCTGTGGCTCCAGATTATAGTCAGGTACATGCCATTTGTTTGAATCTTTGTAGAGATAAGCCTAGAACCTGATTGGACATAGTAGGTAAAGGCCCACACACTGGATGTCAGGACATAAAACCAGTAGGAAGTCCAAGCAACTCTCTGACCTACATGATAAAATGTAGCTGAAGAACACATCAGAGAAATGGTAAAAACTTGTAAAGGATTTAGATTTTAGTTCTGAGGAGCAAAGTGGCCTCAGTAATTGTGAGGCGGAACCACAAAGCGTCCCCTAGTGTTTGCCGTTGAGGGGCTGAGCAGAAAGGACCTTGGTCAGGGATGTGACCAGAAACCCAATAATGACAGCTGTTAGGACACCCCATTTTAACAGCAATCAGTCAATCGGGCTGTGGTTTGCATCACTGTTTCAAGTCTGACAAAAGCCATTTCAGACACAGAGCAAGAACACAAAGACTCTCTGGTCTAACGAGACAAAATTCAGCTCGTAGCCAGGGCCGGGCCTAGACATGCTTTATTGGAGTGGCCAGGCTGGGTCACAGGGCTCATAGCATTATTCTGGTGTGTATCTGGCAACAATTATCAGCTGGCTAAAACCACATGGGGATGTGTGGTGGTTGGCAAGATGGCAGTTTACAGCTTTTAGTCAGGGATTTGCTAAATAAATAAATACATTTGCAAACATTTTTTAAATATGCTCTCACTTTGTGATTAAGGCTTCCTGAATGTGGTCTGAAGGACCGGTCATCTGCACACATCAGAAGAAATGAATGCAGACAACATGCTCATGTTCCCACCATGCCTAAAAGTTTTTCATGCAGGATTACTGACACGCACGACATTTCAAATTTATTCACCTTGTCCTGAGACTACAAACTGATCTCCTACTTTGGAAACCTGTTCTAGACCTGGAAGACCTCACAGCGAATGATTGATTAAGAAGTCTGGAGTTAGAATAACAGAGCGAAGGCAGTATCAGTGCTGTTAAGAGGATCTATGTGCTGTTCGCTCCACTTAAGGAAGTCTATTTTTACACAGAGGCAACACATGAATCCAGCCTGGAGACTACAGGCACAGAGAAACTCGGACAATAACCACTTTTGGCTGAATGACCCTGAAAGGCAGCAGCCTCAGCAGAGGTGAATTCACGCATTCAATTCCCTTCAAGAGACTCATTTGACTTTCAATTGTACATGTGTGCTGAGCTTTGACAAGTACGGATAAAGATATGGCAAACACTTTTACAGAGCTGGAAGTGAAAGGGGATGCACTTGGGTTCAGCCCACATCCACCTCTCCAGAGGGCTTCTGATTTTCCACATTATTATATTTTACAACTATTGTAGTGGATCGTTCCAAAAGGACACTGTCGAGGGGTCAGAGTGGAACATTTATAGCGTGTTCATAATGCTGCACAGGCAAGTTCAGTAAAACAAATGATGATATTATCTCAGGTGTTTTTCAGGGGGGGCATTGATCTAAAATGTTATTTGCATCACTTTTTTACATATCAGACTTTCATATCCAATAATAAAAATGCATAATACATGTGCTTAGATGACTGATATTTGCCCTTGATTATAAAGTTTGGTTGTAATCATATAAAGTACAGCAGTAACTATAACTATGAAGAAAATATTTGTAGCTTGTTTTTGATGAGGGGGAACACATCAAAGTAAATGTTGCCATTTTTAACACATGTTTGACAGGTGGTAGCAGGAGTACACAAACCCAGAACTTACCTATCTATTTAAGTTCTGAAACCATGAAAACGTAGGGTTTTTTTTTTAAATTTGGAATAAAGGAATGCAAACCTTTGCACCTAAATGTACGTATTTAAAGCAGTACCAAATTTAAGTCTGGTCCAGATTTGTTAAACTTTCAGAGGTAAAAGTATGACTACAGTATTAAAAACTCGAGTCAAAAATGTGTTAATATAGAGACTTGGTGTGAAACACGGAAGCATCTTTACCTGGTGGAGCTGATTTTAAGCGAATTATGCAACACAATTATAGATCAGCATTTATAAGCATGTTTTTGTTTTTTTACATTTGCAAACCACCTTTTCTAATATGTCAAGAATATAATGTTTGGATAGTAATTCGTGGAAATAAACTGATCGGTGCGAGGTTCACACCTAGCTCTCGTATAAATGTGAAGAAATATTCCTGCTACATTAAATTACACTCAATTTGCAATTAATTACTTTCATTCTTGGTCAACATTTTGAAAATTATCACATACTTTTATTCTTTTAAATATTCATAAGACATAAAGGAAAGAAAGAAAGAACAGCTAGGCCTAAAATGGTCACAACCCGTGAGACATTGTACAAAATCAAGGTTTTACTCCACTATACTTTAATTATTTGAATATATTTATGAATGTAGATTTTTAAATGTAAAAGCTTATAAAATATGGCGCCATGTTACAGATTAAACACCCTAATTAGCTCCAACTCCAACTGTGATATTTCTACGTTATATAAAGGATTTTATCAAGTGTTGTATTGCTGCAGAAAGATTGAGAAGCTCTAAATTACAGATGAAAATTGCAGAAAAACTGTCCATTTGAGACCTTTATTCAACATTATTGTTGGCCCTTCAAAGAGGCTACTGGTACTGTGTGGAATGTGAGAAAGTTAGCAGCATATTAACACTCAAATGTGAGTGTACAGTATTGTATGCCGATGCTGTGCATATTTCCAACAATTCAGTCTTTTCACTCACTGTGTCCTGCTGGAACACAGTGGTCCTGTGAAGACTGAGACCTTTCGATACCCAGAGTTCACATTTCCAGCCTCGGTTAGCCAAAAGAAAAGGACACATTTTCTGGACAGTTTCAACAACTCTCCCCTCTGATCCTTTGCTTTCTGCAGCCACCAACCTCCCCCTCTTCCCTCTCTGCTCTGTCTCCAGTACAGGGGTTCCATGTGGGTGTGGGATGGTCCCCCTCCCTCATTTGAAGGGGAAAAGGTCCCAGAGACAGAGCTGTTAATTCAATCAGGAGAGCGGTATGCTCAATTAAGCATCCATAAGGGCCCTGGATGGGTCCTGGGGCCCTGTAGAGGGCAGGCAGCCCAGTCCCCAGGAGGTATTAATTGTGGATGACAGTGTGTAAACAGTGGGGTGAATAGACAGCGCAGGTGCGAGATACCCCAGTTCATACTCAATAGCCCTTTTCACCCCCTTGATTCTCTGTTGCCACTTTCCCTTTCATTCTCTCACTATGTAAAAATCGCTCCCATCTCTGATTAATGTCATGGATAATTTGCCTTTGTGGGCTTATTTATTTGTTGGTGTGTGCTTCCGTCACTAGGCATGCTGCTACACCAGCTTTGGTGTGAGTGTGCTAAGTGTGTGTTTGAAGAGGGTAATAAGAGGCTGCCCAGATCCGTCGGCCAGCCAAGGGCTATACACGACTCCTCGTTTTCAGGAGCTAGTGAAAATTACGGCCAGTACGTGTAAAATATGTGGAATTTATGAAATCAAACCCAGATGACACTTTAAAAGGAGAGGGCTTTCTATCTGACCTCCATTTTCCCCCATTTAGCACAACACCCATCCCCTCCCTCTCTGTGTGTCTGTCTTTCATTCAGCACTGTAACTGTGTTTGATCGTGTTTGACAATAATACATTTTCACGAGCTGTCTCTCTCTCTCTCTCACACACACACACCCCAAGGTTTCAGATACTGTAGTCACGTAAAAGCAGGTATTCTTCAGGTTAATTATACTTTCATAAATCCCCTAATTTCTGTTTCATTGCAATATAAATAGGCTTTAATAATAAAGTTGGCTAAAGTGTCTTAGACTCTTAACTACTTTACATACTGTTAATTGGTTATTTAAACCATAGATCCTTCCTTAATAACTGGACGTGAGCTTTACATGTGGAATCCTAATCTTAAAATTTAACTAGTAGCTCTGAATGTCACATAACAGAATAAGGTTAATTAAAAAAATAAATCAATATTCCCCACGAAATGTAGTGGAATAGTAGAAATTAGGTTAGGGACACAAGTAAATGTACTAACTCTATGTCACTGAACTCCATTGAGAGACAGATCCTGTAGTTATGTAAAATTAGCAGTATCACAAATACAGTTTTAAATACATAACTTAGTGTTTTCACACTATGTACTGGGGTGTATTTAGTGAAAACACTGATTGTGATGACCTCTAAAGTTATTTTTCATATTTCCGGTTTAAAAAGAGCCAATGGGAACAAAAAGATGCAAAGCAATTAAAAAAATTATGAAGAAACACCTGAAAGTATCCAAAAGAGGTGACAATGACTAAAATAGACACAAAATGACTAAAGGCCGACTTTATGGTCAGTAGTGAAAGACATTATTAAAACCCTGAGCAGTACGTGTCACAAATTGCACAGTTTTAAAATACTTTGCCAAAACTATTGCTTTTAGAATTATACTCCGCAAAACATTTTGACAATAAAATATACTTTTGTTTAATATTAAGTTGGTCTAAGTGGAGTTAAAAGGGAACTGTTTCTTATACTGTTGAGTGGATTTTTATTCTTTTGGTTGAAATACCTTAATATGAAATGATAACTTAAACATGTGAAAATCTCTGAAAGGAAGAATAACTTACATAATATTTTGGTAGCCAAGTAAAGTGCATGTACCTCTTAAGTATAGTACTTGAAGAAGTTACTCTTCACCACTGTTTACAGTACATGTGTTTAACAGTGTGTTTTCAGTATATAAGAGTGCGATCAGAAGTACAGAGTACAGCCCTCAAATGTAGTGGAGTAAAACTAGCTCAAAGTTCACATGCCTCTAAACTCCAAGTATGTGCCTATAAAAATGTGAGTTCATGGAGCTGATACTGTACATATACAGTAACTCTTCAAATGCACAATGAGAAGCTACTAAAAACATTGGAAAAATATAAATGCAGTGTTAAAACTGAAAAAGGATTTACTGTAGTTTGCCATTTGAACTGTAAAAATAATTGGATAACTAACTAGTTTGCACCTCTTTCATAACTCTTTTCACCCATAACATTCAGCACACTACATCTGAACTCTGTGTGTGTGTCTAAATCGTACCTCAAGTACACGCAACATCGTGATTGAACATCTGTGCGGATTCCTCCTCCCCCTCCGGCCGGCGGCTCTCTGGGTGGCCTCTGTCTCGCTCTGTCTGTTTCGGTGTCTACAGACACCTGCTAATTTTCTGCCGTATGTAGTTGGTGTAAGCCAGTAGGGTTGGAGGGTAGGGGCAGCAGCTGGAACATCTTTGGAAGGGTCTTTGCAGTAATTGGGAAGTACATCTCCTTTCAGCATGGCCATTCATTCCTTTTTTGTTTTTGTTGTCAGAGGTCTTCTTTCATGCTCGGCCAAATGACAACAGAATTAAAGTGTGGAGCCATGCTTTCCCTACAACAGCTTTACACCCCAGAAAATTGTGTCTTCTTTGTTAGGGGTGGAGGGTCTCGGCGAGAGGGGGCAGCAGATATGGACTGATCTCGTTAACATTCCAAGAGACACTCCACAGCATTTCTTCGTCCACTCGCGCCCCTAGTGCGAGTGGACGGGGAGGCGCGGAGCAGCAACGAAGCTCATCAGGTGAGGAACAGCACAGAGGGGAGGCCCGTCCCACGTCTCACGGCCCTGACAATGATACTCCACAGGCTCTTTACTGAGTCTCTGCAGTGGTCTCATAAACAAGAATCCAGATAATTCACTGTCTCAATCCTTCTCCTTTTATATCAAACTGCCCAATACCTTTTTCAGCTTTCCCATTTGGCCTGACCCTATTTGAAAATTCTCTCCATCCTTTCTGAGAAAATAGGCCTTTGCTGAAACCACCCGGTGCACACAGAAATCATTAATGCTGACCCTAATTGTGCCAATTCCAGTAGCTCAATAGCTCTAATTAAAAGAGGCACTCAAAAAGCAGCTGAACTGCCATGGCCAACTATTTAAGAATATCTACAGGGACAAAGACTCGGAGAGAGGGATTTGGAGAGGGGGTCACCCATTCCAGCACAGGTGGACCGGATGGCCCTTTTCAGCTCTTACAAACCCAGTTTCTGTGGGCTGAAGCAAACACTCAACCTCTCTCTGATCTCTTCTTTTCCTTTTTAACTTGCCATCAATGGGCCACACTACTTACATGGAATGAAAAAGATGAAGAAAGCGAGAGCACAGAGGGAAAGAGGAGGTGGGAGCCCAAAGTTGAGAGTTTGTAGAGCGACTACAGTGTAGAACCAGTTTAGGAGTCCATGCATTGTGCTTTTATGTAGGGCTGGACTGTACAGAACGACCAGCGGTGAACTATCCAAACCATTTACCAAAGTATTAGCAGAAATATTTCAATAAGTAAAAACAAAAACAAACAAACAACCAAACAAACACAAAACCCCCACTAATTAAAAAATGTCACTTTAGTATCTAGAATTATTAGCAAAATGTCTTTTGCCAAAACCACTTTTTACTGGATTGGAGACATTATTGTGTAATTAGCATTTTATTTTTTAGGTTGAGGTTGAACAAATTTAAGATATTCTTATTATACATGTATATATAATCTTAATCCAGACAGTAACAGGTAACTAAAACTGTTAAGTAATTGTAGACGAGTAAAAATTACAGAATTAGAGACAACATAAAATATTTGTATTCAAATAAAGGGTTGTCACACTTTTACTTAGGAAGTAGACTTGAGATTCTGATAAAAAATGCACTGATGAATGTGGGTGCTATAAGGATGTGTAAAAGTGTTTACAAAGCAACTTCTTCAAACTTTTTTTTTTTTGGGGGGGGGGGCAGGACAGACTACAACCAATTTACTGTTAAGGAAACTGCCAGATACTTCACTCATAAAAGTTACTTAAACTAACAATAATTGCAGACTTTTGCCAAGTCAACCTTGAATCTGCATCCGCCACACACACATACATACACACACACACACACACACACACTGACCCCCTGCAGGGCTCCTGACAGCTATTGACTTTACTCAATAGATGCTTTTCATTATAACCCAAGTACACACAGGCTAAATGTCACGGCAGCAGGATACTAAGCTATTCTAGTGCATTCTGCATTATGTGTCTCTGAATGGGGATGAGAACCTAAAATTTGACCTCGCAATTGCTCAGCCTTTGTCTCTGTCCTCAAAGCCTTGTGACAATACATCGAGTGTCTGTGCAGCTGCTGCGTCCCCGGCTCCTCTCTCCTCTCCGACCACTGCTGCCTTTCCTCCTTTGCGCAGAGGTTATTTTGGACCATGTCGGGCTGGGCGGGGCTTTAGCGCTCACCCCTCGCTGTTATTGGACACTCTGGTCGCCGGTCAGCGAAGCTGCTCCCTCCTTTGCTTTTAAATGAAGTTGCAATGGATCCAGGCGCGACTCAACCTGTGGAAGCCACAGTGAACAGCTGGTCCTCCCGCAGCGGATAAAACCAATCACAATGTCATGGTTCCTACTGCCACGCAGGGCACTATGTGAATAGTTAACTGGAGAGGCAGACAAAGGAGAATCCTCTTAAGGAAGCCAGTGAAGTTTTTGGAGCGTGGTGCGTTTTTATTTTCACGGTTTGGACCTGTTGATCAGTGTGACAGACGGACACGCCGCTCCCTAATCCGCGCTCAGAGACGATCAATTATGTTATTATCACGTTTCGTCACCTTTGCTCACTTCTTGGCGCCTCTGTTTCTCTGTTACCTGCCACAAGTGTCCGCGCAGAAGCCTGGCTCAAGGGTGAGTGCATACCTGCGTGTCCACTAACAATACTAATAGAAATATTAATAAGAATACTTGATTATTAACGACGTGCGCCGTGCGTGGAGACCTGCCAGAGGGAATCGGTGCACAGACCTTACAGAATAGACTGAGTGTGTTAAACTGGGCGGTCCAGGTGTTTGGGCAGAAAGTGGCCAATTACACGCACAGAGATGTGTGGAGATGATATAACTGTGGTTGGCAGCAGGAAAGGCGCATTTACGCATTTCACAAGACTATTAGTAACTGACTCGTTAGGGTCTACGGGGGATTCTCTCGTCAACAAAGGTCTGACGCTACACTAAGTACTGACTGGTGAGCAGTATTTGCAATGGTCAAGCAAACTAAAGGAAATTTCAGTGTCTATTTATTTATTGTGCAAAAACCTCTTCTGTGTATGACAACTGTGTTGCTCAGTGATCAGCTGTGTTAATCTTCAGAACAAAGCCTTTTGAGTGAAATTTCGAGCCTTGCTCCTAAAACCTTAGAATCTCCTTCACCGATGGTGAACTTGCTTCTTTTGGTTCTGGCTTGGTCATGTAACTAAAACCTGCCTCTGATTTCCGTATATAAAAATATCTAAAGCCTACAGATTGTGTCATCTCGATCACACCAAGAAGCTTGTAATCACAGGCAACCGGCTTTTCCAAAATTCCACCAGATGACATCATCTAAACTCCTAATGATGAAAAATCCCTCCGAGTTAGGTCATCTGGAGGAGTTTTTCAGCTAGAAGCAGACAACTATTTTAATGTTGGCGTGTCAGAAGTCCTGATACACCTCTAACCAGTTGGTCTCTGCTGCCTAAGCTCTTGTATTTGTGCACATTTTGTTTTAACTTTAACTTCAGCCAGAGCACGAATCCTTCATTGCATCATCCCTGCCACCTCTTCTTTACTAGGAGTGTTGTCATTGTCCCGTGTCCATCTTTTTCATCAAACTCTTTGTCCTCTTACATTCATTTGTGCCCATCTCCGTCCAGACTGTGTTTTACATACCCACGGTGCTGTCCAGGCAGAAAGTGAATAAGCAATGCGAAGTATTGTTTCAGTGCAGATGCAGCATAATATCTGTGGTCAGAGGGGGGAATGAATATGTAATACCCTCCCACATATTGGAACTATTTCACAAGGCCCCCCTCCCCTGCGGTTATGATAGAAAATGAGTCACTGGGAATTTATACTTTGCGTAATCACGTTGTTACTCACTTGATAATTGTTTTCCTAATGAGGAGATCCAATTAATGGAGTATGCAGTTTTACTGTTAGCCTAGTGCATATGTTGTTGTTTGGCTGATTCACATGGCAGAGCTGCTCTTAAACTCAAAAATTGAAACAAGGCTTCCTAATCCTCAGAAATCGGACACTTTGCAGACCAGAGGGTTTCACCAAACCCTGGTGTAGCATCTTTATCAACATCGCTATTAAACACATTTCTCTGCATCTACTCCATCTTCCTGCCAGGCATTGGACACCAAAGGGGAATAGTGACAATGAGGGTGACAAGCCCCCCTCACCATAGCAATATCAAATCCCCCCCTTCCCCTTCATTTTCTGATATGCTGATATGCTGATATCAAGAAGAAAAGCCTGAGTTAATGTCCCTGCATTAAACTGCTCTTTCGCATTTCCCCCACAGCTCCATGATGTGTAGCTGCAGAAATGCAACTTTCCCCAGAACTGGGGGTAATTGGAAGATTATTGCTGTTTGTTTAGTCCGGATAAACTTGTCTTGTCCACTCTGTCTTTATTCTTGAGTTTGCCTTTGATGCATATCGTTTTAATAATCTGTTCGTCAGCTATTGTACAGCTCAAATAAGGATGTGTGATGATGGGCAGTGGACCAGTGAAACACATTCTCTGCGTAGCCTCCTGCATCAGATTCTTTTGTTAGATTGAAGGCTGTAAAAACCATATTTGGCAGGATTTCTGCTCCTTAGTACCACGAATGATCTTTCAGACTAGGCAGGTGGTGGGCAGGAAGGCAGAGTCTCATTTCCAGTAACTTTTGTTTTTTCTATTTAGAAGTCAGTTTCCCATGGGGGAAGAAAATAAATTAGGGGCTTTGAATTAAGAATACCTTCCACCCTTACCCATATATCCTTAAACCCCTTCATCAAATCTACTTGTTAGCGTCAGGTATGGGATGTGATGAGCAGTCAACTTGCATACTTTGGTGGAAGCATAAGTGATGACTTGTAAACTCACTGAACAACAACCAGCTCGACCTGAGCAGCCAAGACTTCATACTTTCAGCATGGGAGAGTAAGAGCCCCTGTTCAGATGCAGCACGGTCTTTTTTTGCAGCTGTGAGGTATAGATCACAGCCACAGTGCAGGTCTGATCTGAGAAGTCTGCAGGTGTATGCATGTGGAGATGTCTGTAGTGACTGTTGTATGACCAGCCACTAGCTCTTAATTATACTACAGTGCACATGTAGCAGAATCATATGAGACAAACAAAAGTGCAGTGTGAATTACCACATTTCTTCTTGCTAAATGAAGCACATTTTCTCAGCTGCATAACCTCATGTCACGCTTTACACTGCTTCTCATTCACCCATTCGCACTCACAATCACACACAGTCATGCATCGGTGGGGGAGCTGCTATGCAGCTGGCCAACACTCACCGGGAGGAACTAAGCTGGGGTTCAGTGTCTTGCTCAAGGACACTTCGAACCAGCAACTGGGGGATTGGTGGACGACCGCTCTACCTCCTGCACCATGTCAAAAGGTATTTATGGGGAAATTAAAGAGGATGAAGCAGGGTACAGAAAATGCATAAAAACTGTAAAAAGAATTTGTCAATTTTTAAAAATGTATCTGGCTACTGCACAAACATGGTTTCTCTTGACTTTAATCTACATCTACATCTTAGAGAGCTGTTAACACATCAATACCATTGTCATTTTGCAGCCAAGACTAAACATGATGCAGCAACCAAAAAAAAAAACAATGTTGAAGAAATGCTAACAAAAGACCAGACTTAAAGAATTCTAACCATTCATGCAATGTGCTGATAATGCATTTGTCAGCTGCTCAAATCTTATCATCTTATCAAAGGAGGTGCTTAAAAAACATCCCTAAAAAATTATCGGTGATTTGGGGGTTTTCTTTTGTTGTACGTTGTAATGGTTCTGCTTTAGAAGAGAGCTACTGAAGTGATGCATTTTTTTTGATGCAAACGGCAAATTAAAAAGGATTCTCAATCTGTAGATTATGAATGAGCTTTAGAGCCTGTTGTGTATTATGTTATTTTATATTATGTATGGAAAATATTGTGTAATGGTTCAGCAGCACCAGTATGAACTCTGTGGATCTGAGCGAATTTGGTATAAAACTTCATCGTTTTTCAAAGGTGGGTGAACATTGAGTTACATTTAGTCTTTGTCTTATCTGGCAGTTTTAAAATATTTATCAATAGGTAGATTTATTACAGCCTCATATAGAAAAAAAAATACATCTGTGCTACCGGGGTTGTTAATAGCCATTTGGGGAAATGCTGGAAATGTCTAACTGAAGTAGTATAAATGAGACAAGTTGAGCGGAATAGGCCACAGCAAAATAAATGAATTCCATTAAATGTCAACAAATCCATCTAGTCTGTAATACACAGCTTCCCAAGCCAAGAGCCACCTTGGCTTCACTTGTACTTCACAGGACACTGACATATGGCTTTAAGTGTGACTCCATAAGCAACCAATAAAATTGCTTACATTTGTTGATTCATTCTGATTGCGTGATGAGAAAACACATTTCATGCTCATTTTTAGGGACTTTCTAATCACTATAATGAAATGCAGTCAAAGTCGGGCTCTGGGATTTCAGGTTGGTGAGCTCCACAGATGGGTTATTGCTACTTTACTCAATGTTTTTCCTTGATAGCCAGAGTGTGTTAGTGTACATAATGGTTTGGTCCGCTATAGGAGCTTGCTCAGTGTGTTAGCGACAAGCAAGTACACTTGTTTAAGACTCTTAACTGCCTGTTAAGAGTCATGGCAGAAACGCTTCCTCTCCCCTGTCAAACTAGTTCAGCAGATTGGCCTCTGCTCCCCTAGATTTAATCATTTCCTTTGATATGAGAAAGTGTGTGGTCTCAGCTTAAGTAAGCATCTATTGTAATGTGTGACGGACAGACACATACACACTTCCAGACTCCTGGGAACTGCAGAGACAGCTGACTGTTCTGTAGCCAGGATGTAGTATTAGTGACAAACAAGGAATGTTGTTAATCAGATTTAGAGCCATTTCCAAATAGGAAGAAAACCTCCCTGTCCCCTCTTACTCACACTCTCATTTTAATTTCTTTTCCCCAACTTCAAAAGAAAACAAGGAAGTCATCCTCCCCATTAATCTCAAATTTAATCTCCTGACCATCATCTAAAGAGGAAATCCGATTTCAGCGTGGTGTTAAAATGTTTTTCATCGACTCAGTATGGGATGTATTAAATCTTCTAACCATAACTAATACTTCAAAACTACAAAAACCGGTTTATATCTACAATGGATCAAATGGCCATTTGTAATGTGAAAGAAGTCGCTCCAAAAAGAATGATGACAACAAGACCATTGAAATATCCCCTGGAACCGCTGTAGACAACGGACATAGCAATGTTACTGGGGGACACTAAAAAGTGACGGACATTTCGATTTTTAAATGTATTTTAAGTTGCTTTTGTGTTGTAGCACGCGTTTCTCGATTTGCAGTGGTGTGAGCTTTCAGGGCCACTTTACACAGATCCCACAGAAGCGTCTGTTAAGAGAACCCCCCTGTACAAAGGCAGGCATGTTTAGAAACTTTACCACTTTCGGTGCCGACCACCAAAATTCTGGCTGTTGTAAGCATTTTTGAGTTCGACTCAGAAAAACGCTGGACTACAACTGTGTAAACATAAGGTTTGGTTGGGTTTGGATGCAAGGACATCATGGTTAGATTTAGGCATTAAATAAACATTGTTAGATTTCACTCAAAAGGAGGTGGTTTACTTCAGTGGCCTAGTGGCTCAACTGGTAAAGCATCAGGCTGGAATTCAGAAGTCTCCCAGATCAATTCCCAGCCCACGGACCAGGTGTGTCTTTGAACAAGACACTCAGCGGTAGCTTCCTGGGTGCTGGCTGTAGCTGCCCACCTCTCCCCCCTGAGGAGGACGAGTTAAATGCAGTCAACAAAGTTAATTGTTACATATAAATGCGCTCAATGATGACAAAGCTTCTATTCTAAATTCAGTATTTCATATGTCAAGTTAAAATAAATGGAAGGCAGTGGTTCAATTGGTAGAGTGGCCACCTACTGACCAGAGGGTCAGTGGTTCAAGCCCCGGTCTTCCGGACCACACGCCAAAGTGTCCCTGGGCAAGACACTGAACCCCCAACAGGCCATCCCGATCCCAAGCCTGATAGAGGGTGGTTGTTAGGATTCCGTCAGAAAGGAACTGTGCCAAATCAACATGCCGACAAATGATCCGCTGTGGCCACCCGGACCTCACGGGATGAGCCCAAAGGACAAAAAGATTTCTTAAATAAAAAAGTCAGGTTACAATAAGCAACAGAAAGCATTTTCACCCTGGACTGAAACTCCAGTTGTCTTGATTTAACACTTGTGCATTAATTGCACCATTACAGTAAAGGTTACTGCTGTTCAGTATCCATTAGCCCCAATTCCAAGATTATCGACTTAGTTTAATTCACTATTGTTTGTAGAACAAAGGATGCACAGAAGAAGATCCACAGGCACATAAATAGCCTACGATGTAGCCTTTGTGTTTATTCAATGCAGAACAATAAACTACGCATTTAATAAAGCATTTAACAGCATTTAATAAAGAGACACATATTCCCTCCAAGATAAAAAGGAGAGGGAAAATGGAATGTATACCCATCAGGCGACCACAACAAAACTCCAAATGAATTACATCATACTGTGATAATATTGCATATCAATATTGCATTTACAACATGTTTCCACTGCCACCAAGTGGGCAAAACACTGGCCAATGCAAGTAGAGTAATGGAAGTCAACTTTAACAACAGCTTTGCAAATCTTCCTAGCGAGACATGACAGTAATTTGTTGAGGTCAAATTAAAAGAAATGGAAGAGTAACACTTTAATGCTTCAAGCTCAATTGCCAGCCCTCCTGCTGCGAGTGGAACACACACTTTGCACCCCGTGTTATACCACAAAGGTAAAACTAGTGCTCACCTGTTCACAACATGTTGGAGGACTTACTTTGAAGAATTACAGGTTTCGTTTTTAAGACAAAACCCAATTAAACCTCTATGATTAATGGAGGGGGATGAGAAGCGGCACAGCTTTTCATACATTCCTTTTTATTTTCTTCATTTCTTTGAAACAAATCCTGACTATTGGACTATTAAAAGCACAACTATTCCAGACTCTGGTGGACAACTTTCATTAGCTGCGGTCGGCTCACTTTTATACTTTTCCTCTATTGGACTAATCCACTTGTTGGCTATTGAGGAAATGCCAGAAACGGCTGGTAATTATTGACACAGGGAAGCCTTAGTTAGCCATATATGTGTTCATTTTGTTGTTGCATTGCTTGTTGTTGTTATGGCCAAAGGGGATAATGAGCCCATCACACATCATTGGTGTTGGCACACAGAGCTCCATCTTTCTGTCTCATACATGCACAAAACACACACACACACACACACGGACATAGATTGACTTTTAATGAATCTCCATCTGTGCATGCAAAAGCCTTTTCCTTCAAAGCAGTGATGTCACTCATGTCAGACTTCGTGTTCTTGTTAGTTAAATAGGAGAGACATATTTTTTCCACTGCACAGGATGTGATTTAATCATTCCTTGCTATATCAAGTGGCGAGCGCTGTCAGTGTGTTGGCTTCTCTAACTAAACATTTTTTTAGTCAGAATTAGTTGCAAAATCTGGATGACACTTAAGTTACATAAGCAATTTCAATTCCATATTGTGGCTTTTAATGTATGTGCATTGTTCTGCATCTGTGCATTGTTCTGCACTGCATCTCTTTGCACATCAAGATAAACATTTTGCAAGTCTGTAAACCTCACTTAACTAAAGTGTCCCCAAAACATCTCTAATTAAAGAATAAAATATTGCTGCAAAGAAGATATTACCAACAATATTATCAAATCTGGGAAATGATAACAGATAATGCCGCACTATGAAGTGTTATTAAAATGTTCCAATACTTTTTCGGAAATGGAAACGTGGACCTTAATAGCCAGACTTATACTATACTAACCAGAAGTATTAGATTAAATGGGTGTAATTTTGAGTTTTAACAGTGGCCGTATTAAAACTGTCGATTTCCAAACACAACATCAGTCTCAAGTACAACACAGACAGGACTGGAAGGACTGGCCAGACCTCAACTCTCTGCACAGCTCATAACTGTACCAACACTCAAAAGGTATGGTCAACTCACCACGACTCATGCTCTTATATTGCACTGCCACAGCTTTACTTACTAATATAAGAAAAGGCCAAATAAAAAAAAAAATAGTATTGGGTATGCAGGTTTATAATCATGTAGACTTTACATATTTTCTGATCAATATTTAAAGCAAGCGGAATAGTTAATAATAGTTAATAGATTATGGACCCCATTTTTTTCCAAGCGATCACCCAAGTGAACCTTTGTTTGAGTTGTGTGATGAATATTCAACATGAAAACTACTGTTGGCTGTTCCCGCTTCAGTCTGATATCCATTACATTGTGTATTTATTATAAAATGTGTTCATAATGCATTTTTCAAGGCAGATTCCTTTAGGGGGGCTGGTCTACACTGCCTCATAAGCAGATGGAGAAGTAGTACCACTGTAGAATGACTCCACTTCAAATGCCTGCCATTCAAAATTCATCTGAAGTATAGAAGTATTTGAGAAAATGTATTTAAAAGTACATTTTTGTGAAGACTAGTAAATTATGGTAAAAGTATTTTAAATTATGAAATTGATGCACCAGTGCTGACGTAGCACGTTCTGTAAGTGTTTACATTTACACTTAGCAGATGCTTTTATCCAAAGCGACTTCCACGTGAGGTACAAGGCAGCAAGAATCTAAGTGAAGGACAAAACATCAAAGCAAAGTTCTATCAGAAGAAGTGTTTCACTTTCATGAGATGTGCAAGAAAGAGCACAAAGGAAGTTTTTTTCACTAAAATAATCGCTTTAAGTGCATAAGAAGGTACGGAAAAGTTCTGTTTTCAGCAGTTTTTTGAATACTGGGAATACTGAGTGGTGTGACAAGAGTTCTTTTCGTCTGATTAAAAATAAGGTGTGCTGCTGCATTTTCGATCATCTGCAAGGGTTTGATTGTGGATACTGTACCTGTAACCGCATAAACTGGGCATTGCAGTAATCAATATGAGATATGACCTGCGCCTGCACAGTGAGTTGGGTTGCATATTGCGTGAGGTTGAGCTGACGATATCTTTCTCTCATCCAAGCACAGATGTCAGAGAGACAGGCAGGAATGCGTGATAAGACAGTGGAGTCCTCCTGTGGAAAGGACAGTAAGAGCTGTGTATCATCAGCATAGCAGTGATAGGAAAGGCCATGTGAGCGGATAGAACCCAGGGATGTAGTATAGATGGAAAAACAACCAAGAACTGAGCCCTGCAGCACATCGGTAGAGAGGCTATGAGATTTAGAAACACAGCCCTGCGGGAATACCTTGATGGTTCGTCCCGACAAGTCAGAACAAAGCCAAGCTAGAGCTGATCCAGAGATGCCAAAGTCCAAGAGTGCAGACTATAGGATCTGATGGTTCACAGTGTTCCATGGTCTTGGCCAGAAATGGAAGAAGAGAGACGGGTCTGTTACTCTCCACAAAGGAGGGCTCAAGAGAAGGCTCTTTGAGCAGCGGGGTAATCTGGGCCTGCTCGAATGAGTCGGAAAAGTGCCTGTTGATGATTTGTGTAAGGGCTGGCATTGGTGTGGGTGCAAATGCTTGAAAGAAAGTGGAAGGGATCGGATCCAGAGAGCAGGTTGTCGGACACGTCATCCTCAGTCAGAGTTGAAAATGAGAAGAGCGATGCATTGTTGGGAGAAGTTAGCAGGATGTCATCATCTGGAGGAGACAAATGTGAACTGTGGCTGCCACCTTATTAGTAATGAAGCAGGCAAAGTCTTCGGCAGTGAGAGAGGTGGATGGAGGAGGTGGAGGTGGGTAGATTTGAAAGTGGAGAACAGATCAGCACTTTCTGTTGTCCGTGGTGTTGCTGAGCCTCTCTTGCTAATATTCAGTCTTTGCCCTGGTGACACAGTGACCAAGAGATCCAAGCAGATCCCGATACTCAGCAAGAGCAGATGGAGTCTTGGATTTGCGCTACTTCCTCTCAGCACTCCAGAGCGTTGTGCGTCGCTCACGGATCCGGTCGGTGAGCCATGAGTTTTAGGTGGTGAAGTAGAAGCTGGTTTTAACCACTTTATAAAACAGATTTGATGCTCGCTGTGGTGAAATGTTCCAAAATTCTAAGTTAATGACTGATTCAATAAATTAACGGAAAGATAGAAGATTTAAATTGGCAACAGGACAGTTTGCATCATTTGACGCTAGCGCTGAGTTCATCCTACAAACAAGGCTCTTAGTCAGCTTCGCCTTCAAAGTTCTCCTGTCACCACAGCTGTGGTGTATCTAGAATACGTTCTTCAGCCTGTTCTTTAGAAAAGGAGTAGCTCATAGGTGTAATAAAACAATACATTAAAAACACTCAGTCAAGGCTTTAGATTGTGTTTTTCTGTGTTTTAATACAAAGTCTGGCCGAAGAAGCTCCAGCCAACATGCATAAACCCAGGTGAAGAGTCCCGCTGAATTGCACTGCATAATCCACTGATTTGTTAGTTTATTACCCTTGAGCCGTTTCACATAGTCTGCTCCTGCTTCTCATAATATTATTTTTCTAAATATAATTATTTTCTAATCGTTTTCTTTATTCCTTCTCTACTGCTGCAGTTTGAGTTTGAAGACTCTCTGTCCGTGGTGGATTCAAAAAAAAAAAAAAGAAGAAGACAAGAAAAAAAGACCACTTTACTAACGCTGCAACGGTTGCACAATGGGGGTTACATTTCAGTTCTTTTATGAGTGGTGGAGAGAGCTCAGGGCTCTGTGTGCTTCTGGTCGAGATGTGTATGTGAGAGCTTGTGTGTGTATTTGTGCGAGTTGGGGGAATTTGGCTTGTTAAGATTCTCTGTGCTCATTGTTTTCCAGTCAGGATAACAGTACCAAAGTCTCCTGGTGTTTTACCTTTGGTTCATCTTTGACATCAACTCTTTGGTGGCCCAACAAGTAAAGGAGGATTTCAGGTTTACACCATGTTAGGGGATTTATAGCGAAGCTTACCCTGCCTGTTAAAGGATAAGCATTTCTCCTTGTTCTCTTCGAGAATTAAAGAAAGCGCCTCTGAGCAGTTGTTAAAGTGAGATTATTCTCCCAGGGGTGCATTCAGTACTCAATTATGTTACTTGGCACTTTGGCTGCTCTGTAAATCTTTGATGTGCTGCCTTTTGCACTATGATGTAAAACTCTGAATAGTAAGCTTCAACAAGTGAGTATGAGCTAGTTTCCCCCCAGAGGTTTAGGCAATTAATGTTATTTTGAGGCAGCACATGTTCCTCAGCAGATCCAGTAATAGCTCCTGTTACATGTTAGTTGATTTAATTTAGATGTGTTTGTTTGGTTTTGATTATACGTAGCCGGGTGGGTTTCAGTCCCCGTCATCAGGGGCTGTTTTCCCTCAGGAGATCATGCCAGGTGCTGTCATTGTGTGCACATACCGTAGCAGCTGATTTCGGTCAGACAGACCTGAGAGGAGACAAAAACATAGTATCCTAGCGTTTAAACTTGCTAGGTTCGCAGTTGGGTTGGGCTTGACACATCAGGACAAAGTGGATCATATTTGGCGTGTTGGAAAACATAGAAAAATGAAAGAATGTCGTTTGTTGTATTTCCTGAGTTATGTTGTTTGGTGCTCAGAGACGAACCCCATTCATCTGGTTGTTTCTGCAAGTTAAAGGAGTCATTTTTCAAATGTCATGATGTGCAGCCTAAGTGTCCTAAGCTGCTGGTGTGAGTCAACTTTATTTTGGCCGTATTTTAACGTGAACCACATTTATTGCATTGAGGAGTTGCGCAAAAATCTTATAGACATTGTTGTGACACTCGATCCAACCTGAGAGGCGGCTGTGATGCAGGACAGAGTCTGAGTCAGCAGATTAGATTAGATCGGATTTAGCAAAGTGCCTGATACTCGATACTTTCGCCAGATGGCTTGTTAATCATTTCTTTCAGCATTTATTGAGTTTTAGGAATCACGTATCCATAAATGTTTTTAAACTACTTACAGGACACGACGCAGCTCTTCTTAAAGACTCAATCAATGACCGGCAAACTGCTATGAGCAAGTATTCGGTGAAGTTTGCTGCTCATTTCCAGAGTAGCATTTTATTACTTAAAGACTAATTGTTATTCCAAGTAAGCCTCATTTTTGATTCTATTTTTCTATTCTATTATATCTACTCCAAAGGTGAAAAAAGATGCATGTACGTTTTATGTCCTTTACATCTCAAGGACTTTCATCTATTTCTCGCATTGAATTTTAGGAAAAACATAAGGAACAGAAACTGATCAGACAAAATAGAAACTAAAACAAGGTTAAAATTAAAATCACACTATTGTCTCAGAGCAAAAAAATTTACCTCTGGGCTTTCTTGCTAATACTTATATAAAAAATTTAATCAATACCATTCTCATATTTCTGTCCAGTTTGAAGCTACAAGGAGCAGACAGTTCGGTTAGCAAGCAGACTACAAACAGAAGAAGGGGAAGGCCAACTTGGCTCAGTCCAAACATAACACTCACTCATGTGCATTTCTGTAATGTGTAAAAGTGCTGGTTTTAATAAAAAAAAACTCCAGTGCACAACTAAATAAAAAACGGAACTCCTAATGATGTTAAACTCCTCTGAGTGATGTCGTCTGGAGGCACTTTTCAGCCAGAAGAGAAATATTTTAAAATAGGGAAGCCAGAGAGAGATTTAAAAGCAGTATTGTATATTTACACCCTAAACTAAAGCCATGGGGAGCAAAGTGAAAATTGGTGAAGTTTCCATTTAAATTCACTCTTTTTAATTAAGTTTGAGGAGCCTGAATGTACTTAAAAATAACTTGGCACGCCCATAAATTACATTTCAAATAGAGCTACCAATGCATGGTCACCAGTAACACTTTGAAAGCTTAACATGGATTCAAAATGTTAAAATTCGACTCAAATACGAGTCTGTGGGTGGGGCAGTGTGACTATATGTGGGAGGCTTGGTACTGTATGAGTGTTTGGTTCCTCTTACCACACAATGCTGTCTCAAAAGTGGGATTTAATGCTTTATTATGAGAGTTGAGGTAGAAAAGGCTGAATCCATTAAGGCTGTGAGTCAGAAGTGGGGAGAATGGGCCAGTGTGTGGGCAGAGGCCAGACTCTTTGGCTCTTAACCTGGATGGCGACAAAAATCACTCTTTCTCTAAAGAGTAGCTTGCTTCGATTCCCAATTTACAAATAAAACAACTCATCACACAGACAGTCTGCTTTCTCCCCTTGGCTCAGTTCAGTTCAGTCTCTTTTCTCTTGTGGAAGAAACATGTAAGAGCTCCCTACTTGTAAAACGAAATAAAAACAGCCTTATTTTGGAAAGAAAAACAAATACAATGCAGATACTGTACATGCTCCCCCACCAGCTACCAAATTATCCCTGTCCCCCACAAAAGCCAAGAGGAGGACACACAAGTAAAAAATGAAATGATGTGCAATGTTTTCCTTTCGGTCTGCACTCTCTCATAAGGAGGCACATCATGATTTAGTTTTACTCTGCGATGTCTGACAGCAGCTTTTCTGCCGTGCTTCAATGCCAAGGCTGAAATCACTTTAAATTGGCCTGGCTTGTTCTGGGCGCATTGTTACAGTGAAATGAGTTGGACATGTGTCCCGTGGTGTCCTCTAAAGTATTAACCCCGCGTTTAAATTTCCTTTCACTCCTGTTATACAGGATATTTTGGGGAAGTTAAAACAGCCAACGGTATCCATCTGTGTTTAGCACTAGGGTATTTTAAACATTGTTTTATATGGGGATTAAAGCTGTGACTGGGCAGTTTTCGAACAACCCTGTCACCCCACATCCTGATTTTATCTGGCAGACAGTATCTTTTATTTTAGGAAGCATGTAGTGTTTGCTCTTATCTACAGATAATCTGCAGTCTGCCTGTGATGACACCTTCAATGGCCACAATTATTACCGTGATAATTTCCCCACTGCAAACTGCCTGCTGCACAATCTACTGAGTCTTCTATTTAATCGTAGTTGTTTCCAGACACAGTTAAAATATGTATCTTATGTGGTGCAATACAGTGGATTTATCTATTTGAGTAAAGATTTTAAAACAAGCCAGACTGAGGCAGTTCTCTACACTGATAGAAAGAAAATCCTCCATCCTCAGACTCAAAAGCTGCTGGAAACAAGTTATACTGTACAAACTCACCACTTTTTTTCAGCTTTTGTTGAAATTTCTGGCAATGAGAAATTAATGTTGACTGTCAGCAGTGGCAGAACCTGTTTGGTATTTATTAATAAAAAAGATTATTTTGTAACCCTTGTTGCCACATTTTGGATTTGCAATTTTTTTCTTTAGATAATGTAAAATACCGTACCGTTTCCTGATTTTCTGAAAGAGACAGCAGGTCAGCTTAATGAGGGTTTTGTCAGTTTTGCGCCACATTAGCAGTGTGTCTGAAGGGATTTGTTTTTTAAACCAACTACCCACTGCTGATCACCTGGATCAGGTGTGTTCATTCAATCTGAAGCTTGAAGACGGGGGTTGTGCAGGGAGAGGAAATACCTGCCAAATGATTCTCTTATTCTTCTCATCAGCCTAGATTAGTGCTAATTAGAGAATATTAGCAGTATGCAACAAAGAGTTTTCTAATGTCTTTGTACAACATCCACACTAACACAGTCCAAAAGGAGGATTTCGAGACTAGTTAAGTGCTTATTGATCGGAAGCTTGTGGAGTCAGTGGCAGATGTTTAAAGTATGATTTTATTGGCTGTTTTTGTAAAGTCTTACACAAACACATTACCATGCAGTTAATCTGTTTAGAGCACATTAGATGAAAAGCCCTGGGGTGTATATGAAATCCAGTTGTGCATCAGCTCATTCATGACATCAGTGGTTTGGCTTTGTTACATCTACACTTTGTTCAGGTCTGTGTGATTGCTCTTTATATGTGCGGAGAAAATCTGTCTCCAAGCAACATTCTTGATGTTTTTCAAAATAGTTTTTTTTTTTTTTTTTGGATCAGGCATTTGGGAGGAAAAGTGAGTGGGGGGGGGGGGGGGGGGTGACAAAATTATTCATGTGTGGTTATGCAAGAAAGCACACATGCATTCCTTTGATGGGTCATTGAGACCGCCTTAGATTGTCTGACACAAATTGGAAAGTGATGGATTCACACTATGCCCTTTGGTTCTGGCTCTTACTCTCAGTGCCTGACCTTGATGAGATCTCCTATGTGGAACTCAGAGCTCCAAATAGCACCCTGGTAATTGCTTGAGAAGCCTAGGATGAAAAATGCATTTGAGAAAGTTTTTCGCATGCAGTGTTTTCTACTTGAAAAATTGTTGATTTTGGCTTTTTGTCATTTACGAAATGGGTGTTTGAGCAGCCACAAAAATGTAATCGTCATCTGTGAGATAAGACAAATCCAGCGCCCCGTGTGCTTTCTCAAATAGTTGAAATCGTTTCAACAAGAGCTGGCTAAAGAACACTGCTGGGCCACTAAACAGCAGAGGATTCTGGTGCTGCTCAGTTCACACCTACTCTCCCTCTCCTCACTAACCCACTCTTCACTGACTCCATCTTTTTGGCAAAGGTGTGCTCCCCTGAAATCCCTTAAATATATTTTAAGCAGCTGCAAAGCCAAGAACCATTACTGCTGTCAAAGAGAAGGTTGTCGTCCAGCAGTAGAACAGAATCAGCTCAGTAATAGATTATGAATAAAAATGTCTGGGGAGAAGGATTCCCATTTGTCTGTGTGCGCTTAGGCACCATTGACGCTTTATCAACCTGTCCTCAGCCAAAGATTAATTAAACAAATCATCCACTAGCTTAAGCTTCTGTGCAGAGCCGCTCACACACTTGTTACAGTAGCCTAAACAGAGACAGGCTGCTGACAAGTGTTTAGAGGAAGCACAAACATTTTGATCAAAATGACCAAATGGCATCATCTCCCAAGTAGCTAAAGGAAATCTTTGTTCAAATATGGGGAAGCCAAGCCAAAATCGTCATGTTGTGTCAAACCTGAACTGGTTTAAAAATTCTCACACTATGTACTGCTCCATGGTTGTGCTAACTTTGCAGTGGCTGATCGGAGACAGAGACTGTTCGGTCATCTGCTCACGGACGCAGGGGAAGCCGGTGTGCGGCTCGGATGGACGAAACTACGAGACTAACTGTGAGCTGCAGAGGGCGCGCTGCAAAGATAAGACACTGACACTGGCGCATCGAGGCCGGTGCCGGGGTGAGATCTGAAGTCTGGTTTTTAATCTATGCAGATACATGAACCTATTCATTCGTTTGTAAAGCTGCATTAACGGAAATTCAGATCTGATGTTCACCTACTGCTGATCATCGTCTGAAACACCTGTGCATAAGAAGACAATTTAACTGAGTGCTCTTCTGCCTGGATTTTTAACACTTTATATAAGAAAAAAACATCCACGGTCATGTAATGTTTACACACAACATGGTCTCATACTCTAAACATTAAAATCTCTTCACATGCCTCTATCTTTCAGGTAAAACTTGGGTAAAAATTGATCAGCAGACGGTGGCACCAGCCCCAACTTCCACCTCTGAGGGGAGAGACCAGGAGCTTAAAGGTACTGATCAGCGAGTGTCTGACATTTAATTCACGATCATGAGGAGATAAGCTCAAATGTTGAGCTGTTGGAAAGATTCAAAGCCAGCCAGCACTACATCTTCAGCTGTTCAAATCATTTTTTTTTATCTAACAAAAACCTAATTTTCTCTTGAGGACTCGAGAAAGCGGGTCAATAGACTGACCTACTTAAGATTCAAAGAGCATGTTTAAGATGTTGCAGCTTGCAACCACAGACAACACCAGAAAGCTTGGGGAAAGTGGAACCGTGTGAGAAGGTGTGTCTTGTTTTCCGCCTCTCTCTAGGCGTGTAAGTTTTTACAGACCAGGATCACACACTTGCTCACTCTCTGGATGCCGGCCACTCAACCACAGCAGAGATTGATAGGTCTGGAGTCAAGGTTAAAACTTGGCATTTTACCCCTTTTTGTCAGCCCCCTGCAACACAGCCGTCTCCACCAAATCCATTTTTGGAGACATTTCTGTTCCCTCTGTATGGTAATACATGGTTTTGTTTCAAAATGTTACAGTTGGCCAAGGAAATGAAAGCTGGATACAGCTCTCACAGTCTTTGGAGATGCAGCTGTCCTCTCATTCTAATGAAACTACAGATTTATTTGAGCAGGCAGTTCATGAACCAAATCATTGTTTACACTGGCAAAGGCTTGTGGAGGTGTGCAGCAGATTTAGATTAAACACAACAGATAAATGTGAATGTATAACAAACCACCACACACGCACACAACAAACGGCAGACACGCCTGCTTATTCAATATTTAGCCAAGAATGAACATGTCATACACCAACTCATTATTCCAGAGAAATGAAGGTGACAGAGTGATGTTTTTAAGCCCAGTTATGTATTTTAAGCATATATGTCAAATGCTGGATATACATTTTTGTACCTCATTGGCTCGCCTTACAAATGGGGGGAAAAAAAATAAAAAATTAGCTGCGCATACATCGTTGCCTTGTCCCAACTAACAAGCACAGACAAGCACACGGCAAAAAAATAATGAACAAATTGCTCAGAGTCTGAAGTAGTTTTAATATTTCCATAAATCAGACCTTTTTAAATGAGGAGTTGCACCTTCAACAGGGCAGACAAGAGCGTTAAAATATTAAACTTAATATAGTCCATGTTCATAAATTCATTTGACTGGGTCCTTCTCAGTGATTTCACCACCCAGTTCTGGCTCTGTCTGTCTTTTATTCCGTAGGAGACAACGTGTCTGTCTGCTCTCAGGTCCAGAGACGACTTTTTAAAACTTCTATTTATCCAGGGGAGGAGGTTTGCCAAAAGTGGAGGACTGTGGTTGCGCTGGTCAGCTCCCTGTTGTGAACGTGTATATGCAAACAGTCAGACGTGAAGCTGATGGGATTTTGAGCCAGCTGGCTTGCAGACGACTTTATTGTCTGACCTTTCAATGAGGGCAGGTCTGGCTCATCCGACCTGCGCAAACACAAGCTCGATTTCCAGTGACATATTAAGATATCAATGTAGAGTAGGTGACGCACTCCTAGGCACCAACAATGTGCTGCTCGTGGCCAAACTCTGGCACCGATACTGGACAGTGGCCGTGTAAGTCGTCAGGGAATGCGTTGTTTTAGCATTTTGGATTAAGTGTAACAAAAGACCTCTGCCTGGGCTTGATGTATATGGATATTAGTGTTTCTAAAAATTGGGGGCAGCCACCACTGCAGCTTCTTCTGTGCTAAAAACACGTTTAAGCTGTAATGCTGTAACTTCTGCCCTGCCTGAATTAGAAACAACTGTGGCTACAGTGTTAAAGTGCAGTTTAATACCACAAGCGTCACTCCTTTAGCAGCTACAAAAAGATGGCATACATGGACAAATCCTAAGAAAATGGGCCACTGGCCTCCCACCCTCGCAACAGAGACTGAAAGACGCAGTCACTGCGTCCCTATTTTTTGTTCATCCCTTTGGATTTATTTAGTCTCTTTTTGAAGGTTGTTTTTTTTTTTCTCTGCCATGGGATCATTGTATGTATATTTTTGTTGGTCACGTGACTGTCTTTAGTTATTTTTAAATTATTCCTCATTTGGTGTATTTTTTTGGTTGTCATGTTTTCTTTCAATTTCTCTCTCTAATATCTGCGTTGTCATTTTATAACTTTCTTATGAGGCTCTGTAACTGCAAAAGAGCAAATCGGGTTAAATCAGGTTTATCATACAAATGGGGAAAGTCTAGAGGTTGGAATAATGGCTCAGAACACAAACTGGACAGAGATTAAAAAATAAAAACCATGAAGAAAGTGATTAAATCAAAACATGCCCTTTAGCAAGGCACTTCAAAGTAAGACATGAGCACAGTGGCCAGCAGCAGTAAAGTGGTTATACAGGTCAGTTCCCAGGTGTGAACAGGGTGTTGGTGACGAAGAACATGGTGTTCAGTAAAGCAAAAAAACAGCAAAAAAAAAATCAGTAGTGTTGCAGGTTTGTAAGCACCGCATGAGAACAGACTTGTCAACTTGTTACAGATGCAGGTCAGTCCAAGTGTCGTGTTGAGAGGAACCAGGCATTGGAACAGGCCAGGAAACCTCAGGAGTTTATCCCAGAATGCAACGAGGATGGAACATTTGCTCAGGTCCGTCTGTGCTTCCACCGATTTTTTTTCATTCATTTTTCTTGATTCTCCATCCTTTCTCTTCCACTTTTCCTCAAGCTCTTGTAAACAATCATTTTCAATTAACTGATTCTCTGGTTACAGCTTTTTTTTTTTATTATTATTTTGCCATTTACACACTCACATATAGTAAATGAAATCATCACCGTCAAACATGCCTTCATCACAAAGCTAATAGTGTTGGTGTGACTTACCATTTTGTCACTGCAGGTCCAGTGCCACACTCTGACAGGTTACTGCTGGTGTGTCACCAGTGACGGCAAACCAGTGAGTGGCTCCTCTGTGCAAAACAGGACCCCGGTGTGTTCAGGTACTGGGAGGCAAACACCATGGCAGCCTGTGGAAGAAATGATCAGGGTTTTTAAAAATCATCTGAATGATGATGTGTAATCCAACAAAGCCTGAGTCTACAGCACATATTAGTGACTCGCATCATTTTGCAAATGGAGCCGCTTTTCTTTCAGTAATGTTTAACAGGTTGCATGACTAAACCTCCAGTGGAAGGGTAGGGTGTTTCCCCACAAGTCTTTATTAGGGTGGAGAAGCTGCATAACAAGCACTACAAAAAAAAGAGACCAAGACACTAGGTTTTGTCAAACTGACCTCTTCAGAGATTAAAAACAACTGGCATTCACAGGTTTGTGTTCTTTACCACAGAAATGACTGAACATGGTTTACTGGTAAACTGGACGGGGCAGTGCGCTTCAAGTGGATTTTAAATTGAGCGGATTATCATTAACTACATCTGAAATAAATGCCTGGCAGGATGCTGATGATGAAGGATAAATAGTAAGCACAGTTAAAAAGAGTCTGTTTTGCCATAAGGAGGGGCACATGTGCATTACATGGCATGTGACATATTGCAGGTGCAAGGTCAAAGAGAAGGCTAATGGCCATACATCCAGGGGCCTCCCAACCATCCTCCCCCCTCGTCTAAGTGCTCTCAGAAGGCTGGAGGAGCGCGTTCGGGGCTGTGCGCACTCATCCTGGATGGGAACACTTTATGATAATAACCATAATTTTCCCTCGAAAGATAATACATAGGGGTCTTTGCCAGAATCGCATTGCACAGTCACTAGTCACTAGAGCATGTGGTGCAAATTTTGTGTGGAAAGTGGGGCGAGAGTGGTTGCATGCCCGTCTGAAGCGGCCACAGGCTTCCCGCTTGCCGTGTCTTTTTCTCTCATATTTTCTTCATCTGTCCTTCTCCTACTTTTCCCCACTTGTGCCACTAATAACCCGAATGTCTGTCCTCGCCCACCTGCTTTGTTTTAGGCAGTCAGACCGATTAGAAAGAAATTTACAAATGGAGCTTGTCCTTTCACGCCAGGGAACCACATGATGTTTTATATTTAGACAAAGATATTGAAATCTAACTTCACATCTCTTTAGTTGTTTTATATTTTTGTGCATTCAGATGCTGCTGTTGAACTTTTTACACAACTACGTGTTTTGCATCGAGCGGCTAATAAATTCACACAGTTAAAGGCACAATGCTGAGATTTTAACCACAGTTCGTGAGGTGCTGAAAGCAATGGTTCAATAAGTGGATAACAAACACACAGCAGTGGGAAACCGTCCTGCTGCTGGTTTCATGGATTCGAACTGATTTCACTCTGAACATACAGTTACAAATGTTGGCATCCCCTTGGTGTAAATGCTAGAAAGAGTAAAACAAAGTGTTTCCTATCAACAAAATAAATAATAAACATTTAGTTAGTACAAATGTCTCATCAGATTTTTGTATTAATTTATTAACGTGGATGCCAATTTTAGCACTTTTGTAGTTTGTTACTACGGCTTGTTAAAATAAACAGCATATAATGTGATCAGTTTTCGTGCCTCTGATGAAGGAGCATGTGTACAAGCTGATTTTACATGATTATTTTAGGTAAGTTTGTAAATCCAAACAAAATATTCACAATGCACAATCAGCAAGTACAAAGGTTCTTTCATCATCAGTATACAAGAAACTAATTATAGTAAAAAACTAAAAACTACAAGACTGCAAATGTTTTCATCCTCCTTGATAGAAGTGTAATTTGCAATGAAGGAACATTTGTAATAAGTAAATTAAAAATTATTTTATTCTGTTTCCATTTTTATATACAAATGCTGTTTTGACTGATACAGTATTTGTTAAAGATTTTATTATGAAGCTTGATGAGTTTGCAAGCAGACATGAAAACAAGCTGTAGAAATCTGATGTGGGATTTTATAGAGGATGTAAAGTTGAGGTCGTGCTGTGTTTGATTTTTTGTTTGCGTGTGCCATGTTGTGAGGACGCTGTTGCAGTCTCGTCACTCGTCACCTTTGCATTACGACTGTACTCTGGCAGTTGCAGACAAGTTAAATCTTGCACAGGGCCACAGGTAAATTATTCATGTACATATTGGTTAATATTAGTTTCTCCCGAATACTAATTCTTGACTTTAAGGTTTAATTTATTCAGGTAGGGTCCCTCTTCTTAATTATTTCATCCCACTGCTGTCACCATTTTAACAACTAAAATAACTTTAAGCCAAACAAAAAGTATGACGGTAAACAATTCAAACCACAACACAGACTGAATAACCTCACAAGATACATCTGTACAGAGGTATCCATTTAAAGAAACACTTAAGAAATATTGAAGTGTAATTTATGGCACAACACAATCTCTACCTACCTCCTTTCTGTCCTGCATAAGCTCCAATATTTTCACTGTTTCTTGCAAAGACATACATGACACTGGAACCAGAGTCTGGGCACAATAAACCCGATGCTACAGTCAAACAAGCCAAACTCATCGCCTCCTTACATTCCCTCTTAGGTGACACTTAATGACATTAAGTGACTTGTTCAGACTCCCCTGTAAACTATGACCACAATCATCTTGCATACATTTGCAGGAAACTTCCGTGAATTTATGGGAACTCATGCTGGAACGAGTGCATTGTCAGGTAGTAAATTTTTTTTTTTTAAATAGTCGTATAGTTCTGTTTTAATTTTGCTCTTTTTAATCCACGCATGAAACCGACTATCAGCATGCAGCAAAACAAGAATGACAAGTTAATTGGTTTAATAACAATTTTCCACAGATGAAGCTGATCGCTCAGGTTTGCATTCGCCAGCGCTAAGATAATGCACCAAGCCAAGTGTTTGTATGTGCCTACTATAAAGTACTAACACAATTTACTCATCAAACTTTGGTAAACCCGTGTCTCACACTAAGGAAAGATGTCAGTAGGGATGTTTTACCTTGTCCTGTGTTAAAGTGGACAATTTTATAGTTAGGAGACTGTGAATGTGTCTGAGGAGATGCTGTTAGTCTTTGCTGTGTACATGTTTTTTTGTTTCTTCACAGGGTCAGTAACCGAAAAACCACCCGGGCCACCGAACTCTGGCAGAAAAGGTGAGCTGAGACCTGTTGCATGTTGGTGTGTGCATGTGTGTGAGTGTTTGCATGAGACATGAGTTGAAAATGCCTTCTGACCCAATTTCGATCCATCTGATCTGTGCAAAGTCCATCTTGTGTTTGTGCAGAGAAGAAAAGGACAGGAGTGACATTTGAGTTTTAAAGTTAAATTCATCTAGATGAAAACTTAAAAAATGATTATGAACCAACTTTATAAAAAGACAAAACTCAGGCTTTGGTACCGTGACAAGCCACAAATTAAAGAAAAACTAAAATTACCTAATGCTAAAATTTTCTTTTGATTTTGATAAGACAGAGCAAACATTCAGAAGCTTATTTTCGTTACTACAGTTCCTAAATATACTGCAGAATATTAGGCTGTAGTGAAAGATTAAGGAGGGAGCAGGTTATAGTTGAGTTTTGCAACAAATACAAATACTTGATATCAGCTCACATCATTAGGGGTCAAAAACAAATCTAACTCGTGTACAAGGTGTTGTAAACAAACACTGGTGTAGCTACTAGTATTTGATCCAGGTTTTCACTTGGCTGAGATCCACTTACAGTTGTGACCGATGCATTTTATTTACAGTTTGACCAGCTCAGGTCCATTTGACACAATATGCTGACATGTCATCTGATTTAAGGACGTAGTGTTTGCAGATTGACTCCGTGGTTTGCTTTTGCTTGAATTACTTCCTAAGGATGCTCCTGATGCTACAAAGCTGCACATGGGTGAGTATTTAGGTAGATGAATTCGCTACATTATACAAAGACCAGTTTCAATTTGTTAACAGGATGGATCATTTCAGCTGTGAATAATTACATCAGCCTGTCTTAGAATCTAAATGTGCAATAGAGGACAATTCTTTATTAAATTGTATCAATTTACCATTTACTACTTTTTTTTTTTGTCTGCAATAAGAATACTTTTGCTTTTTGAAATTGAAAATTATTATTAAATGTTTTTCCCGCCAAAAATTAAGAAAAAGTGTGAGGATGAAATTTGAAATTAGCTTAGAAACACGTCTTTAATAGTGACAGTTGTTCCTGAAGGTAGTGGTTCAGCAGTCATTAGTATAGGTACTAGTTATGCAGTAAAGTGTGTTGTTTGTATGTGGTGAAACTCCACAATGCAAGGACACTTGTTAGTGCTTTACCAACACAGAGTTTTATGGGTGGAAAAGTGATGCCACGTGTAAGGTCATTTAATCCTCGATGATGAATAAAGTTCCACTTAACAAAAGGAAAAACTGAGTATCCATCCGTTATCTGTCACAGTTTATGCTAATTACTTTGTGGGGGTGGGGGTGGGTGGGCTGGTGCCTATCCCAGCTGTTGTCACGTGAAAGATGGAAAAAAGTGAATATAAACGGCTCAAATGACCCAAGCAGAGGGGTCAGGGGGACAGCTTCTGAAATATCCTTCTCATGGATAACAGCAGTTGCCAGAACATCATTATTAAATTTCAGTGCAGTCTGTTCGATCAGTTTGCTCACAGGTCCACTCAAATCTGCTTGGATCAGCAGTGGTTGCACCTCTCTAGTCCAACACATAATACAGCGGCACTGTAATTGTGCATGTTCTGATGAGGATGGTCTCCTCATGTGTTGTACAGTTTGATTGAAAGCGAGAGTGCAGGCAGATTGTGTTTGTGTGAGGAGCTGATTTATTGGTGTGTGTGTGGGTGGGTGGGTGGGTGTGTGAGTGTGAGAGAAAGAGATGTACTGTAGGTGGTCTTCCTGTTTCTGTATTTTTCAATCTGTCTCTCACTCTGTTTTTCTATCTTTCTTGGCCGGGCCATGTGCAAATCCCAACCATTCAACAGTTCTGGAGAGTAGATTGTATTAACCTCAATAATGGTAGTCTCTTTCCGTTTCTTTCTCACCCTCAACCCAGACGATGGCTCCAAGCCCACACCCACCATGGAGACTCACGTCCCCCCTGAGGGTGATGGTAAACCTCCTCTAACTACTCCTCCACCTGCACAGTGGTAAAAATTTCACTCAGTAAGCCAAGATGGTTCTTTAAATATCTGAGGTGCTTATTGTGGATTTATACCAGCCTTCACTGATTAAAATGAGGCTAACAGCATTTCTCCTTTGTGTATTTTTAAGCTTCTTATCCCCAACTTGTTCCAAGACTTTAGTGATGCTACAGAATTTAATACTGAAACCCAAGACGAAGCTTCTTAAAATCCCGCCATTACATCAAATGGAAAAATCCAGATGTCAAAAATACCAGATGGCATCTTTGATTTTTTTGGATTTTTATTTTGTTTTTGTAGCAGAGTTTTCAACTTGTTTGCAAATTGTGCTTAAAATATGCAGTTACTATTGAGGTTTAATACACCTTTAGATCATCTGACACTGTGGAAGTAAATTGTACTCATCTAGAATATGTCGTTCTGTCACTACAGAGATAACTGCTCCAACGCTGTGGATCAAACAGCTAGTTTATAAGGAGAACAAGCAGAACAACTCCACTTCCAGGAAGCCAGGTGAGTGAGAAATCTAACATTTTAGGAGCTGAAATCGTTTATTTGAACCATTTAGAATGTTCTGCTTTTGCAATAATGTGATTTTTACACAAGTCCTGAAACCAGATAAAGGGAGCCCAGTTAAAAAAGGCAAATATTACATTAGGTTATTCATTGCAGACAATGATCCCATGCAGCAATAACTTTGCTGTTCAGCGGTTTACTAGCACTGCACATCAGCTTAGAGGGATTTTAGCCTATTCCTCTGTTGACTTCTTCACATGAACTGCCTGCTCCAAGTCCTGGATCAGGTCCTTCCATAGCATTTCTATTGGATTAAGGTCAGGACTCTGCTATTCCAAAACCTTAAGTCTTCTCTGATTTAACCGTTCTTTGGCAGGCCGACTTGCGTATTTAGGGTTGTGCCTTCATTGAGCCTTCAATGAGCCTTCATTTTCCTGCAGAATTTACTTGTACGACAAAGTTCATATGAATTTACTTGTACGACAAAGTTCATAGCTGCATCAATGACAGCAAGCAAACCTGGCCCACCCTGGCCGAGAGGCCGCAGAGCAGGCCTAAACCATGATCAAATCATCTGCCACATTTATCCACGTTGCACAGATGGAATAAGGTTCTAATGCTGGGATGTAAAGTTTGGTCGTCACCAAACATAACATTTCACATTCAAGCCAAAAGGTTCTACTTTGGTCTCATCTGTCCAACCGTTTTCAGGTTTATCCACTTGGTTCTGAGCAGAATTGAAGAAGGCCAGTAATGTTCCTTTTGAAGAGTAGTATCTTCTTTGCAATTTAGCAATGCACACAATTGTTGTTCAGTGTTCTCCTAATGTTGGACTCTGATATTAGCCACTGCAGGAGAGGCCTTTACCTTCCTACCTGGGGCTCCTTGTGATCATCTGGACAAACACATACTTTGCTCTTAGTGTAATCTTTGCTGGTTGGCCATTCACTGGGGGTAACAGTTGAATGTTCTTAAAGCTCTTTTGTAACCCTTTCCAGCCTGGCAAAATTAGACTCAAACCTGATGGTCATCCCATTGATCGAAACACCTGACCCCAACATCCCCTTCAAAAAAAGAAGACCAACCTTGGTCACTGAGCACATATACATATTACAATAAAATTCTTTATCTGCATTTGATTCATCCCCTGGGGGGGGCAGCCAAAGGGAGGGGCACCTGGAGAGCTAGCGCTGAGCGTCTTGCTCAGGGACACAGCTAGTGGGTAGGCTGAGATTTGATCCTGCTGGGATTTGCTGCTCTAAACATTGAGCTAACATGCCACTATTATTCTAGACATTCACATACTTTTGCTATACACAATTATTTAAGATTTGATCCATTTTGTAATGTTTTGCCTAACTTGTTAAATTTGGTTCTAATTATCTAGTTTTAGGACTTGTATAAGAATGGATCATATTTCTGATTTATGGAGAGTCCTTATTAACATGCTATGTGTACAGTATCAGTGAAATGATCCCTCATTGGCTTCCTACACACAAACTGACAGTCGAGTCTGATAAAGAGTTGTCTTGAGACTAGACTAGGAGTATTAGCTGTATTTTGATTTTAATCAGAAAACTACACCAGAGAACAAAGTGCACACTGTAAAAGTATCAGCTGGTTTCAACGCCAGCAGTATAAGATGAAGTGCAAAAACATTTCCAGCTTGAAGACAGCCCCGCTCTGCTGGGATTGTGTTTCTTGGTTGGTCTTTGGTGAAATTTGTTTGGCTTTCTCTGTCTCCTTTTCAATTACGCCTCAACATGTTGAGTAGCCTCTAGGCAGCTGGACGTCTTTCATGCTACTGCAGCAAGTCAAGGAGTAACTGTGGTGGGGGTTGTGAGCGTGTATGTGTGTTCGTGTTAGAGCTAAATACTGTAGTGGTTCGTTGATGTACGGGATTGATGTTCAGCTTTGTTTCTTTATCAAACGGTGTTAAAATTCAGCCGTTTTTGCTCTGGTTAAACTTCTGAATTGCCAATAAGAAGGTGCAGTGAAGATTGTTAAAATAAGAATTATCATTTTTATAAGCTTGACATGCGACAAGGGACATTTTTACAGTGATCATCATCATCATTCATGTATAATAAAATGTTATTTTAAATTTTTTTTATTTAATTAGCAGTATATACTAATATGCAGTATATAAAGGAAATGCACATATGCATATATAACATGCATATATATAAAAATAAAAAACATTATGTAGGGTATTTTTTTGTTTGATTTATTTTAACTAAGACATTTAATCTACCATTGCCTCAAGACCATAAGGTATATTGTGTTTTTATCCTGAGCAATTTAAATGGATGACAGGATTAGACAATTTCAATCTGCCTTTAAAATATCAACTTATGTGAATATGCAGTGCATTACTTTAAGACTCAAAGTGTTCTAAGGTTTTTACTGTTTACACGGACCTAAAGGTTAACTCAAACACAAAAGACTGCACAACTGTTCATTGTAATAAGAGGTTTCTTTAGAATGATGGTGATGCAGAAGGAGAAACTGTGGTCAGGGCACCGAGGACCATACAGTGTTTTAGCTGAGCGATATTCCCTGTGACAGCTCTTTGAAACTTCTGTGGAAACACCAGCTTCCTGTTTCCAGTTAGCATCCGCTGAACTCAAAGGACGAGCGACAAGGCCGGCTGAGGGGGAGATGTCATCACGTTCAGTCTGAGACACGAGTGATGTGTGTCTGCCAGTGCATCTGTATGCGATTGCACGGAGTACGTGTGTGTCAAACAGAAATCGTGTTTATGTGCACTCGTGAGTGTGTGAGCAAAAACTTGTGTTTGAATATGTATGTGCACAGGAAAAGGTTTGTTACTTTTCCAACAAACATGAACAAAGTATGTTTCCTTAAGTACTGCAGTAAACCTGCATTAAAATGTTTTGGACACATGGGGACGGACAGAACTAATTTATAATACTTGAACACCAACTTACAGTAGCTGTGTCTTAAGTCTCTCGGAAACCTTTTTTATGCCTGATTTCATGACAGGTTTTCTTGGGTGCGTGGGGGAACGAGGCTTGACACACGATGCATTGTTTTAATGTTTCTGAATTGCAAAGTCGCACAGAATTCATTGGATTAATTACGATCGAAACGTCACACAGGAACTGACTAACTGTATGTTGCTCATTGCACATGCAGCAGTTAAGGAATGACAGTAATATCCTTCATTTAATGTCACGTTTCTGGCCACCTGGCGAATCTAAGTCCATTATTCTGCTTTTGGTCTATACCATCTCTGGCTCTTTCGCTGCTGGATAATCCCCTGCTTTCATCGCCACTTAATATTGAGTTAATAATTATTCGCTAGTATGAATGACAGCTTCCACATTGTCATTAGGGCTGTGCAATGATGTACTGTCCATTATATATTGTGATGTTTCCACCCTCCCTATGATAAGAATTTTATCGTGTGATCAATATCCCAGTTTCGGTCATGTGGCTGCACGACGGCGTGTTGATGCGTAACGTAGGCATCTCACATGAGCCCAATGCTCGATGAAAAGCTGAGCCATGGGATTTCAAACGTGACAATGCTATGATGGAAATATGTCATACAAATTTTAGTTTGTAGTCTACTTTATCGGTAAAGCCTATAGTTGAACTGTACTATTGTCGTATCATTTACACAGTAACACATTGTGATGTAGCTTTCAGAATCATAATGGTTGTTTCTGTGACTACACACAAGTACAGTGAAGTTTTTTTTTGGCTTCTTTAATGTGGACAAAACAAGGCAAAAAGAAGACGAGAAAAATCTAAATGCAGACGGTAGTAATAAAAACTGTAGCACTGTGTATAAAGTAACATTTCACCAGCCATTTTGCTTGAATGGCTTCTCACAATGTTGTTAAAAGAAAAAACACCCACCACTGATTTTATTCTAGAACATTTTACACTATATTTTAGAAACGTACTAATTTGTAATGTTAATTCTGTTTTGCTCCCCCCCACCTATTTATTGAAGTTTAAAATATCAAGTTTCTGAAAACTTTCACGTAACTCAACTGTTCAAGCATTTTCTATTACCTTTGATGAATTTGCCAAACAAAATTTGGCAACTATTTCAAATTTTAGTTATTTTTCAATCAAAATGCCACAAACGTTCAGCTTCTGGATTTCTTTTTACACGCATAGAAGCACATAGAAGATGTTACACCCTTCAAGAAGAATTTTCCTAAATTATTCTAAACATCAATTTATCCTGAAAGTAATTGGCAGATTAATCAGTAGTAAAGTACGGCGTTAATTACGTGTGTGTTTGGTTTGCATCACTCGTGATAGACGAGTGTATTTCAGGCCCAAATCCAGACAGTCTGACACTGCGAGCAGTTAGCAGAAGAGATGAGCCTGAGATCATAAACAGTTTGCTTTTCTTTCCGGCTAACACATTTTTCAAAGCAGACAAGCTTCGCTACGACAAGTCCTCGCTATTTAAACTCCTCTCTATCCTTCTCCCCCAGAAGCTGGAAAAGTGTTTAGAGAGCAGGCATCCTGTGTGCACATCAACTATGTTCTTCATCCACTGTCTCTGGATACCCCATAATGATGATTTAGAGTGATGCAGAGGTTGTGTTAGTGAAACCTGTTTGCTTAGTCCACTTTTCAAATGGGTGTTTTGTTGCCAGATGCTGACGTGCTGTTGTTCCAATGTTCCAAGGAGGGGGTAACGTTCCATCATGCAGCTCATTTATAAATGTGTGCGCAGAACCAGAAACTCGCTAACCGCTGCTTCTCGCTTGGGGTGAGGAAAACAAAAGAAACACGAAATGTTGAAGGGACGTGATGTGATCACGTCAGCTGAGAGCACGATGTTGTATAAAAAACAGAGATTTGGTTTCTTTTCATTTGGCAACATTGCGGCAACCTGCTCTTCTCAGCACAAAAAGTGATGACAGTAACATGTTGTGAACAAACACGCTAATGAATCCCGTGTTGAAAAGGAACAAATTGCATATCCATTTTCTGAGTGAACTCTCCATTATCTTTGTGTTTTTATTGCACTTTCGGTCATAAAGACAAACACATGCACCTACATACCTCCTCATATAGTACCCCTTATTACTAACATGTCCACTATTTTAACTGCAGAGAAGACTTACTAGAGACAATATTGCAGTGATTACCCCACAGCTGAAAGCCATTGGAGTGAAGTGAAGAGGAGAGAGCTTTGGGTGTGCGGGGGATTGATGATTAGGGCCAGAGAGAGAGAAAGAGAGGTATTGGGATGCAGGGTGGCTGAGAGAAAGAAACACACAAAAAGAAAGTGAAGGACTGGGAAGGCTTAGAAAGGTGGGAGGCCGGGACTGAAGGAATGATAGAGATCATCTACTGAAGGAAGACAAAGAAAAACTGAGATGTAAGAAAAAGAAAAAAAGGAGTATACCTTGGCTTGGAGCCTGGAGGACAAGGGCCAAAGTGAAAGGCATAAAATGTTCTATCAAAGATGCAATCTTATCAATCTGCCCTGAAGAAAATCACCACGACAACGTTAAGAACGGTTCCTGACATCCGCTTGTGTGGTTGTCTCTTTTTTCAGCCCAATATTTGTTTTCTGAGGGTTTATATTTCTGATCATTCTGCTCCAGCCAAGGGAAAAAAAATAAAGCTGAAAAAGAAACAAAAAAATAAATAGAGCAGAAATGCAGACATCTGAGGCAGGAAAAGAACGTTGTGGATTGAATTTCACGTCCGCACAAAACGGAGGGGATTACATTGCAAACGTCCAGCCCTTTCCATTTATATGTATAAAAACAATTTTCTTTTTGGAACTCTAGCCCTTGGCGCCAGGATAACCTCTGCATAATAAACAGTGCTAAATAATTTGGATGTGAGGCAACTTTGGCCAGGACCAAAGCCACTGCACTAAGAACACTTGAGTGTGAGTCTTTGCAGAAGAAAATGCTCTTTGATGCAGAGACATGTTTAGGTTCGTGTTAGCATGCCGCTCGACGAGGCCTCAGGCCTGCTGTTGAACCTGCCACCACTGTCTTCTCCATCTTTATTAACATTACCCAGGAGGATGGCAGGACTATCGGTTTCACATGTGTAGATCATGTTTTGTGAGTTTAATCACTCATCCAGTTCCTCTACTCTGATTACTACTAGTTAACCATCGTAGTTATCACGAACCCTGCAGGGTTCAGTTCTCCAGAAAAGGCCAATTTAGAGTAGGAAAAATGTTCGGATTTCAAATCAGTTACAAAGGAGGGGGAAACAAAAGCACAGGAAAATGACTATGGTAGCTCAGTTTCTGGGCAATTTTGTACCGATTTTATTTGCTAAAACAAATATTCATTTTTTTCACATTGTGGCATTCCTATTAATGCAGCAGTAATTCGTTTGTTTACATTTGTCAATGCAGCAAACTACCAACCTCATGACCACAGCCGCCTTTTACGCATTCGACCAATACAATAAAACCGACTACACTGTACTAAAGTAAGTGTTCAACGTCCTTTAGCAGTCGAATTGCACAAGCTCCATTCCCGATCTGTTGTCTACAACCAGGCAGTGGCTCTGCCATGTTGTCCTAATTATGCTTTGGTTACTGGAACTGTGTGAGCTGTGACTACCGGCACCACTGTGGCACTAATCAGCTTCCACAATGTGCAAACACCACATGTCACCATCCTGTATACATGGCTCTTAACTGTTCGCACAACCCTGTTACTGCAGCTCAATGCTCCATCAGAGTCCACTTGAAGGTAAAAATGAAGAATGGTTGAAGAGTGGTAAAAGCACACTTCATCGTCATGGTTACAAGCTCTGGGGCGCTTGAGTGAGCAATGAACTAAATGGATGTGAATGTAAATACTCCGTGGTAGTATAGTAGGAGCAACTCTTAAGGGCAGATATGAGAGATCATGGTGGGTAAACAAATCTCGAGGGTGGACTGGTTAAAGTTTAAGGTTAGCAGTCCTTCATCTTTGAGTCAGACGGGCCTAATTAGGTTTGATTGTCCTCTACTTATGAGGGATCCAGCCTTTAGATTTTTGCATGTGTGTGGTTCGTCTGCTTCCCTGATTGTGAGTCTCTGTACTGAGTGTGCTTTTCATGGTTTTAGAGAAAGTTCCCTCTTGTGACCAGGAGCGACAGAGCGCCCTGGACGAGGCTCGGCAGAACCCTCGCGATGCTATTTTCATCCCTGACTGCAGCCCTGGAGGCCTTTACAAACCAGTCCAGTGTCACCAGTCCACAGGATACTGCTGGTGTGTTCTGGTGGACACGGGACGGCCCATTCCTGGAACCTCGACCAGGTAATGTCATTGTTAGGATTAGAGCTAGAATTTTCAACAAGGCTTGAGGAGCTTTGGTTAAGATAGTATTTCTTCAATGTTAATGCAAACAAACAATGCAAATGTCCACATCTTAGTTTTAGCATTAAATAACATTTGTTAATTAGCAAATGTAAACGATTTTGGTCATAAACCAGAGCACTGGACAAAGTGACATTTTGGCCATGTGACGGCACTAGACAAAACGTTTAAGCATCACCAGAGTCCAATCTGATTTAACTTTGAAAAGACTGTGAATGTCCGCACCAATGTCCATGTTATTCAAACCTAGAGACATTTTACACAGAGCCACAAATTGGAATGTGGACATGGTGCCACAAAAAAAATTGGATTACTGAACTCATCAAGATCCATCCTGCTTGCTTGAGACTGAAATTCATTACTATTTGATGGATTGAAATCTGGAACAAAGTGGTGGTCAGAAAGTGGACCAGCAGAGCCACCTCCACACTATGGAGCTTATGGCTACAACTTAGTTTTGGTGCGAAGATGTTAAATTTCTTAAATAATTCTAGATCAGCTGCCGTTACCAGTTCATCAGAAAACCATGAGCAAAAGTGTTTAGTTGGCCATAAACACTTAGGCTGTTTGTTTTCACTGTACTTGCTATTGTTTATACTGCTTTCAGGAAGATGGCAGAGCCAGAGTGAGGTTTTGCAAGTGGTGCATGTCAGATGGACGAAAAGGAGGAAACAGAAAAATGAAAAATAAAAGAGCATTGCTTAAAACTGTTAACATGCACTGATGATGATTCAAAGATAGAAAATGTACAAAGAAGATACTTTCTAAAAAAAAAAAAAGTAAAACACTGAGGCCAACTCCAAACGTCGGACAGACAAAAACATATCGACAACCCTGAGGCGATTATTTCTTTACAAAGGAATTTATTGCTTTCTGGATGAGACCTCATGGCATGCGTCCCAATTTTTTCCCCTCTGGACGGCAATGTGCACAGTCACGCATCAGTCATCCCATCTTGGATCAGTGACTGTGTAGACTAAAAAAAAAAAAAAAAAAAAAAAATTACAACTGCTTTTTCTTTGGGGGGGAAAAAAAGTCAAATGAGACACACATGCCCAATTTTCCATTCTATTCAAAAAGCACTGATACAAAAGCCAGGAGAAAACGAGTCATGCTACGCATTATGCCAAACAGTTTGTTATGGCACTGAAGCAAAGCTTTGTGCATGTCAAATCAAATTTATTTATTAAGTCTTAATAAAAAACTAATCAATCACTGTCAGTCCCAAAAAGATCTCGCTGTGAGCAGACACGCAGATTAAAGGAAAGGAGCGATGTGTCACAATTACAGAAGCCGTATCTTGCATGAATGCAGAGTTGGATGCTGCGTTACCAATAAAAATATACATAGTAATCAGGGTACTACTTCTGCACCAATAACAACTGCTGCTAATTGGGTACTGCTGGTTTAAACTTAGATCTGAGGCCTGTAGGGAAAACAATATTTCAAGTAATTTATTTTTTTGCTTTTTTTGTTGATTTCTTTTATGTTCCATGGTTGAACAAATTGGAAAAGCAGCATTTTTTTCCACACATTGCAAAAACAGGCTCATCCTTTCCCCCCATCTTTCCTTTTTGTCATGCAACCTTGTTCCTGCTGTCCTCTCCTCTCACTGTAACAGGTACCAGTTGCCAGAGTGTGATGGAACTGCTCGATCTCGCGTCTCAGACACTGAGGATCCCTTCCAAGGCAGAGACTTGACAGGTTCACTTCACTTTTGGGCTTCAGATTGCAGTAATATTCCTGAATTCAAATTTCTTTGGCCAAATATTATTTTGATATTCGACGAAGCTAAAACGTTCACTATCACTCCTCCGAGAATGTTAACCGAATGTTCAACATTACATCAGCTGACCAGGTTTTTGGACAATCGCATCCAAACCAGGGGCCAAGTGTATAAATGATGCATGAACACAGAAAACACAAGTATGCCTTTTTCCCCCACACAACAACTGGTATGTTTAAATATAGAACGTGTGGGGGCTGCCCCTAAACATCTGTATGCATATTTCAGAAAATGCATACAGATGTTTAGGGGCAGCGTGAATGAATAGGTCAAATAAAAATAAGATGAGACAATCCAATATTAGAAGATGTTTCGTTTTGTCAGTATTACCGATGGTCTTATTATTATGAAAACTACATTACTCTCAAATGTGCATTTAAAGGCTAAATTTTAAATAATTGAGCGATGGAGTTTATTTTTCTGTTTATTTACAGAAATTGTTGCCCAGCTTTTCTTTTTTTAATGTTATCCTTACTACACAGTGGCACCTGCACTGCAGAGGACCACAGCCCTGTATAACTGTCACTGTTATAAAATCTACCTAAATCTCCTTAATCCGCAAATCATCTTCGTCATCCTTCTTTTGAGCGCGCAAATATCAATATACAAATAGTTTGTGATGTTTCAGTTTCTACCTCCATTCATGGGGATTTGTGGGAGTGGAAATTTAGCTTGTGCATGTGCGCTCATTTACACGATGGTGATTTATACTGTAAACCATAACTAGGCGTGGGTGTCTGTTGAATCCATTGAAAAAAATGCATATGCATACTTATGTCTCTTTGCAAACTCAATTTTACTCAGACTTTTATGCACCTGGCCCCAGAGGTTGTAACCTCAGCTCATACTCCTGTGCTCTTGGTACCGTTTCCCCATCATTTAAGGTTGCATTGTAACTCTTATTTAATTCCCCATCTGGTGGGTTTACAGAGTCAAGCATGACTCCTGACTGTGCAGCAGATGTGTGGCATGTTTTATGGAAGGTGTTAGTGTTGCGGGGTGCAGCAGTGAGGCTGTGGTGGGGTGATGGCGGTGTTGGAGACGGCAGGGAGCTGAGTGGAGATATTTTTATGTACTCTAGAAAGATGTTCTGCCACAACAAAGCACAATATTTCATGGCCATCACATCAAGGCAGGGAGAGAAAAGAATGCTTGAGAAGACCATCTATTAACAACAGGCAGCTACAGGTTCAAGCTCACCGTGCACAAAGAGCCACAATACGTCCTCTGTAAGGAGGAGCAGATAAGAGTTTTCCCCCTGAGACCAATCAGGGATCTTTTCATTTTCAAGTCAGCCAGTTGAGAACCATCGGAAGTATAGAAGCTTGAGCACGTTTAGTCTTTGAACCCAACTGTCAGATTTGAAATGCTGCTTGAAATTTGACTTGATTTGGGATTAACAAGATCACATCCAACTGACCCATATCCAGAGGTCCTACAGCAAACTCTGCTCTTTACACCTTGCCACATTGACTGCGTACAACAAAAATATTTGTGCTTCTGCCCCAATTTAACACTTGGATTGAGGCGCAGCAAGGCATTGCTTCTACACGTCCGAAGTGCCGTAAGAAAAGCTAATTGGATTCACCTGGTGGGGCGGCGTACCACCTCCCACAGAACGCCCTGAGCCAAGGCAAAAACAATGAAAAGAAGCAAATGGAGCAGAGGACACGGGGGCCACAAACACTGTGAGAAAGGGAGCAGGAAATCAATAGAGAAGGTGTGAGGGAAAGATGGAGAGGCAGAATAAAAGAGAATGAGAAGATTAGTTTACAATGCAGCTGCGTTTGAAGTTCCAGTATAAGAGACAATTAGGAGGGAAATATTTACGCTGGTTTAGCCTGCTA
Organism: Channa argus; assembly: GCF_033026475.1. Lineage (NCBI taxonomy): Eukaryota > Metazoa > Chordata > Actinopteri > Anabantiformes > Channidae > Channa > Channa argus. Next base: position 18,499,154 of record NC_090212.1, read on the forward strand.
TTAAAACCATACATCTGGGCAATTAAAGACAGCTACCCAAGGTGTTCAGAATTGTGTCATAAAAGTTAACAGGTCTGCACTGCTCAACAAAGCTCTCATCACCGAACACTTCTGTTCTACCTCTTGCCATGTGCTTCAGCTCTGCTTTTCTAAAAGTCTGTTGCCATGAAACCAAATATTCCATGTCTGCTGAAAATATTCCAAATCCTTCAACAGCAATTGTTAATGTAGGCTAATTAACACACCTGGTCAGTCAATAAGCTCTGGACAGTGCCTGCATGACGTCTTTTACTGTGTAACATTTTCTGCTTTCACTTCCGCTTCACTGTTTTCAGTAATGACTCATATTAGTTGAGTAAGGTTATTGATACATTTCTGTTTTTGATTTGTGCCAGGCTGCCCAGAGGAGAAGAAAACAGAATTCGTTACAAGCTTATTAGATGCCCTCACAACAGACATGGTGCAGGCCATAAATTCACCAGCCCCCTCTGGTGGTGGGAGGTAAGCGTAGCCATGTGCCACAGTCAAAGTGGGTGCGTCTCAAGTCTATTACTCTCTTATAATATGCACCAGCATTTCCACTCACATGCATATTTGCCTGAAGACCTGCGGAGAAATAAACGGAAAAGACGCAAAGAGAAACGAAATGAGGAAATGTGATTGAGACCCATAAGATGTCTTTTTTCCTGAAGAGTCATCTAATGCGACGTCCGTTTCTGACGTACGAGTCTTGAAATGCCATTCAAGGAGGAGAACCAGAATGACTTCCAGTCGAGTGAGGGTCAATCCTATAACTTGATATGCACCCAGTGTATTATGCCAGACAGCACACCTCATGGTTGATTTGGTTGGGAAAGATCGAGTCGGTTCAGAGAGTACTTCCTTCTGGCTTTGTGAACTGCAAGCTAATATTTTTTCTATGTCATCAAATGCACCGATCTGGGCAGAGAAACCGACAGGTTTGCGTCATTGCTGGAATTCATTCTGCAAAGCAGAAGTTTTTTTTTTTTTTTTTCAAAATGACTTTGTTGCAAGTTAAAGTGCAATTAAATTAAGTTTTTTTCAGTTTTTGCAGTAAAACAAAACTGCCAGGAAACTTCACAGGGTGTTGCTTCCTTGGAAGTTGTCAAAAAGGGATGAATATCATTTTATTTCATTTTAGGTATGATTATGGATCAAAAGGAAATATGTCGAGTAGCATTAAGCATAGTTTATGAGCTAATCCAAACCAACTTTGGATTTTATTTGTATTACAAGTTATATCTGTGTCATTTCTTTGACTCATGGTTTAACAAGTACATTTATGTTTACATGCATCAGTTTTCACTTCTTCTTGTTCCTCTGACCTTTTGCAGGTTTGTTGAGCCTGACCCCAGTCACACTTTAGAGGAGAGGGTGGTGCAATGGTACTTCGCCCAGTTGGATACCAACGGCAGTCATGACATCAACAAGAAGGAGCAAAAACCTTTCAAAAGGTATCTAAAGAAGAAAGCCAAACCCAAGAAATGCGCTCGCAAGTTTACCGACTACTGTGACCTGAATAAGGACAAGGCCATTTCCCTGCAAGAGCTGAAAGGCTGCCTGGGCGTCAGCAAGGAGGGTAAGAGGGAGAGAAAAGCTGGGGGAAAAACTGAGTCGGGGGGGAGAAATGGGATGGAAAGGGGCAGGGTCATGGAGTAGGGGTCATGACCCTGGTCTGAACATCAGCCCAGCTGGGAAAATCAGTCTCCTACAACAGCTAAACAGAGGCCACTTGAGATTTAGAGCTCGCATTTTCTCTGTTGGTAAAACTACTGGATAGGCTTCAAAACTACAATGAATTATTTCTGTTGGAGATATAAAAACTAAAAATCTCCAAGAATATAAGTATTACTTGGTGGCGTTAAGATGATCACGTTACATATAATACAAACAACTTCTCCACACACAAGATTTATTGTAATGCTTTCATCATGTCGTAAAAAAGGCGCATACGTTGTGGTCAGTCAATTAGAGGCAGGGATGAAGTAACTGTGGTACAGTACATGTGACAAACAGATGTGTTGGCTGTCTAAATAAGGTGCACAGCACTCAGTGATGAGTATTTAGACAAGACTGATGTATTTGTGGATCCTAGACACTGTCTGGGCAGGAAAACCGTGAATTATCATAAGTTTATCCTAACAGCCGCTGCCAGCTGCAATCGACATACCATGAAGTAAAAACGTTCATCTTTACACGTTTTCAAGCAAGGTTTAACTAGTTTAAAAGGCCCAGACATCATGAAACACATTTAACGCATAAAGGACCTGGATAACCCAATGACAAATAATTTGCAATGCCAATTTTTGCAGGAAGCTACACTAATACTGAGGCATTGTGTTGTACTGTAGATCCTATTTTAAATGGAGAAAATGTCATACTTGCATATTTTTTTTAAGTTCATATAATTCATGGGAATGTAGTAATTTACTTTATTGATCTTTTCTTTCACCCCATTAACTTTAATTGTCTTTGTTTTTTCTCATATGCAGGCAGCTCAACGACAACTGGCTACGAAGGGATAAGACAAGGGGCAAATATGTTCAGTAAGACAATCTAAACTTAATTTTCATTAACTCTGTTTTCGGGTGCTGTACACATTTTAAATGTGTGAGCCAATAACATGCACGTTGGAGTAGTTCCAGCCAGCTGACTCAGCAGCATTTGATTCACATGCAAGTTTAGGATCTGAAGACTTTGAAATGTGCAGTGTGCATTATTTTCTTTGCTGTGGAAACCTCCAGAGACAGACTCATTCAACAACACCTAGAGTGGGCAGAGATTTGCCTCTAAATGTGTTTGGGTGTCGTCCTACTGACCAATCAGGAAAAAAAAGTTTCGATTTTTGCTTTATTAGTAAGTTATGTAACATTTATTGTAAATTGAAAATTACAACTACCCGAAGGGCCGTGGAGACAGGGGTGATGCAAAATGAGCAGGGAGATGAAGAGCTGAGCAGCGCAGAGGACTGACTCTGAGCTTCATGTTAGTGCTAGCCTAATCCACATTTATCGTCGTCCAACCGTGTGAGGTGCTTGTCCTTTGTGTGTCTGCTAGCATGTGTGGCAGGTGTGTGTGTCTGTAGTGAGCAACATCACCCTTTATTTTCTGAAACAAAATATATAAATATATTATATAATATATAATATAAATCTATAAATCTTTGTGGTTATAGGGAAATGTCCAATACAATTTGCCACAATAAAGCCCAATGTTTCATCTTCAGTATCTTTTTTATTTGAGCACCAGTCCAAAAACTTATTGTATTACGTTTACTGTATATATGCCACAGAAAGAAATGCAGCAAAGCCTCATATTTGAGAGGATGAAATCAGATTATTTTAGGCATTGATGTTTGGAAAAACAAAACCCACATAATTAAAATGGTTTCATAAATTATTATAAAAGTTGTATATTTACATTTTCTGTCTTTGAACTCATCATTTAATTACAACTCTGGACTTTTTATCTGGAGGAAAATATTCATCCAAAAGAATAAAGTAAGCAAGAAATATTTGATTGAGCACTTATGACTTGGTTTTTGATCTGTTGGGATTCCTCCCATGGAGCGATCAGTGGTCCTTCTGGGGCTGTTGTTTCTGGCCGCGGGGCCGGTTTAGCGCCACATAGGCATGAGGTCATAAGTTTACCCTGGCTCTGCCCCACGATGCCTGGGGAACGGTGGCTCGGCGCAGGCATAACGTCAGGTCTCTCAGACCTTGGGCACAGTTGCCAGGATAAACAGCTCCAGTGTTGGAACAGACGAGGAGGCTCGGTCACTTGTTTTTGCTACAGTCACTGAATCTATCACCTTTGTGCTTAGGAGCTGAGTTAAATGGACAGACACCTTTATTCATCTCCCTGTGCTGCCCACTCAGGCTCTTTGTGTAAAAAAAGAGTAAGAGACGGGGGAAGCCTGCAGGAAAGGGGCAGGAGTCTGTAAGACCATAGGCAGCATTCTGTTATGACTGTGTTCAGGTATGCCTAGCTGATCTTTGATGGCCTAAGTCAAGCAGCCAGTAAATCTTAAGGACTGTTTTAGCTATGGATGGTCACTGCCGTGTTGTTGGACACTGAAGGTGAGAGATTGTGAGAATGGGCGGGGGGGGCAGAGTGGAGCACATGTATGAGGCTCACTAACATGTTGGAAACAGCAAAGGAAAGAATCTGCATACCTTTTAAGCTCTAAAGTGTTGGAGATGATGACGTCCATCCTCAGAACAGACTACAAAGCTCATTATAGATGGTATGTAACAGAAGCCTGGGGCAGTGATTTTCTCCTTAAAGCCTTCTCATGGTCAGGCCAACAGCTGATGTGGAGGTTCAGGCGGTTCAAGAATTGTGTCTTTTTCACTGTAATTATAAAAATACAAAAATGTTTTGCAGTTAAACCTGATGCAATGTTCTTTTAATGCCTTAATTCCATTTACTGTAGAAAAACAAACAGGTTTGAAGTAGAAACACATGCTGGTGTACATATGAATGCGTACACGTGCAATAAAAAAAAAACTTGAGGGAACACAATTACAACATCTTAGAAGATCTACTGTCAATGCTTAGGGATGCAGTATGTGCTGCTATGCACAATTTCAAAAGCGACGTGTTTTTACAGACATTGTAAAGTTGTGTGAGGCTGAATGATTGACGATGCATTAGTGCCATTGTAGGCAATGTATTTAATAACTGGTGGACGATGGAACCATTGGCTATTGTTTAACTTTGCATCAAAAGTGAAAGAAATGAAATGTGTTAGTTATGCTTAATTTTTACTGAAGGTCTCAATGAGATCTTCACACAAGGTTTCTTTTACAATAGAGTTGACAACAATTTGTATGTTTTCTGCATCGCATAAAAAGGATTCAGTCACACAAGTATAAGAAACTAAAGGTGCTGAGAATCAGTCATCCCCAGGTGCTACTTGGTACTGTATGAACCTTAAGAGTAAATATATCCTGTTCCATGGTTCACGCTGAACTTCACTAAGGCTGTTGAATATCTCACTAATTTAGATAGCAGGGTCTTACATATGGTGATGCCCTTCAGCTGTCTGTGATCAGCATCCCAGCTTTTCACATATCTCAACAGCAGTGAGCCATCTTGAGAGATTTACCTAATGGCGCAGCACTAATGTAAATGGTATCCATCGATTGAAGGGCAGCGCCGGGGCATGAGGAGACAGAACATCTACATCCAGTGTATCGTGGATCCAGTACTAGTACAGTATTTGATAATGGGCTTTCAGAGGAAACGTACTATTCCTGTTTATAAATGTAAATGGAAGTAGGAAGTTTGCTTATAGCAAATTATTTAGCAGTATTTTTTCACAGGAAAGTCGGCCGCCTCTCCCCCGTCTCGTCTCCCGTCCTGTTGTCCTCTGTCCCTCACATCAGCCCTGGCTGTGTCCATCATTAAGCAGGAATGAAAGGAGACTATTATGAAGCAGGCCTGGCACCAGGGCCGCAGGACCATTAGAGTCCTGGACTCTTAGAGCCAACAGCAATTACTCCACACTGCACTTTTTAAAAAGGCAACAGAGGTCAACAGAGAGGATGGTGATGTTAGATTTGGCTCAATATCTCTACCTGTTACTTCAGTGATGAGATACTGGAATAAACAGTTTTTCCATAGTCTGTGTACAAAGCTGAGAGTTAAGTCAAGGCTGTGTGTGTATCCGTCCTCTTAGCCTAGTCCTTATCCCCCCCCCCAATGCCGCTATGTACAGCTATACGGTAGCATGATTCCCAGCCCCTTGGCTGGGAATTCTTTGGTCAGTCCCACGTGAGACAAGACGATTCACTACTAGACAGGATCTGCTTTCAGCTCTTTATCACAAGTGGGGCCAAGGTGTCCAGGGAGAGGCCTGGGAGCTTTGTGTTGTTAATGGCACAGACAGTGTCCTCAGTGAGGAAGGAGAGGACCATTTGCTGCACTGGAGCCTGGTAATTGCAAAGCTGATTCATCAGGCGAACTGTAACTCAGCTCCTTACAACAAAGACATTTATCTAAAGCTAAAGAGAGGAACATGACTTTACCTAGTAGAAACAGAAAATACTGTGGTACCGTGTAGTCTAAAAGGTACAACGTGCCACTAACACAGCCACAGTGAATGATTTATGACTGAATATACGAAGTACTACAGTTCTTGATGCTGAGCTGTTCTTTCGAGTGACTTAACAGTTAAATAACAGCTGGTTTTAATCTTACAACACTGAAATAATAGTTTTCACCTAGATGTTAGACTTTTAATGGCGGGTAAGGATATGGGTCAGCAATTCTGTACAACAGAATCCAAAAAGTACCGGCAACATTAGCATGACATTGGTAGTGCCGTTTTTATGGTCACCAGAGGGCAGATTGTAATGATCATGACCAGGCTTTAACTTCAACTTCCAAGTAAGAAATGCCAAAATCCAGTGGGCAGATTGCCATCATGTTTGCTGTGCATGCTCATGCTCTCTAGAGAATGTTTTAATTTTGGACACTCTTACGCCCTCAAGTTACATTTTCTGTCAGAAGTGTACAGGTGCACACAATTTGGAAGAGGTCAGCCAACACAGGAAATTGGATGCCCTCAACATGTTTGTTAATTCATGACGTGACTAAGACGTTTTTTGTAAAATAAAACTTGTTCGGTACGCTATGGCAGAGTATCATCCAGTCCAGCTTCTATGACCGGTCATGTAAGGATTTAACAGGTTTGTGTTTATGTTGTAGAGGATGAGGTACAAGGCTTCGTGTACTGTACTGATAAAGACGTCACACAACTATTGCATAAGGATGTCAGATAACAATGTGAGCAGTAGACATCTGGTTCCAACCAGTCACAGTTTAAATACTATATAGGTGGCCGTAACTTTTTTACTTTATACCCTTAAAGTATAGGTGAAAGCACTTCACTACTTGGCTTACCCATATGGAAAGTTATCTGTGAGTTATGGAGCTGGGAAGAGACTGTGATGCTTTAAAGTTGAACAGAGGACTTAACTCAGTAGTTAATGCATCAGTTGAGAATAAAGAAGCTTCCAGAGTGAGTCAGGAAATCAGCACTGACAGAGAGCAGCTGCACATCCACACCCCCACAGGCTGCTCCCAAACATACACAGCATGCACATAAACCGGCAAATATGACCTAAGACAGAGCAAACTGTTAGAGAAGCTCCACATACAAATATGCACAAACTTTCCATTCCATGCACATCAGGAAATGCATATAAGCAGAGGTGCATGAAAACAGAAAACAGCCCACAGCCCGAGCTCTCAGGAGATCCTCTGCTCCCCTCTGATACCCATCTGTAAGCAATCTAGTCTTTGTACCCATCTCCTCTTCTCCCCCCCGCTAGAGTCACCCACTCATCTGATTGTCTGATTGCTCTGTGCTGCACACTGCCCCATGCAAGTGCAATTAAACTCACAATATCAGAGTGAGTTTAGTTGGGTGCCGGTGGAAATTGGGCTACTGTTCGTCCAAGAAGGAAAGGCGGAAGGAGTGTTCGTAGGCAGAGAGAGAAGAGGGAGCTGAGAGTGGAGCTGGATTGTGAACGTTGGGACTATGACAGGGAAAGCTAGAGGGTTGGTTGACATGATGCAGAGAAGGAAGGTGGATATACTGTGTGTCCAGGAGACCATGTGGAAAGGTAGCAAGGCTAGAAGCTTAGGAGCAGGGTTAAAGTGGTTTTAACATGGATCGGATAGAAAGAGAAAGGGAGTAGGAGTTATCCTGAAAGAGGAGTTTGTGAGGAACGTTCTAGAGGTGAAAAGAGTATCAGACAGGGTGATGAGTCTGAAATTAGATATTCAGGAAGTTCAGGAGTGTATTCAAAGAAAGAGGTTAGCTAAAAGGAAGAGAGTAGACAGGAGTACAAGGAGATGCAGCGTAAGGTGAAGGTAGAGGTGGCAAAGGCCAAACAGACTCCATATGAGGACTTGTATGCTAGGTTGGACACTAAAGAGGGAGACATGATTTGTACAGGGTGGTGAGGCAGAGAGATAGAGATGGGAAGGATGTGCAGCAGTTTAGGGTGATTAAAGTTAAGAATGGAAATGTATTGACAGGTACCAGAAGTGTGATGGGAAGATGGAAGGAGAACTTTGAAGAGTTGATGAATGAGGAAAATGAAAGGGAACGAAGAGTAGACGAGGTGACTGGTGTGGAGCAGGAAGTAGCAAAGATTAGTAAGAATGAAGTGAGGAGGACGTTGAAGAAGATGAAGAGTGGAAAGGCAGTTGGTCCTGATGAAATACCTGTGGAGGTATGGAAGTGTCTAGGAGGAGAGGTGGCAGTAGAGTTTCTGACTAGTTTGTTTAACAAGATCTGGGAGAGTGAGAGGAGGCTGAGGACTGGAGGAGAAGTAAATGGGTGCAGATTTTTAGAAAAAGGAAGATGTACAAAACTGTGGCAACTACAGAGGAATAAAGCTGATGAGCCATTTACATTACATTTACAATTAGTCATTTAGCAGACGCTCCAGAGCGACTTACAAGTGAGGTACAAGCAGTTTTTTTAATATTGAAAGTGAGTTTGCTGAGTGTGCAGAGTTTGGTAGGTCATTCCACCATCGTGGGATCATTGAGCTGAGTTTTGCTTGGTGTCTTCTGTTTGAGCCAAACAATGAAGTTGTGGGAAATAGTAATGGAAGCTGGGCTAAGGGCAGATGTGAGCATTTGTGAGCAGCAATATGGTTTCATGCCTAGAAAGAGTCCAACAGATGCAGTATTTGCTTTGAGGATGCTGATGGAGAAGTACAGAGAAGGTCAAAGGGAGTTGCATTTATGGATGTAGTGAGAGAAGAGGATGCAGAGGACAGGGTTAGATGGAGGCAGACGATTCGTTGTGGTGACCAGCTATAAGGAAAAGGAGAAGATCAGAGTGTGACACTTTAATTGTAACATATCACTAATCCCCGGCACGATTGTTAGCGTTACGGTGGTGTGTAGAGCTGCTCGCCGCAAATCTGTAGGTGGTAATGAACATTCATCCTGTAGCGCAATAGTAAAGAAAGTTTAAAGCCTGTTTCCATTGAAAAGAAGTCATATCAGTGCACTAAGGTTTATGAAGTCGCATTAAACGGTGTATTGTTAAGTAATGAAAAGAATAAAAAGGTCTTTTTGGTTTGACTCTGATGAGATGCAGTGAAGAAAAGGTGATGGGCTGCAGATGATAGATCTGCTTTCCATATGGTCAGTTAGAGACAAGCGCGCACACACACACACACACACACACACACACACACACACACACACACACACACACACACACACACACACACACACACACACACACACACACACACACACACACACACACACACACACCTTTTACAAGTGTGTGAGCTGAATGTTTTTATGAAAATGTGTTTACTGGCCAAAAACAAATTGGACTGAGAAATGCAACATCCATCAACAGTAACCTCTTTTAACACATTAGCATTTTTTATAAACTACTGTATGCATATCAGATGTTGCATAGGAACATTATCCAAACTGTCCAGGAAAGCGAACTTGTTCCTGTAGAGTGTTGTCATTCTCGTATCACGCAAAAGCTATGTGTGAGCACATCTGCAGGCTGGAAACCAAAACAGCTCCACAGTGAATACATTTTGTTCTCATTTCCGTCCCTCTCTTGTGCCTCTGTTCCCAGTAGGTCGTTTGGTGTGAGAAGAGAAGGGACGAGAAGCTGAAATGAGAGCCGAGGGCACAGACGGGAGGCATCTGCACGTTTGCTGACAGGAAAAAGAAAGATGGAGCAGAAAAATGAAGACGTTCCTGAATTAAAAAAAAAAAAAGAAAAAAAAAAGAAAAAAGAAAAAAACGAGAAGAAAACGAAGCGGCGCCAAAATATTTGCACTTTTTCCTCCCCCAAGTTTGACATATTTGTTTGTAAGAGTTTTTATTTTCTTAAGGTGATTGAAAAGGCTTACGTGAGAATGAGAATATATTTGTAAAGAGAGGACAGCCTTACCACTGGAAGAGCAAATGTTAACACGTTTCCCCGTGTGTTCACTATTGCCATTTGACGTGTCCTCAGATAAGAAGAACAGGCACTAGCACACGTTATGTGGCCGTTATGGGAAACTCGTCCCCTGTTACACATAATAGCACAAAGGCAAATGGTAACCTCCTCAAGAGGAGCTGAAGGTGAGCCAAATTCAGCCGTTGCAAGTTCTACTTAAAAATCACATGACAGAGCAAAACAATTCAAACAAATGTGTGATGCTGTTTGGGAACATGCTACGTTAAGTGAATGGCATGTAATAGAATTAAACTGTGACGGTGGAGACTTTAATCCGCGTCAAATTAGCTGTATGAATTCTTAGCAAATGTGCAGAACTTTCATAGAAACATTAACAAAGTTTCTGCTTTTTTTCCAGTGCCAGTGTTGGGGAGAGCCCGCTCTGATTAAATAGTCCTTCTTTACCCCAAACTAACATTAGAACATTATGATGTATACGTAGTTTGTAGGTTTTCTCCATTTTCAGCAAGTTGTCTGAGTAAGATGCCTGGACTTATTTCTACTTGCTCACAGAATGTGCTTCTCACAAGACAACTGACACCAGGACTATGAAGGATAAAAGCGTGCATCCCCAACACCGGTACAACCACGATACTAATACACTTTCACACATGTGAGAAACTTCATCGTCCAAACCCAACTGCAATATTCGGTCTTTTTTTTTTTTAACCTCTGTTTGCTATAGCTGCTAAATGCATCACTCTGTTCACCAGCCAATTACAACACGTCTACATGGTGTTTGGTGCCCAATGGGTTTATCGCTGCCCATTAGCAGTTTTCAGAAAGCTCAAAGACCGAAGACTACGTTGAAGTACACGTAGTCACTAAAAACAATGAGCATGTGAAACAGTGGAGATTCATATAAGGCTTTGTTGAGCTACATAGTTCTGCTCTCTAGAACATTTCTGCACATCTGGTATAATGTTGGTGCATAGTATAACAAAAGCCTGCTAATTAATGCACCACAATCCACTACAAAAGGCCAAGATGTGTAATTTTGTGTTTTCTCACACGAAGCTACATTTTTTCCTTTTGTTGTTTTTTTGAGTCAAACCTAAAAAAACCAAACAAAACAACAACAACAACAACAACAAAAACAAGCAAACAGTGGAAGCATCTGGTATTTCCAATAGGTCAATGTTCAAATTTGTATTAAATTGTTTGCAGCGTGTTCGGTCATTGGCTCGTGTTGCTCACCAGGACAAGTTGCAACTGCATTAACACATCTCTGACCCCCTGGCGGGGATTTTATTTTTCCATTGCAGATTACGGTCCAGAGAATGAGAAATATTCTAAATAGTGCCAGGAAAAGGAGATAGCTAAACCCAACCGGTAAATGTAGGGAAGTAAGATGTTTACATGGGCCAGTATTCCATTAATATCAGCTGTCATATTCACGTTTATCACCGTTATTGTAAACAAGATGTGGCATTTGCAAAGGCTAGTTATTAAAATAAATATTTTAGTCTCCCAAGTACTATCAGAGTACGTTTTGTGTATGTAAACACATTCATTGTCTTTCCTCCAACAGTTGATGTCAGTGCTGCTCCGTTAACCACCACACATACTTGGAGCTTTGCCACCTTATGCAAGACAATGCAGTAAGTCCAAAAATACCCTCAGGGTGTCTGATTAATAGGAAAACGACTGAGCAGAGAGAATAAACACTAGAAAAAAACAACAACTTATGAACAACGTTTGGACTGTAAAAATAAGATGTCTAACATTTGGGATCAATTGAGTTTTAAAATTGGAGAATAACAATGTTTTGCTGTGGTCCGAATGCTAGTGTATTCGTTTTGAGTTGTGGATTTCTTAACATAGTCCCAAAAAGTCACTGCAGTGGCTCATGAACATGAAACAAAAAAAAAGGTTCCTATTGTAAATATGTACAATAACCTGTTTTACTGAATTGAGTTTCATTTCCTTTACTGTCATTTTCTTATAACAAAACATAGATTATACTTTTTAGCGTGTTTATGTCATGTGAAACATTAGGCTATAACACTAGCTGACTTAACACTGAAATGCTTAGACCAGACTGTGTGTTATCAGTGCTGAACAGTGTTTGTTTTATCTGTGGAGGGGATTTTTGACTATTTCAGCTTGTGTTTCATGGTTCCCACCATCACTACAAGCGGCCGAGAACAGTATCTGGTGCTTAATCCACAACAATTACAGGTTCAGTCGTGTCTCAATTAAACTAGACAGTTGTGCCAAACGTGAGTGAAGCAGCTTGCATTTCTTAGAGGTCTGTGGAGTCTCTCCTGAGTGCCTGCTCCGGTCCGGGTTGGAACACTGGGCTTGTGTGTGCATGCTGAAGTGCTTCCAGACGCTCTGGAGCAGCAGATCACATGCAAGATCTAAAACAACCTAACAGGATAGTAATCTTTGCTAATCACAATGGGGGATGTAAAGCGAGGGAGGCTTACAGATGACTGTCAGGCAGACAGGGAAAATCCAAGTTTGCCCTACACCTCACTGGCTACTTTTCCCCTCCAAGCCCCACCAGGCTTGTCACAGTCACCTCAACGTGGTGAGTGAAAAGTTTGAAGATTTCCTACTCACAGTTAAAGAAATGCGATCCATCGAAAAAAAAAAAGCAAAAAACACTGAGACGTGTTGTGTTTGGATGAAAGAGCTCAATGTAAATCATGTGGCACGAGCGATTGCAGCGATTTGGCTTCTTGGGAAACCAGAAATGTTTCGCCACTTACCCCCCGATTGTCACAATAAACTAAGTAGCCTGAAGAGAGCAGAATGGTACAAAAAGGAAAAAAACGTTCTGGGAATCGACACAGATTAAATGTTAGAATTTATGAAGTGCCTGTTGGCACCTGGGTTTTGTGTCAGTGTCATACACTCAGAAGCAGTGAAAAAACAAACGTACCAGCTGTTTCGTAGGTGACGGCTTATTGTTCAAGTGGACAAAGTGTGATTTGGCTACCAGAGTGCATAAACCCCTCAGATAAGGCAATTTAAAAAAAAAAAGTCTTCTGCAGAGGCAGTGCACAAGATGAGGAGGCTTTTTATGTTTGGAAGAGTTCAACACTGACCCCTATTAGTAAAGCGGGTTCACTGCAGACTGCAGCGAGGCCTGTTCAGCACACAGGCTCAAACAGCTTCAGCCAAGTCAATGGAATATCATGAACTGTCAATAAATGTTTTAAACTAAAGGATGTCTTGTTTTTTTCTGAAGGCTCACAGGACAATGTTTGATATTCACATTTCATGAAATCTGACAGAGATCGAGACGTATACAAATAAATGACTAAAAGTGGACCCTGTGGTTGCTACACATATCCCTATTGTGCTCAACTGTCCTCTTGCTTGAATGTCAAGAATTCACTGTTTGGCCTGTTCATGTGAGATGCTCTGATTTAGTGGTGAGACTTCAAAGGTGTAGATGCTGAAAGCGTGCATGATGGGGGGGCGGAGGGCTTTAGGCTGAAGCTGCTGCTGAAGGGGGGGGGAGACAAGGGATGAAATTGGAGCCAAGAGGCAGCTGCAGTACATCTGTCTTGTACTGACACATGTGGCATTTGACTTCCAGTGTGAAGTTCAAAAGAGTTTTATAATGACGCAGCTGCTTAAGGATGCTTGTGTGTGTGTGTGTGTGTGTGTGTGTGTGTGTGTGTGTGTGTGTGTGTGTGTTTTCTCCTTTGTTGAAGGTGGGATGGGGGGGGGCGTGGTAGGAAGGCTGCCAAGGGGCTTTCATAGGTGAAGACTGGAATTTGGGTTTTTCAAGTGACATATGGGCAGTACAGGTGCTGTATGAAGTTTAAAACTTTGAGTTTCCCAACATTCAGAAAGGCTGCAATAATAAGAAGGAAGCAGCATAAACAACTCATCAAGTGTGAATAATGTGACAGTATTTGATAGATTTTACTCCGAAACATCTCATCCATTAGAGAAAATTAATATTTAACACTTCTGCACATTAAAGATGAAGTTTGTTTGGCTCACTCTATTAACAGTGCACCAACATGTGACTGTTACTAGTGTTATTTTATGTCTTTTGATTTTTGACTTATTCTTGCCTAATCTTTCTGATCCAGGAACTTGTGATAGTCATTTTTCACTATTGTATGGGTGCACAACAATCAAAACTCTGACATGGACATGTTTTTAGAGTGTATTTTTACAGCACATCCATGTTTGTGCAAGATTTTAAGCAAGCGAATGAGAATCTCTAATGATCTCATATCTAAAGCCTAGTTTATAAAAAAGAAAGAAGAAGGAATTAACAGGAATCCTGCGTATTAAGACATGTCAGTGCAGTTAGAGGTTCCCCAGAGGAATGGCCTAGTATTTTACATGCCCCACATGCTTTAGTAGTGATAATTTTGCATTGGCCCCCTACCCCTTGTCCGCATTGAAACACTTAGAAACAGATCAAAAACACCATTACAGGTAATTAGAGCGGGCCATTAGCTTGTGTGATAGCCAAACAGACATTTTAGCAGTGGGGGGATGATTGTGCACACTGCTCACCATTTGTGCCTGATGCTCTGCCTCTGTGCCTGCAGCAGCACCTGCCCAGCAGCATGAGGGCAGGGTCAGAGGGTTGCCTGCCAGAGGGAGACTCAAGGGCAAAGGTCAATTTCCAGACATGCAAATGCCCACAATGATTGAGAACTCAGCTGCAAGAACAGAGCTTGCAGGTGGACAATGTATTTCACTCCCGCACAACTATTCTTTCCTCTGTTGCTTTGACACCGTCATGTTCCGCTGGGGAACGTGTTAAGGTAAATATAGCCCTTTGACTTTAAAGGGGTTTTGTGTTGAAATGGACTTTAAGAGTGCAACAATTGAACATGAGCATGAGAATTCCCATTGCTTTTAAGGACTTTGCCTCTGAAACCTTAAGTTCTAGGTTTTATTGGAAATGAAATTAAAAAACGCACAATATTCTCTCTTCTTTAGGGTTTTGAAAGTAGACCAAAAGCACAAAATCCAGGAAGCTAATATGTGAAAAATGTTTCATTTGGAAAATAGTAATAGAACAATGTAAAATCTACAAAGGTAATAAGAACATTATGAAATATGAAACTAGTGAGTCAGTGTTGCCCAGAATTTTATGTTGATTGAAATGACCTGCTATTCATTTATTTATTTATTTATTTTTATTTTTTTTAACTTTTCTACGCTTGACAATAAGTTATTTTCATGCACAAATGATGTGGTTTGTGCTGAGGCTAGGGAATGTTTCTTCACCCAAAATTAAATCTTTTATTGGTTTGGCTTACGCGCCTTGGCAGCGAAAAGCACTTACTGGCTGCCCATTTGGATTTGTTCAGGAGTGTGTGCACCGTCGTCATGATTTAATTTTGCTAAGTCAATAATTTTACAAGTGGAAACGGAGCAAAGGCACACATACAGAGATGTCTTTGCACATACAACCATGCAAAAAAAAAGAAAACAAAAACAGACTGGATTAGATTAAATTTCACTGATGCATGGGAGGAAAGACAGGAGGTGCCAGGAAGGTCGATGCTATTGATCAGATGAAACTAAAGCATGAAAACAACAAGACTGAAGTAATGAGATTTTAGATTTTAAGTACCAAATGACTTCATAGTTGGAAAATAAAGGAAAGTGTATACAACGGTATATCGCGTGTGTACACATTCAATGTATGAATATCAACATTCTTTAAACTTTAGGTCCACATAAACACAAATAGTAACAGGCCTGCACAAAGTCTTAATACGGTCATAAATGCCTTGGAAACTAACAAGCCAAGATGGTTTCAGTCATAAATCACCTGACAGGATTTTTGCTGATTTTATCTCTTTGATCAGGATCAGTCTGGATTTCTAATCACTACGTGCGTGTTGCTTCTGTCGCAGATCCAGGATGAACAGACAGTGTGGAATAACAGTTTCCACTTACAGCTTCACAAATCACAGGGAGCACTTTACGCAATAGGGTTGAAATCACAGGACAAGCACTCACCTTGGTCCAGTCTGTTGGATCTTTGAGGCTCTAAACTGTCACAGCGATGTGAGATCGGGGTTTCCATGTAAAATATTCCTAAAATGCAACTGAATATTATTTACATTGTCTGCTCATTAACGTTCCTTATCGTTTAGTAATTTAAAAGACATTTGAAGAAAAAAAAAGAAAAAGCCCCGTTATTACGTGCCAGAGCCCACAGTTATTTCCTAAACCACTGCAAGCAATAGATGTCCAAAATGTTTCTTTTGATCAAGTAGGAGACTAATCTTTGCAGCTCTACAAGTAGCTATGCTGCTGTTTTTCCTGTAGCTACAATTTGATTTTCTCTATTAAAATAAAAAGAAAAAAACATTTGAGGGAATATTCACATTTCATCATCCGTTGAGGGGTTTCCTACATTTTTAAGGGTTTGGAAAGTCCTATGAGCTCATGGGTTTGTAAATTGGTCTAAATATTTGTTGAGTAAAATTGAAAATGCATGGTTACAGTTTATTTATTTAGTTCCTAGAAAGAAAGTTGGGTATACGAAGTGTTCCCTTTATAGCGTTTGTGTTCCTGACACTCAGGACTTAGCCATTTCTGTGAACATCATCACAGTACACAGACAAAGTTAACTACAACTCAACAAAGACGCACACACAAGGCTAACGCACGTGTTATTGTGTTGTGTTTAGTTCCAAATGGAAACAAGTCACTGTTAAGCCCTGACGTGAGAACTGCTGTGTTGCTTCCACTAATGTTAATTTGAGGCCTGGGCACAGCAGCTCAACTGATCCACAGTCAGTCAGGATGGAGGACGTCTATCAGCTGTTCACTGAGAACCAGAAGAGGCCCGCGGCTGCTAAACTGGCAGGTTTGTCCCAAATTTTGCATCTGGGTGAGATTTCATCACTAGTCCCGTGTGTGTCTGTGTGTGTTGCGTTCGCTAAGGAAAATTGCCAGGGTCACAGACCAAACACAGGGATGAAGAAGGGATCAAGGTACAACACTCAGGCTCCGCTGTGAGAACTTTTAACATAAGATTATGGAGATACTGTACAGATGATAGTTTTACAGATATTGATCAGTAGATGTAGGTGTGAAGCTCTAATTCTCTGCACGCTGCACAATGTCTATGCAACATCTGTAAAGGCTCTTTCAGGTTTGTGCTTTTATTCATTTATTTTTCCGGACAAGACCTGCAGGCTGCTTTACGACCCAGCACAGGTAAGGCAGCAGATAATGAATGATATGTACAATAGAAAGTATTTCTTAGTACCTACTTCTTCCATTTATTTTATACCCAGACTCATCATCTAAAATACTCCGTCATTTTTTTAGAAGGACATTTTGTGTGTCCTAAAACACAAACCTTGATTTAACTGTTTGTGAGTTCTGATCCGATGCAGCTTGGAGAAAACATGTAGATTTCTCTTTTAATTGCACTTAAATTTAACACCAGTGAGAAAAATACCATGTTTCACAATATTAAAACAGGTCCCAGACATACAGCATGAATATTAAGTTACACTTTTTCCATCTTCTGTTGTATCATGTGTATAATATATCTACCATTACATGCAAAAGTTATTCTGGACACTGAGTTTGGCATCAATCTGGTTTTCACAGAAGATAAAATCAGACAAAACTCCATGCACCTACATCCTGAGGGAGTGACATCCTGTCATCAAACCAAATGGCAACACAGGAGGTTGGTTTTAATTTATTTTCTACAACTGAACAGTGACCGAAGGAACACTAACACTCACTTGAGGTAATTAAAATTCTGGACATCTTGCCAGTGTGTGAAAATACTTGACCTTTACAGTCACAAGGTTTCTTATGTTAGGGGAAAAAAAAAACAAGAACAAATTTTTATAAATCTGTACTGCAGAGCATGTCCATGTGCTAAGAGAACATTTCATTTTATTTTGTATTTAACTGAACGTACTGTTTATTTTACTTTCAGTCCCTTTCAGGAATTTGGGATGTTGCAATCACAACAATTAATTCCACCAATCCCCCCTTGAAGTTTGCATGATCTTGCAATTTAAAAGGTCAAAAAACATAACAAGCATCACAATTTTGTGAACGGGTTTAAAAACCAGGCACTTTCTGCTGTCATGTAACCAGTAAAAAGTGACACCGGGATTCCCATTTAGAAAACACTGGCTCGATAAACAGTACCTAAGGCTTGCACACATGGGGGGGGGGTTTGATTTTACCTTTTAACCATTTCAAATCAGTTAAAAGGTAGAGAAATAAACTCACCCCAGCACTGTTACCGTGCAGGGCCATCTGACAGCCACGCTCCTGACCTCCATCCTGGCAGTGGTGCTCGGCTCCCTGCAGATTGGCTACCACACCGGCAACGTCAACGCTCCAGCCAAGGTGAGCAGCAGTAACAAGAGCTGACGGGGAAAATGTGATAGTAATTAGGATTAATAGTTTAGTTTCAAAGTTCCTGAGAGGGCATCGTTACACTCTTCACATTCCACTGTTTTCATAGTATAGAGTTTATGAATATTCTGAAGAGCAAAGCCACAAAAAGTCCTTACATCCAAATGAAGCACAGAGCTGCAACACGAAACCATAAAAATCACAATACACAAGCCACAAGCAGATTCTCAAGCCTCTATAAAAACACTGAATAAAGTTAATCCACTGCAACTCTTCGGCTCAGCTCCAGGCCTGGCTCCCCTGGGCTGGCAGCGTTTTGCCTTTTCACAGGTAAACTCCAGTAAACTTTTACAAGTGAGGCAGCTCTTCTAAATTTAGTCTTTCCCATGGCTTCAGATTTTCTACATTTTTCTCAATACCTCGTTAAAACATGCCTGAATCTACTTCTGCAATTTAGATAGTGAACAGACACATTTACCATAAAGTAAAAAAAATCACAGACCCTTGTAAAACCACGTCTAGTGATGCAAATGTCTTTAACGCTGTTTAGATCATCGAAGAGTTTTTTAACCACACCTGGAGAGACAGACACAACCAATCGATGCCAGATCACAGCCTGACTCTCCTGTGGTCGTTTTCTGTCAGCATTAAGGACTTTGGAGCCTTGCTTGGCTCACTGGGAGTTAAATATGTGGCAGACTCCTACGGCAGGTAAGAAGTGCACCAAAGGGTTTTTCGGTGTTATTTGATTATTATCTCTGCTGTATTTCAGCTTCGTCTTCCCTTCCAGGCGTAACTCCATCCTAATAGTGAACTGTCTTTCTGTGGTGGGAGCATGTCTGATGTCTGCGTCCAAAGCCAGCAAGTCATTTGAGGTTCTCATCCTGGGGCGCTTGGTGTTCGGTCTGTTTTGTGGCCTCGTGATGAGTCTTAATCCCCTCTACATCCAGGAAGTGTCCCCCACCAATCTGAGAGGGGCCTTTGCTACACTCAACCAGGTGTCCTTTGCCTCTGGCATCCTAGTTGGAATGGTGAGGACAGTTTTGGGAAATCTGGAGTTGATTGAGGTTGATTCTTCCGAACTCTGCTTGGGGTCAAAATGTAATGTTAGATTGGGACACCTGCTTCTTCCATGTGCAAAGATGTGCAGGGACTTTTAACATTTGTTGCTCAATGTTTCCTTTCATTTACCTTATCTCAAAGAGGTTTTCTTAAGAACTTTAGCATGTAAGCTAAAATCACCACTATTTGGATTTGGTGACAAAGCTACAGTAGATTATTCTGAATTGTAAGACTACGAGTATCCTCTAACATGATTTATCAATGTGTCCTGATTGCTTGGACAGTAGCTCTAAACAGATACAGTGTTTTTCCTTTTGCATTTGACCCGTGTAAGGTTGGAGATTTTTGTGTGTGTTAATTGTGATTAATCACTTCCTGTAACACCAGGAATTCAAATCATACTGTATTTGTGGGTGATGCTGGTGACTGCTAGCTCAATGGGTAGAGCAGGATGATGGGATGCAGAACTCTGCAAGTTCCAAATCCCAGCCTACCCACCATGCGTGTCCCTGAGCGAGACACTCAGCTGATTGTTCAAGGATTTGTTTGCTGCAGGTGGCTGGTCTGGAGACAGTGCTGGGTACAGATCATTACTGGGCCATGATGTTGTCCCTGTCACTCATCCCAGCCCTGGCACAGTACTTGGTTCTGCCTTTCTGCCCCGAGAGCCCTCGGTACCTGCTCTTCAATCGAGGAGAGGAGAGCAAGGCGGAGACAGGTGGGTCCAATTGACCACATACAGTAGTTGTTCAGCTAGAGTTACTGCAGGTAGATGTGCAGCAGGGAAACAGTGTCGAGGGATGTTTTCTGCTTTCTACATTTTGTTTCCTGGACATGTGTTTTCTGCACTCTGACTAACCCAGCTTCAACTCTTTAAACAAATATGCTCTCTTCCTTCCGCAGCCCTGCTGAGGCTAAGAGGCAGTGCAGACAAGGTGTTTGCTGAGCTGAAAGAAATGAAGGAAGAGGCTGCACACACTCAGAGCAGCGTCACTATACACGAGTTCTTCAAGAAGCGCAGCTACAAGCAACCAATCATCATCGTCTTTGTCGTCAATTTGGGCAGCCAGTTGTCTGGATTCAACGCGGTTAGTAAGATGAACGAAAACTAAAATGATTCACAGACAGCGAGGGTTCCAACTTCCAACTTCCAGGTTTCAGTGAATCTAAAATGTGAATAAGAGAGATGTGGCCATTTTGCTGCTTTCCTTAAAACGTAATTCAGTCTTCAGTGTATCGTGGAAATTCACCGACGAATGCTGGATTGGTTTAATAAGTTATTCACCATTATTCTGAGCAGTGTGTATTTAAAAACAAAAAAAACCCAGTAACCCCTTTAGAAGGTCAATTCCTGCTCTTTTTTTTTTCCAGATCATCAATTATTCCACCAGAATGTTCCAGGCCACGTTTGACCAGGCCAAATACCTGACTCTGGGTGTGGGGGCTGTTAATGTGACCTTCACTTTGGTGGCAGTAAGTACAAATTCTAGTGGTGAGCTTTTAGGTTATCGGCTGCTCATCAGCAACTCAGTCTGATCCGTAAATGTTAAATCCACTAAAAAATATAAGCCGTGTTATCCAACACAATCTTGGCCTAAAGATAAAGGTATTATCACGATTTCTTCAGTATTGCTTTTACAGCTTGAACCACAACAGGATACGGTTACATTTTTTGGTGAAGAAATTTCTCTCCTGGCATCAATGAAGTTCTTTCAATCTTGAATCTAGAAAAAGGGATGAAATGTGAGTATGTGCATTCACCACTTTGTTGTTTTTTCCTCTGCAGTTCTTCTTAATGGAAAGGGCAGGAAGGAGGAGGCTGCTCCTGACTGGTTTCATCTCCATAGCAGTTTGCAACTTACTCATGACCATAGTCGATTCTGTCCTGGTAAGATCATTCTAATGTGGGCTGTTATGTTGTTTGTCCAGGAAAATGTCTATTCTAATATTGGAAAGGCTCAAAATAGCCAAGATCTGACAAATTAAAGCAAAGCAGGATGTGTTTTAGAGACATAAGTCTAAGGTGGCGGTGGGTATTGTTAAAAAATTAGGAATGATGGTCTCAATACCAACAAGAGTTTAATACGAGCTCCTAAACAATACTTTTGGTACCAATTTTATAAAATCCATTTTAACAAAATTCCGCTGCAAATCTAAATTATTTTTCATTACCTTGGCACTTTTAAAATTAGAGGAGTTTGGTCAGTGCCACGAACACAGTGAAGTTCGGTACCCAGCACTGGTCTGAGCTTGTATGTACTACATGATTCTGATGATGAATTAAATGCAAAATATGAGTTGCAGTGTGGTTTACAAAGCGACACATGAAATAAAAAAAACAAAAACAACAATGGAACAACCAACCATCTTTCCAAGAATAACTTGACTATCCACTTCACAGCATCTGGTCCCAGAGCTGCGGAGCTTGCAGGTCCTGCTAGTTTTCTGCCTGATTTCAGCCTACGAGCTGGGCCCTGGCCCCATCTCTTGGTTCATTGCTGCTGAGCTGTTCGACCAGCCTGGCAGACCCATCGCCATGGCCTTCACCAGCATGCTCAACTGGGGGGGGAAGTTTATTCTGGCACTCCTCTTTCCTCCATTACTGGTGGGTTTACACTGCTGGCCTGCATGCTGTATGACCAAGCTAATCTCCAGGGGAAACTCAGGAGCTGGATTTCTTGTTTGCTTTTGTCAGTTTGCTTGCACCTTAGTATAGTCTGTCAAATACAGATCATAAATCTGTTCACTATTATGCACAGAGGCTTCTATTATTAAAAAGCTACAGTAAATCTTTCAGATGTTAAATATGTATACATCTGTTGCTAAATCTTTCAAAACCAGGATGCAATAATAGACATCACATTAATAGTCAACCAGGGAAACATTTGTTCACAGAAGAGCGAAAGAGATGGCAGCCAACCTAAAACTACTCTAGTCCCGGGACCAACTCACAAACCTTTTTGTTTCTTTTATTCTGAAGCTTCTTCAGCTACTTCTAACTCTT
Source organism: Channa argus (assembly GCF_033026475.1). NCBI lineage: Eukaryota > Metazoa > Chordata > Actinopteri > Anabantiformes > Channidae > Channa > Channa argus. The sequence continues at coordinate 18,521,590 of NC_090212.1, forward strand.
CTTCTGAGCAGCGACCGTGTTAACGTGGTGCACGTTGTGCCAGAATTTTCTCAAGGAAGGTTTTCATCTCAAGAAATATGTCCTGGTTAATATTATTCCTGTCCGTCTCTCCCACACAGAAAATCTGCGGTGTGTATGTCTACCTCCTATTCATGGCTGTGGCTCTGCTCGCCTTCATCTTCACCTGGATTCGCCTCCCAGAGACCAAAGGCCGCACATTTGATGACATTGCAGAGGAGTTCAGAGGAGCAGAGGGCATCCCTTTGCACAATAAGGCCGGATTCAACACTTTCACCTGACCAATCTCTCACAACCTACTGAATCTGGTCATGTTTCCACTGTTGAGGGTCAATTCACCCAGTTACGCACAAAATGATTGGTGGCATGCAGCCCATTTGTGTTTCATTTTATTTGCTTAAGTTTGGGACTTCAAAACATGTGCTGCACACAACACAGAAAATACATCTGCACAAAAAGAAAAGAAAGGAACTATGTCCCAGTTAATCAGCAGAATCTACAAATCTTAGTCAAATGTTCCAGCTTTCAATCAGAAAAATTAACCTCAATTACAAGCAGGCTATATTGAGTAACCCATGAAATATTCTGGAAAAGGCTTTTTCCAGACTTAGAACACCAAAAATGACATTGTGTTTAACAGTTTGGGAGAACTGTCCAACATTATAATCAAGAGTATAATGACTGATATGTATACTACTAGTTTCGTGGCATTTTATAATATTTCTAACACCATTTTGTAAGGAATGAGCAACTTTTGAGGGACAGACAGGAGACAATTAAACAGGGAAAAAGTCTGCAGCACTCAGGAGTTTACAGTCATATACTTCGTTTTTTTCCCGCAAAATTGCCATACAATGCACAGACCTCAACACCAGCAAAGACCTTTTTTTGTGTGTTTTAAGACTCATTTTATCAGATTAATAAACTGAAGACGTTCAATTTGACTGTGCGCTTAAGGTTGATTTGAAACTGTACGTGATCCAGCCTCAATATTTGCTTGAATTTGGCTGCATAGACACGGCAACGTTCCAATTTATTATTGGCTTAAGCAACTCTCACTCACACCTGAACTGTGTACACTTGGAATCTATCTGTTGAAATTACCCACAGCTGTGAATAAATACTGTATCCAATGCAACACAAGGTGCTTTGCTGGAACTTTAGAGGCAGAAGAGCAAATTAAAAGACCAGCTAAAGGGAAATCAAATGTACTGATTATTTGTGCCTAATTATTCAATCATTTTGTATAAGATGCATTAGCACAGTTCACAGTTGCAGAGAATGGCTAAATCTCTGCAAAAGTATAAAAACAGTGCCATCTTCTGGACCAAACTGTATGGGACACGTTAAACAACCCTACAGGCAGTTGGGTCTTCCCCTACAAACACTAACTTAGCCAAAGCGTATACTAAGAGTTGGCAGTGTTCTGTACTTAATCTCAGACACAGTCAGTGAGTGAGAGAACACAGACACACACACACACACACAGTGCTACTCATGACAGTAGAGTAGTTAAAATCCGTAATAATTTGTTACAACTTTTCTAAACGGTTTCTAAACTATCCAGACTTCCATTAGGAATTTTAAAATTTCCACTAACTTCATATTTAACACTTGTTTTGTATTTTAAACCATAACGGAATGACCAACACTGTTTCAGGTCTAATTGTGGCTAAACAAACCAACTTCTACGTGAAGATCTGTGATCTTTCCCTCATTTCAACATACACGAGTGCCTCTCATTGATGCAAATGGAAGTGACGGACTGTAGGGGGACCCCCGAGCACCACTGACTACAGTTACACCTACAGTGTAGATTTGTATTTATACAGCTGCTCACATCGCACAACGAAGCAAACTTCCGACCTGCAGCCCTTCACATCTCTGTAACAACACAGAAACGCAGAACATGGGTGTTATGAGTAAACGAGGTGTCTTCACATTATCACTCTTGGTGCTGTGGACTACAGGTAATTTATCGGATTAACAGTAGAGGGTTGATCTGAACTGATATTTTTTGCATTTGGGACGGAAGGTCAGAGGCTGTCGGAATCCAAAACGATTAAACCTTTCCATGTTGTAAACTTTATTATTATATTAAACAGGTGCAATTGGTGAAGGTGATGTCAACCAGACTGACAGACTGTGGAAACACACTGGTGACAACGCAACTATACCCTGCAGGGCGCTGGATATTTCCAGATGTACTGGTACAGACAGCTGCCCAGAGAAACCATGAAATTAATCGCGTTCACATCTACAGCCAAAAAAGATCACGACTTTGGGGGGTTCAGCCAAGAGAAGTTTGCAGCTACCAACACTGCTCCTGAGAGTGGGACATTCACAGTCAAGAATCTGGAGCCTGGAGACAAAGGCTTGTATTTCTGTGCTGTGAGTCAACACAGTGGTACAGACAAACATGGAGGTTGAACAAAAACCCCAGCGTGCTCCAAAAGTCTTAATCTCCTGCACTGTAGGGGATCTCAAGAACCACAAATTGTGCCAGTTGCACTTTGATCAAACGTCACAAATTAAGACCCTCCCACCTGCAGCTTTGTGTTTACACACGTACAGAAATACACTTTACTGTAGTGTTTGTGTGAGACTTTCTGAACATGGAAATTACCAGACACGGTCTTTACAGCTTGTTATTATTCCTGCTGTGGATAAAAGGTAAAGTAGAAAAGCATTTCTGACTTAGGGCCTTTTGGAAAAATAACAAGTTCAAAGTCACTGTAAATGTTCTGATATATGTTAACACAAGTCCAAACTTGTGTTAATTTATAACCCGCAGATCAAACTGATGCAAGTGATGTTAACCAGATGGCTATTCTGTGGAAACCCGAGGGCGACAATGCGACAATGCACTGCAGCCACACCAAGGGCATCAACTACTACCAGATGTACTGGTACAGACAGCTGCCTGGAGAAGCAATGAAACAAGCCGCATTTACATCAGTCGGCAGCAAAGAACCCGACTTTGGAAAATTCAGCAAGGACAAATTTTAAGCTACCAAACCTGATGCTGAGAGTGGGACATTAACAGTGAAGAATCTGCAGCCAGAAGACACGGGCTTGTATTTCTGTGCTGTGAGACAGCCCCACACTGGCACAGGAAAGTTGCAGGGCCACTCAAAAACCTCTTTCTGTCCAGGAAATGTTGTGTAATCAAAACTTAATATTTTTTTTTTTTGACATCATAACTTTCTGTCTAAGTAGTTTGGCCGTTGTGTTAAATAAACAACATGGGCCAAACCCTCATTATGTCAACACAAAATTGCATGAAACATTTACAAGTTAACCTGAAAATTTAACATGCAATGATAACTTATCACGTATTGAATGGGCTCTTAAGATTTCTCGGTTCATCGTGTGTAAATAAAGCACAAGGAATGTATAAATATACCACAAAATGTCAGACACTGAATTTTAAAAATGCAAATATTTACTTGAGCTATGCAGCTAAAGAGGAAACTGAAGCATGTGACACTTCCACAAACTGCAGCTCAAAATGGAATAAATCATAGTGCTGCTTATAAATGTCTGCAAATTGAATCAAAACTTGTAATGTAGAACTTCACAAACCAGCAGAGGGAAACAAACTTCTACAAACTAAATGGGGCTAAAACCTACTGTCTCAACTCACTGACTGCACCCTCAACTCCCATTTCTGATTAAGCCAGGCCTCTAAACCCCCCTCCCCATTGATTATTGTTATAACTGTCTTCCACATGTGCTGAGATGACTGAAAGGGCTGTCTCACATACAGACGTCCTAAACATGACCGTCATTGTCTTTGTATTTTGTTTCCTTTATCTGCCAGGATTAAAAGGTGAGGAAAAACAAGAACATTCCATAGCGTGACAACACAAGCTAAATAATAAGAATGCAAAAATTATTTATCTAAAATGTTGCCTGGTTTTTCCCCACAGGTGCCTCAGACACAAAACAAGTCACCCAGACTCCAAGTGACATGATTAAGAGAACTGGTGAATCTATTAACAGTGAGATCAGCTGTGCACACAGCATACAGAATTTTGATCGCATTCTCTGGTACAAACAGGACAGAAACAAAGAGCCTAAGCTTCTAGGATATCTAAATGTGATGCACCCATACCCAGAGGACAACGTGAAAGGAAAAATCAGCTTTAATGGAGATGGCAACAAAGGTTCAGAGCTCACGGTTTCTAATCTGACGTTAGAGGACAGTGGTGTTTATTTCTGCGCTGCCAGTCAGCACAGTGCTGCAGATTCCCCTCAAGTCAGTACAAAAACCTGTATCGGTCTCACACACAAGGAGTTCAGTCTCCAACACCTGCAGCCAGCCTCAATCTAAACCTTTGAAAATGTGAGTCACTGTTGGAACTGAGACACTAGAGGACTTGTGGTGTTGACGTATAATATATTAGGATACATTTAGCGGTAGAGGCACCTGCTGGGAGAAGCAACGAAAATAGTTAAGGATAGTCGACATTTTGCGCCTAAAATGCACTATAACCTTTACAAGAGAACTTAATTTGACCTTCTCTAAACTTTAGAAAGCACATGTCCAACTGTTCAGTGTTTCAGTGCTTATTGCATAACATGCTGTTCAAGGTAAATGACTACAAAATAAATAAATACATTTCACAATAAAAATCACAACACGATTCATGGATGATGTCTGATCCATGAATCAAGCACTAAATGTTCAAACACTAATTGTATTCTTCATCACATTTTGACATCATGAGACCAAGATGACAAGTTATTGAGACATTGACATTTTGTGCTGTGGTAAACTCCCCACTGTTGTTAGCTTTTGTTTCAATAAATTGTTTGAGATGAAGAAATTACCACTGCTACTGTCATGATATAATATCACTGTAGCATGAACTTATTACATTTTCCATAAATTCCCGCTGAATATCTCTAACATTTTGTGAGTAGTCTAATACTGTTCCCATACACCCTTAGCTTCGAATATTTGGGAACTAAGTCTGCAGTCAACAAAACCTGATGCTCAGACTACAGTAAGACATTCATCTGGCAGAATGGGATACACCGCCGACAAAACTAAAATGTACCAAAATCTATGAAAAGCTACCAGCATTTTGTTCTTTTGTTTTGCCACGATGAATTCTAAAAGTGAAAAAACAGACCACCTGAGATACACTGAGTGTAAACCGAGATACAAATTAGCCAAACCTCCTGTTTCAAAAGTCTGGGCATTGATAGGCTGATGTGCAGAACTATGTGTCACATCCACAAACTGCAGCAGTAAATGGACTGTCATAGTGCTGCTTATGAATCTGTGAAAATGGAATAAAAACACAGCTTCACAAAGTTATTAGTTCAGATTGTGCCTTTACTGAAGCAACCGACAGCATTTCTCTGACCAGCAGGGGGAAACAAACCTCTACAAGAGAAAAGGGGCCAACAACCTACTCTATGTGCTTTATGTCGAAGTGTCTCTGGGTGAGACACTGAACCCCTAACAGCCCATTCCCATCCCAGCTGTGCAGTGCCGGTCCAATCCCGGTCAAAATTTGGGAGGGTTGCGTCAGAAAGGGCATCTGGCGTAAAAACTGCCAAATCAACACGTGGACAAAGATCTGCTGCGGCGAACCTGAACTCACAGGATAAGCTGTGGGAAAAAAAACCTCCTCTGTGTGCTGTACCAACCCACTGACTGCAGCAGCACGTCCTCCCCTCTGAAGAGACCTCCCCTCGCTATTCAGTTGCAACAGCGATGCACTCTCGTCCACTGGTGGCGGAAAGTCTCACATCTAAATTTAAACATGAACTTCATTGTTTTATTAGTTTGTCTACTTCATCTGCCAGGAAATAAAGGTGAGAAAAAAAAACATGAATATTCCCAATCAAAGTGAATCATTTCTTTACCTAAAATCATGCTTTTTTTCCCGCAGGTGCCTCAGACACTAAACGCGTCGTCCAGTCACCACCTGACATGATTAAGAGAACTGATGAATCTATTAACAGCGAGATCGAGATCAGCTGTGCACACAGCATACAGAATTATGATGTCATTCTCTGGTACAAACAGGACAAACACAAAGGGCTTAAGCTTCTGGGATATCTCAATCTGAACTTCCCATACCCAGAGGATGATGTGAAAGAAAAAATAAGCCTGAAAGGAGATGGCCGAAAACAGGCAGAGCTCACGGTTTCTAATCTGACGTTAGAGGACAGCGGTGTTTATTTCTGCGCTGCCAGTAAGCACAGTGCTGCAGGTTCCCTCAAGTCAGTACAAAAACAGTCATCTATCTCACACACACACACAACAGGTTCAGGCTCCAACACCTGCAGACGGCCTCCATATCTACATCTAAAAGCCTTTGAAGACACAACTTTGACACTACTTGTGAAGTGGGAAATAAAGTTTGCAGAGGCAAATGGTTTACATAGTTTTGAACTTCTCTCATAAAGCAATAATAACATTTCAGCAGAGCAATAAAATAACTCATTATCAATGTCCATCTACTTATCAAATACAAAAGACAAATATATTCACTTCACAATCATAAACACCAACAAAGGCCAGACTCACTGTTGTGAACTGGGATGCACGTGTTATAGCCATATTTTCCATTTTGCACGTTAAAAACACGTGCATATCAAAAAATAAAAATAAAATCACCTAACCAAATCTGACCTCTTGTGTTTGACCAAGTTAATGATCTAAAGTAGAGGTGATGCACAGAGCAGTGATGTTGTAGAGGGGGAAGTCTCCAGTACTACGTTTACCACACCTTGAGTGAAAGCAGCTCATCATACAGAGTGGGGACACTCCCACCTGCAGCTCTTGTAATCAACTAGTGTGCAGCCTGCGTCTGTCGAACAGAACAAGGCCATAATGAACAAACTGCACCTCGTCACTCTGTCGGCCTTTATACTGTGGACTCCAGGTAATTTACTGTAAATACCTATAGTTAACTGTGGTCTCCTTTGACTGATTTATTAAGCTTGAAGTGATACTGGAGAATAATTTATTTTAACTTTGCCTCTTTGCTTTGATCTCATGTACCCAGGTTTTATTAAGGGGAATGATGTCACCCAGACAGACACGCTGTGGAAACATGAGAGTGAAGATGCAACCATGCAATGCAACCACACCAAGGGTGATTTATACTACCAAATGTACTGGTTCAGACAACTTCCGGGAGAAACAATGCAATTAATTGCTTTTACATCTACAACCACAACAGAACATGACTTTGGGAAATTCGACAAAGATAAATTTGCAGCCACCAAAACTAAAGCTGAGATTGGGACATTCACAGTGAAGAGAGTGGAGGCAAAAGATGAAGCCTTGTACTTCTGTGCTGTTAGTTACCACAGTGAAACAGACACACGTGGAAGCTAAACAAAAACCCCAGTGTAGCAACACAAATGATTTCATGTGGATTCAACATTTGGATTGTAACCACAAACCTTGGGCACACTCATCAGTAACTGCAACTATTTCACAGGTGACAGAAGAAGTGATTTCACAATGTTTAAAAAATTTCACAGGTTGTAACCTTTGTACACAGGGGAGGTAACCCAGACCTCATTACAGTGCAGCCAAAGGGTGATTCTCATTAGCACATGTACCAGCACAATAGTAACCTACCAGAAGAAACAATGAAACGAGTAGTTTTCACAGTTCTTGTGAAACTGTGTGAAAGAATGATTTAGATTTTAACAAGGAAAAATCAATGGCCACCAAACAATGCAAAACTTCAGTCTTAAAGGACCTTTTTTTTTTTTTTTTTAAACTTTAAAGATCACAGTTAAATGAAATCAATCAAAAATATTAGGCATTAGCCAAGGGTTTACACTCTAGGAGTTTACGGAAAATGTAATTAATATAAAAGTCATGCCAACAGGCATGGTGCATTTTTCATTTCACACCAACTTCTAGTGATTATAATGTAACAACAGTCTTTACTTTCTTCAGGCACAGACAGAACCTTTCACACCTGCAGGGGGAGACAAACCTCCGCAAATGAAATGTATTCAACCCCACACTAAACACCCAAAGATCACAAGACGTCTAACACCTCCTCAGTTTGGCAACCAGTGAGTTACTTTCAGGAGCTACACTCACAGCAAATTAATGCTGGTAATTGATTAAACGTGTTAAACATGATCCTCACAGTCTTCATTTTGTGTTTCCTTCACCTGCCAGGGAACAAGGGTGAGTATTCCAGGCAGACGTTAGTTTTCAACTAATCATTTCAATGTTTTAAGATTTCATTTGTTCTTATTCCTCAGGAGTTTCAAATACGTTAAGCGTCTTCCAAACTCCACCTTTCATCATAAAGAGAGCAGGGGAATCTGTCGACAACGAGATCAACTGCTCACACAACAAAACCAATTACGAGCGCATTCTCTGGTACAAGCAAGACGAACACAAAGCTCTGAAATACCTGGGATATCTAAACCTAAAGTTCCCATATCTAGAGGACAACGTGAAGGGAAAAATAAGCTTCGGTGGAGACGGCAGTAAACATTCAAACCTGTCCGTTTTAAATGTTGAACTAAAGGACAGTGGTGTTTATTTCTGTGCCGCCAGTCAGCACAGTGTAGCAGATTCCCCTCAAGTCAATGCAAAAACCCTCATCTGTCTCCCAAACTAGATGTTCAGGCTCCTGAACACCTGCAGCCAGCATTGATAAAAACCAAGGCTTTGAAGATTTTAATCATCTCGACAGAGTTTTGACCCACGCTGAGGTCACGTTGCAGGCCCACAGTTCAACAACAAACAGCTTGTGTGTTTGCACAACATAATGTTTGTAGTATTGTCTCATAAGCTACGCAATTATGGGGTGTGAAACTGCAGTACAGAGATCTCCTACATGCCAGAGATTTCCTTCCTAACTTATATTTCTAAAATTGCGACTTGATTCGTTGGAATAGTAGTCACAGAAAAAAGTAGAAACATCTTCTCCATTGTGTTTTTAAAATAATCACAAAATAAGCAACAATATTTTAAATCACATGACCTGGATCAGGTGTGTTCAGTCAATTAAGAGCTGGAAGATACCATCTAAGATAAGTGTGGGGTGGGAGAAGACAAAGCAAAATGGTATCTTCCAACTTCTGATTGACTGAACACAGCTAATCAAACAGAATGATGGTTCACCTCAGGCCTGAAAGTGCCGACCCGGTGCAGTGTGGCCCGTTTAGCTAGTCAGTGCAGAGCAGTGATGTACTGTAGGGGGACCTCCAGTACTACTTAAAGTACGCCTTGATAGAAAATGTAGATTTGGACAGAGCAGCTCATGAGTACACACGCTGCAGTGACACTCCCAACTGCAGCTCCTTATAACTGTACGACATCGAGCTTCCAACAGATCATGGCTTTAAACAGCATCCATCAACGCCTCCTGGCATTTTCCATCCACCTGCTGTGGATTACAGGTGATTAAAAATCTAATTTCTGTGTTTTAATCTCACTTTTCTGCTGCAAATTATAGTGCACTAAACTTGTTTTTTTTATGTTTTATACACAGGTCTTATTGGTGGCAACGATGTCAGTCAAACAGACAGTATCTGGGAAAAAGAAGGTAAAGATGCAACAATAAACTGCAGCCACACCAAAAGTGCCACCTACTACCAGATGTACTGGTACAGACAGAAGCCCGGAGAGACCATGAAGCAAATGGTGTTTGTGTACAAAAACAAAGACCCCGAATATGAACCAGACTTTGAAAAGGAGAAATTTCCAGTGACCAAACCTGATGCTCACAGTGGGACACTGACACTGAAGAGTCTGGTACCGGGAGATAAAGGCTGGTATTTCTGTGCTGTCAGTGAGCACAGTGATTCAGACCCCCACCACAGCTGAACAAAAACTGCAGTGCTTATCCCTCTGTCATATACTGTAGGGGGACCTCGAGGACCACAAATACGCTACGGTACGTTTTATTCTCTTTTGATACAGCCGCTAACAGGATGCGAGATCCTCACGTTATGCGAGACCCTCCCACCTGCACCTCTTTATAGCTCTGTTACTACAGTGGTTGTTATGCATGAGGCTCCTGACTATACCAACAGACATGACTGAACATGGTTTCCTCACCGTTTTGATTTTCCTTCTCAGAATGAACGCTCTCATTGATGGCAGTGATGTCACTCAGCCTCACACAGTGTGGAAACACGAGGGTGAAAATGCAACAATGCAGTGCAGCCACACCAAGGGCATTGACTACCGTCAGATGTACTGGTACATACAGCTGCCAGGAGAAACAATGAAACTAATAGTGTTCACAACTACAACTAAAGAAGTTCACGACTTTGGAGATTTCAACCAGGAGAAATTCTCGGCCACTAAACCTGATGTTCACAGTGGGACGTTCACAGTGAAGAACCTCGCGCAAGGCGATAATGGCTTGTATTTCTGTGCAGTGAGCAAACACAGCGACGCAGACTCACGTGGAAGCTGAACAAAAACCCCAGCGTACTCAGCAGCACATCTTTTACCAAAACATCATAAGGTTTCATCTTACAGGCCGAGCTGTGGCATAATTGCTGAGTTAAAAGGAAACACTCAAACCTGCAATCCATCATATCTCTGTGGTAACTAAAGTCACACCTCCCATCACACACACTAACAGTGACTCTGGTCTCAAAGATCATTTCAGTCAGAACACAATAATGATCACAGCTGGTCTGATCTCTGCAGCTCTGCTGTCTATTATAGGTCTGTACATTATGATGGACTGAGGGTCCTTGTCATACTGACCTTATACAGCAGCACTAAATTCACAGTGAAGATTTTGATATGATTCTATCTACATGACATGTTATGTTTCATATTTTTGTACCCCACAGGTCTAATTGATGGGAGTGATGTGACCCAGACCCCTCTGCTGTGGGAGGACGAGGGTCAGTCTGCTACAATTAACTGCAGCCACACTAAGGATTTCAATGAGGACAAATTCCCGGCAACGAAGAACAATCCAGAGACTGGATCTTTGACGGTGGAGAAGCTGCAGTCTGGAGACAGCGGAGTGTATTTCTGTGCTGTGAGTGAACACAGTGATACAGGAGACTGAGACAGCTGCACAAATACCTACACCAAGTACTGGTGTCACGCTGAAGACAAGACAACCTGCACAGGAGGCTGCAGACCAACACTGATCCTGATGTCTGAGAATATTTGTAACTGCAGTGTAAAGATGACAATGATTGTAACACCACATGGAGTCTGACATTGGATGAATTTGGATTCTTGGTTTTCTAGTGTTGCAGTATCTTAGATTGTAATTTTCTCTGCTCTTTAAATGACATTTAACATCTTCCCGGTAGAAAAGGAAATGTGCTGAAAAATGTGAGTTCACTAACCAAATAGCATAAAATGTGAATAAATCCTCCCCAGAATTTCTGGTAGTCTAGTAAAAATCTAGCTTTGACGCTTGTGATATGTCTGTTTTGGTTCTGGCATGGAAATATTTTAATTTGGAATATCAAACAAAACAAGTGTTTGTCAGGACAGAAAAAAACAATTAGTATTTTACTACCGATGGTGTTGTACTGACATGCCACAGTTTCAGGGTTCATTTCAGGTCTTTGTTTTTTTTTTTTTGTTTTGTTTCATAAGGTGACTGTACAGTATGTCTGAAATGTAGTGGCAGTTCAGGAAAAAGAGGAGGGCACCACCCACCTGACTCTGCGTGTGTGTAGGGAGGGGGCGGGAGGGGGGACTCTGAGACAGAGGCGTGAATATTCAGTAGAACTGCATACACCGTAATAAGAACATTAGACATAACTAGGATATTCTCAAATTTAGTCATGAAACAAAAAACTTTGATAACTGTGTTTACACTGCATGTGTTACTGGCTTCAGGTGAGGACTTACTCTTCATTCGATTCTTTGTTTTTAAATTTGAAAATCCTGCCAATAATTCTTTTATTTCAGTGTATTGATGTGTGAGCTCCGCTTGTGTCTCTTCTCCAGGTTCCTCTCCGAGCGACCAAGTCCACCAGATTCCAGCTGAACTTTGCAGCACACAAGGACAAACTGCCGAAATCTTCTGTTCACACAGACTCGATAACTATGATCGAATCCTGTGGTACAAGCAAACTAAAGACGGACATTTACAGTTCCTGGGATACATGTTCGGAGACAGTGCATATCCAGAATCCGAAGTGCCTGTGAAGATGAGCGGGAACGCAAACAAAAACCAAAACTGCACATTAACGATTGAAGGACTCAAACAGAGCGACAGTGCTGTTTATTTCTGCGCCCCTCGTTACCACAGTGCTACGTGTCCCTGCTCCTCAGTACAAAAACCTCATCAAATGTTTTTATCTCCCAGCTCACAGCCCCTTGCACCTGTGTTCCCTCACTATATCATTACTGACATGGTTATATTGTTGAGCATGACCTCAGGCAACCACTTAAAGCAAATTTTAAAAACTGAGAAAACGGGCTAATATTTGCTGTATAACCACATGTACTGGCAGAGTGAACTATTTTGGGGGAATTTGTGTCTGTTTTTAATCATTTGGTGCTTATTTTTTTAGCTAAAATATTCCAGCCTTCCTCTCAAAATCTGTCTATTCTGACAGCGTTACAACATTGTGCTCAGAATATTCTGATTTTGACCGAGAAATGTTCGGACTACATCCTCATATAAAACATAAGAGGCTAATCTGAGTTAATGTCAAAGTTCATAATTCAAATGTACTAACCACACAGTTCTATAGAACAAGAGTCAAGCATAAAGGAGGCATACTACTACGTGACTTTAGGAATAAACTGTACTAAAGATTGAATGAGCCTGGGGTCCTGTACACTTGACCCAGTTTTTGCACACCGACTCCTCACTCATCCCCAGGCGGGGACGGCCTCTGTTTTCCTGCACTGGTTTCAACATATATTGGCCATCATCCTATCGGGAGGGGCACCAAAGTAGCCCTCGATGGCTGGGTGGGGCCACAAATGGAGGGGTGTGATTCAATCCTGTGGCCTTCTGCATGCAAACCACCAGTGACATAAGTCCATCAAACAACAACAACAGTTCCTATTTACCTGTAATTCACTGTAACACAGAATGTACCGTTAAGCCAGGCCTCAGATCAGGGGGGAATGCCATTTCCTTTCAAAAGGTGGCAGCATTGTGTAATGCACTGTGATGTGTAGTTGAATATCAAAGAGAAAAAAAGAGGAGAAAAAAAAACATGGTGGGAGGGTTTACCCAGTAACACATGTGAAAATTTGACATAACTGCAGATACAGATGAGCAAACAGTACCAATAACAAGGATATTCTTCAGTTTCATCATGAAACACAGCACTTTGTTAATTGTCATCTACTTGTTTAATGTCAAACTGGTTTCAGGTAATGTAACTAAAAGATTTTCTAACCTTCCTCTTGGGGGTTTGCCAATTTTTCCATTTAGGCTTCACCTGAAACTCCATGACTGTAAATTGTGTGGTGGTGTTTTTTTCAACAGGTTCCTCACAGAGTAAGAAAGTCAACCAGACTCCAGCTTCCATTTACAGCAAACCAGGAGAAAAAGCCGCAATCACATGCTCACACAGTATTAACAACTATAATCAGATCTTATGGTATAAACAGACAAACCGAACACTACAGCTCCTAGGATACATGTTTAAATCCAGTGAAAACCTAGAAC